>NW_027225568.1:10833409-11145681 GCF_038994185.2 Dermacentor albipictus
TGTAGTACAAAGAAGCGCAAAGTGGCAAAACGAAACGAGGTGATAGGGAGTAGCGACGTGGTCAATCGAGTTCGTGATGAAAGGCGAGCGCCAGGACGCAAATTGGCATTAGACTGCAACGTCTTGGGGGAGCTGATAGTGAGTCAGCCCTTTTGTTGTTCCTCGGTAGCCTGAGTCGCTTTCAAACCACGACCACCTCGAGTACGGCTCAAATAGTATGAGTCAGTTGTAAACGTTTGAAAAAGGAGGCCAAGAGAGCTTCCGTAGAAGGAAAACGCGTTGTTTTGTTTTATTTTTGAACATTTGCAAATTTTCGCGATTTGAGACTAGAGTTTCTTTCAGTATGAAAGTTATGAGCTTTTCCTTATGCTTTGTTTGAGAAGCTCGAGATTTGAAAGGCGTGTTTTTTTTTGTAAGCATGTAGTTTCGCGAGGTGTTAATTAATAAGTAGATAGGCTTTCATTTCGTGTGTGTTTGAGTAACCTGAAAGTCAAGGTTATCGTTGAGAGGCCTATGGTAGCGCGCGTGTGTATTAGTTAACCTTTTTTTATGTGTTTCTTTTATTTCCTAAGGTTAAATGCGTAGGTTTTCAGTAAGTGCACCAGTTGCAAAAAGAATAACTCTTAGATCCATTAGCGCGTGTCCTGTGTGGACGGAAGGAAGCAGGTTTATGACTGGGTTGCTCGTGTGTGTTGAGGGTAGCCGTATTCTGACTTTTCTTATGAGCGTGCGTGGAACGAGTTATTAGCACACATTTTTTAAGGGTTCTGCGCTGTGCGTGAGTTACGGAAGGTAGTTGTTCGTTTAAGGAACGTGTCCAGTATGGACTAGAGAAAGACATGTGAGTAAGCGTAATGAAACGTTTGCGTAAGACGCAAGTATGCTTTTGGAGTACGGACCACAAAGCTAGCGCATTAGTAATTACGTACCTATGAAGTTGGCCAGACTGTTCAGTGGCGACAGTACGTGAGATAAGTACGCCATTGTGATAAGGTAAGAACAGACTGTCCGTGAAGCAAGGCTACTTAAGTTATGTTTGGGTATTGGTATTTGAGAGCCTTCGGTTTAGTTGTGCGTAAACCATTGCTCTTGTGCAGCACGACGGTCAGATCTGAATAAACTCAGGGGGAACGTGAACGCTCGCTTTGGCGGCACGAAATTTTGGGGCAAAATTTGGGATTCCCAATTGAGTGACTTGTATTGAAATTGCGATAGGAAGCCTGGTGGGTTAACAGCTAATTCCGGGCGTTTGAGCGCTGAGCGGTATTGTGTTGCTGGGATCGACTCTTCTGTGCCAGTTGTTGTGAGATAGTTGAAGGCTTTCCAAGTGCGCAGGGGTTGCAGAGAGCAAAGCCATCGTCTTGCTCACCAGCCATTCTCTTCCTGCCCAGCGGTTACCAGCACTGGCCAGGCGAGATTTGCCGGGCCATGGAGGAGCTGTTAGGATCGGCCTGCAGCTATTTCAGCCCGCTGAACGTGTTCCGATCTAACCGGGACGGTGGCGCACTTCAGAGAACTGCGGATAACCGGCAGCCACGTGGCAAGGGGTCAGCTCAGGGGAGTTCTCGAGGGGAGGTAACTGGCGGAACCTCCCCATGCGCTTTTCGAGACACCGGACAATGTGCTACCCGGTCGCGCCACCGGGGACGGCTCCGAGTTAGACGAAGCGGGCTTTGTGCGCAACACGACAACGCCTCCCTATTCTGCTATGAGTGGGGGAGTTGCCGTGGGAACGCCGACGAGGGCTCCTTCCCACGCACCGACCTAGGCGCAAGACAATGTGCTACCCAGAGTTCAGAGTTCTACGAAAGCCCCTCTGACGTCGGCTCCGCACAATTGCACCTATGTGTGCGTGTGTGTGCGTGTGTGTGAGCCCTCCTCCTCCTCGAAGTCGAGAGCGCGCCTCCTCCAAGAGGGCGGGTCATCTACAATGCCGTCGAACTATGACGTCGAGCGGAGTGCTTATAAGCAGCGACTGTCGGCTGCTAGAGTGTGTTCGTTGTCGTGCTCAAAATGTACTCGTGAGCTGTGGGCTCGTAAGCTGTTTGCTGTATGCTGGTCTTACGGGCTCCATTTGGGAGTCACGCTAGACTGTGTAAATGTATTTCATGTTCAACTGTAAATAACATGTAGATAAATCCTGCTCTCTTAAGTCCCGACGAAGAGTCAAGCTCCTTCCTACAGCTACGACTGCCAAATCTTACATCTGAATGGCAGCGGTGAGATCGGCCTACAGCTCGTAGATCGTCCGACAACTCTAACAAATGGTGGCAGCGGCGAGATCGTCCGAGGAATCTTACACTCTGAAGGTACATCGGACAGACGTTCTCGCGCCTGCGGCGCTGGTACTGGGTCAGTCAATATTGTCACCGGCGGCCTTTCAACCACTTGCGTTCGTCGCGGTTGTTAAGGCGCTCTGTCTTCTAGATTTTCAATATATGGGGCCCAGGCTCTACAACGGTCGTTACTGCTCGCACAGAAACATCTTTGCTGTTATTTACAAGTTACATCACTGTAACGCGCGAGAAAGCTACGATCCGCCACGACTTAGCCCGCTGCTTCACCTTCCTTGCCGCAGCGGCAGCGAGCGTCCGACAGCAAACAAACCCGACTCCACATCGCACGTCTAGTGACACACGCTTACAACACGCGCAAAGAAATCTCCTCCGTAGTGCCTAGGCAGGGTCATATTTTCAAGCAGCAAAAGCCCCCAGAACATCTCTCTCGCGCCCGCTCTGTGTGTGTGTGCGCCTGCGCACACACGACTTGCGATCTGTCAAATGAACGTCTCATAAAGACTTGTGGGCGTTGATAAGAGCACAGTCAACCCTGTCTCAGCGCCAAATGACAATCACATTATATTGCAATGTATCTACTTTCTGAACGTCGCTATTGGAATTAGCAAATTAAACTTCAGTAGACAAAAAGCACAGCTTGATTGATATTGTGAACAATTAGGAAGAAATCTGAAGCAATGTTATTTTTTATAACTTGTTTAGACCGTGACTAGTATATACTAGTCACTGTTTTTACTCACTGTTTAATATACTAGCACGTTAGCTTCAACTGTTTGTGCCAAGAGGGTAGTCCTTTGTAACAACATATGCATTAATGGCACTTAGTTGGAAAAACGACGACGAAGTTACTGTGCTCGGTTGCTGGTTTTCTTCTGGTGCTGCAGTTTTTCTCTGTTTACATTTTTTTGTGCATCAGTAACAGGCAACGACGTTTGTGCTGCACCCTGAAGTCTTCTACTCTGCTGGGAGATCCTCCCCGCGGAGCTTGCCATGGAAGATATGGTCTTGGACGCGTCTGGCGGTCAGCATAGACCACCCGCGGCTCGGAAGCGGCTCAGTTCGGCAGTAGGGTCCGACGCTACTGATTCCGAGCTTTCTGACTCAAGATCGGAAGATTCGGAAGCTTTCATACCTGTCAAGCACCGCCACCCACGACGGACGTCTCCGGCGTCGTCCTCAAGTGAAGGGACTATCATATACAGCACCATCAAGACTACGACAGTGGCTTTCATTCCCATCGACGCGATGGTAAGCGTGAATGCTATCTCTCGACAAAAACTTAATGATTTCTTCTTCAAACTGGCCCCTGGACTAATCCAAGAGGTTCGCGTGAACCCCTGGAAAAATGTCATTGCCGTTGACACGACTGATGATAAGATGGTGCAAACTCTACTTGGTTTGTCTGAAATATGTGGGGTCCACACACGTCCCTACATACCACAGGGTACAAATATAGCGGCTGGTGTCGTATCTGATGTGGACTTGGATCTCAAAGACGACGTTTTTAAGACCATGATCGTTTGCACGCCACCATGCAAAATAATTAGCTTTCGAAGGCTGGGCACGTCAAAGTGCATGAAGATACTTTTCGCCTCTGGAAAGCTGCCTAGTCATATAAAGGCTGGACTTGTGCGCTATCCTGTTCGACCTTTCGTACCACGGCCTTTGCAATGCCATAGATGTTTCAAGATTGGTCATGTTCAGGGTTTTTGCACCAGAGATCTGGTCTGTGCCAAATGCGGTGGAAATCACTATGTTGATTCCTGTGAAAGTCAGGCATATCGGTGCCCTAACTGTAATGGTGAACATTTGGCAACGGACAAAGGATGTCCCTCATTGAAGAATGAAGTAAAGGCACTAAAAAAGAAAGCCATAAAGAAGGCAGCAGGAGATGAGAGCTCCCGTCGCCGTAGTGCTGCCCCAGGGACTGGAAAAGCAGCGCGTTCAAAGAGTGACAAAGAAACAACGCATCAGAAAGCAGGGGGGCGGACCTTCTGCCTCTCAGACACATCGTGGCCAGCGCTTCCATCGAAACCGCCGGAACAAGTATCTACAAAGACTTCGACCACAGTGGAAAGCACTGCAAACACAGTACCTAAACCGGTATCAACCAACGACGATGTTCAACTTGTCAATCTTCTAAAGATGCTTGTCAACGTCATAAGATCTCTGATCGCCGGTCGCCAGACTCCAGCAGCGTCAGCAGCAGAGCAACTTTTGGGGGCACTCGTTCCTGTCCTAGATGGCCTTCGCTAGACGTTTTACCGGAAACACTTCTAACAGTTGTCAGCAGCCTCGCCCCTTTGTGCTGCAATGGAATGTCAGGTCGATGCGACCGCGGCACGCTGATTTAGTCCTTCGACTAGTCGCTATGAAGACTCCACCAGAAATTGTAGCGCTTCAGGAAACTAACGTCAGGAAAGACGAATATCGATTGCCAGGCTTCGTGGGTGTCCACAGTAACACTCGATGCGCGGAACCAGCTTGTTGCTCTTTCCAGTGTATGGAGGCGGCGCATACGCGCAATGCTTCAAAAGCATCAGTGTACGTTCGTGCTGACTTGGACTTCGCGGTTATTGACACAGACGGCATTTGTGACGATGAGTTTGAGTGTGCCGCTGTTACTGTGAGCCTCAGAGGTGTGTGTACGACGGTGGCAAGCATATACCACAGGCCTACACGTTCTTCCGATACGTCGCTACTTGAGTGCTTAGTGTCTCGGTGTGGTGCCTCGTTTGTGTTATGCGGGGACTTTAATGCCCACCATCCACGATGGTGTAGCCGTCCCCAAGACAATCGTGGGGCAGAGATTAACGAGTTCATTATCAAGAACGATCTCCAAATACTGAATGATGGTTCACCGACATTTATTGGTAGAGGAAAAGAGCATTCCACAATAGACCTTGCGATAACAACGAGAGATGTGTGCTTAGCCTGGTCATGTGAACCCGACCCGTGGGGCTCCGATCACCTACCCATTTGGTTAACACCAACACATACTGCGGGTCGCCAGGATGTCGTTTATACAGTTACTAACTGGGACAAGTTCCGACAGCTGATCTCAGAGGCACCATCTCAAGAGAGCCTATTTAAACATATGAGTGAGTGCTTCCAAAAAGCTACAGTACGACGAAGACGGAATATCGGCAAACCAAATCCCGATCTCAAGCTTTTGCGGCTCCGCGCATGTCGACGGCGCGCTTATAGACGGGCGCAGCGCTCTAAACGACGCACCGACTGGACTATATACAATCGCCTTGATGCAGCCATACGGCGGCATACAAAACAACTTCGTCGCAAGAGCTGGGAAGCTTTGTGTAGTTCGTTGCATACTGGAAGTGGTTTTGGAAATGTATGGCGCATACTGAAGGCTCTCCGCACTCCTGAAATCTGCAAGAATCCTACGGCTACATTGAGCATAGCGACTGGCCAGTCACCAAAAGTAATAGCAGAGGCATTTGCAGACCTTTTCGTCTCTCATGCATCCAGTGCCGCCACAATTAGCGACCTTCCTTGTTTGACAAGTCACAGCACCGTAATCGCTTCCTACGGTCCAGCTTGCCAGATGGACGAGGCAGATTTTACTCTTGAGGAGCTGCGACACGCGCTGAGCCTCTCCAAACGCCGCACTGCTCCAGGCGCAGATGGTGTGACGTATCAAGCATTGCGGAACGTTGATAAGAGTTTCCATGACCGTCTATTGGACGAGTACAACGAAGTATGGAGAACCGGTGTAATCCCTGCTGAGTGGAAATCGTCCGTGGTAATACCAATTTTAAAGCCCGGGCGTCCGGCAAGGCACCTGAAGTCCTACCGACCAGTATCCCTAACTTCAAACATCATCAAGTTAATGGAGCGAATGGTCTTGTTTCGCTTAGATGTCAGGCTAGAGGAGCTGAATTTTTTCACTGATGTCATGAGTGGCTTTCGTCGCCGCCGTTCGGCTCTGGACAGCATATCAGACCTCGTCTCAGCACTCGAATTTGCTAAAGAAAACAAGCATTCCGCCTACATGCTCTTCCTGGACATACAGCAAGCTTTCGATTCAGTTCCGCACAAGGCGATTATTTTTGCTCTTGCAACCGCGGGAATTTCGGGTCGTCTGCTCCAGTTTGTGCGTAATTTTCTGTCGGAGCGCCGGATGAAAGTGCGTGTCGGAGGAGTAACTAGTGAATACCGAAATGTGACGTGTGGTGTTCCACAGGGCAGCGTATTATCACCGCTTTTGTTTAACGCGGCACTCGCCGCGCTTCCAAGTCGTTTGCCTCGAGTCACTGACTTCCCTGTGAGCATAGCTGTCTACGCAGATGACATTGCTCTGTGGATAAGCGGCCCTTCGCACCTTGGTCCGCGACTTCGTGCAAGCTTGCAAAGAGCTCTCAACGCTACTTCGGAGTACTTGGGTGAAGTTGGCCTGCTCATATCACCTGCTAAGTCGGCTGCAATAGCATATCACCCTAAACAACGCGCTCGTCGAACAATGAGCCGACTGTATCTTGACGAAACGCCTATCAACTGGGTGCGACAACACCGTTATTTGGGCTTAATTGTGGATGATCGCATCTCTTGGCGTCCTGCCGTTAAATCTGTACGACGCAAATCGCACTGCCTTCTTAAGTATGTGGCCGCCTTAACTGCTCGAGGTGCTGGTTGCGACCAAACAACGGCTCTTCAGGTGTACCAGTCATCTGTACTTTCAGGCATGCTGTACGCATTACCAATTTTGAACATACCACCTAGTTTGATGGCCCAACTGGAGCGAGATCATCGCGTTGCCCTTCGACTAATGCTTGGATTACCTCGTGAGGCGCAATCTATTGCATTACTTACTGAAGCGCATCAGTTACCCCTGAGGCTGCAAGCAGATCAGAGAGCTTTGTATCACATTGAGCGTCTGCACCGCGCATCGAATGGTCAATCGCTCCTTGATCGTCTGATTCACCGCCCATTATCTCGCATGGGAAAAATGGCGGCATTATTTATGGATATCACTACCATTTCTGAACATGCTGCTTCAGATACGTCTCCGCCTCCAAAAGGTATCACGAAACACGTATTCCCCATTTTCCTCACAATCCCTGACATGCACAAAAAGTCTGATATGGCTGTTTCGGCAATATTTCAATTGGCTCAGTCTCACTTGTTCGAAAAGTTTCCAGATTATCTTCAAGTTTTCACGGATGCATCTGTACACAACGACGGTCAAGGCGCCTCTGCAGCTTTTTACTGCCCTTCAACAGAAGTACGACGTATCTTTCAAATACCTCATCCAACTTCGTCAACAACTGCGGAACTAGCAGCGATTAATGTTGCACTGAAATACGTGCAAGAGGAGTTAATTACATCGAAGGTTGTCATCTTTACGGACTCGCGTGCTGCCCTTAGCAGGTTACAACGCAGTGAGCTTGATTGTCCACTTGTGCGCATCATTAATGACTCTGCGAGCAAAATTACATCACGTGGAGTATGTCTCGTTGCTCAATGGATACCTTCACACGTAGGAATCGCCGGCAATAAAGAGGCTGATCGGCTCGCTTCAAGTTGCGTTCATAACAACTGTGACTGCCCAGAAATTACGTGCAAGCTTGATGACGCTTGTCTGTTGATTCGTCGCCACCTACTCAAGCAGCATCCGGATCAGCGTGTCGCAAATGGAACGTTCCCGCCCCGTGTTCGTGGTCGAGGCTTGCCTCGTCGCGCTAGAGCACAACTGCTCAAGCTGAGGGTTGGTTGCGTGAACGTGCACGAACGTTTATACAGACAAGGGCGTGCGGAAAGTCCATTGTGTACGTCTTGTGGCTGTTACGAGACACTTCAGCACCTTATACTTGAGTGTCCCGGTTTCAGTGCGCAGCGCATGTCACTAGTGAGAAACTATCATCTCCTTGGCCTGCGGTGTGCGACACTCGAGGAATGTTTATACCCCAGTGGCTGTGCATCTATACGTGATCAGGCCCATCGCGCCCTACTAACCTTTATAGACCTAACTAACTTAGGTTCACGTTTGTAGCATGAACATTCGACATTCAGTTGTAGCGTGACCTTTAGTGACCGGCCCTACTGTGTGTGATCAGTACTGTACCCTAACGCTTCTTCCTTCGAAGATGGGAGGCGGCGGGTTCAAACACCTTGTAGTGTATATTGTGAACCGGTGATTACGTGCAGGTGATTACGTGAAACGGTGATTACGTGCAGTTTCACTTGGCGCCTCATCGTGGAGAACACAATCAGCCGCATAGCGAACTAGCCATGGACGTGGTTGATAATTGTGGAGGCTGTTCGACGCGGCGTCACTTTAATTCCGGCTGCAGAGTTCTACTTTAGTCTTTAGATTTGTCCTGTTGCAGTGTTCTACTTTGGTCTTTAGATTTGTCCTGTTGCTCTCCTTTCATTTTTCCTCTTTCCTCCCCTCCTTCCTATCTTCCATTTCTGTGTTTGCTGTCGCCTCCCTTCAGAAGAGTAGGCAGGCGTTGTGCCCCTTCCGGTGGCAGTTGCCAGCCTGCTCCTCGCTATTCCTTTCCTGTTACCTGTGTATATGTGTATATGTGTGCAAAACAAATAATAATAATAACATTCGTATTGCGTTAAAGCAGTGTTTCGGTCGGCGATGGGCGGTTATCTCACAAGGCTGGAGCAAATGTTCTTGCACCCTCTCAGCAGAGGGCGCAATGACTTGAAGAAATGGCAAATTTAAACCATACAGCGATTTATTACAGCTGGAGTTTTGAACAGCAATTGCAGAGTGAGTGTAATTCAGTTCGTCTGCACGCGCATGTTTTTGTGAGGCAACAAGGGAAATAGAGGGAGTGTATATGGGTGTGCACACTTTGAGCGTGCGCGTATGCTTGTACCTCAGAATTTGAATAAGCGTGCGCACGAGTGCGGGTATGTGTGTGCGAGCATGCGCGTGTTTGTGCGTTGCGTGCGTGCAGTACCGTGTGCGTGCGTTGGTGCATTTTTTGCTTGTGTGCATACGTGGGCGCGTGTGAATGTGAATGCGGGATAGCTTGTGTCGTATCTCTCTGTGTGTGTGTGTTTTGTGTGTGTGTGTGCATGCGTGCGTGTGTGCGTGCGTGCGTGCGTGTGCGTGCGTGCGTGCGTGTGCGTGCGTGTGTGTTTTAAAGCGAGCAAGTTAGCGAGCATTTCTCCGCTTACACCTTCCTAGTCTTGGAGATGAATGGGATATAGAGTTTATTTAAACCCATATTTAAACCTACAAGACAAGAACGAATGGCTTTGGATTCATAGCACTATTTCTTTCTAAAAGTGAAATCAATGCAAAAAAAAAGAAGAGAACGCAGTTCCCTTCCACTCTGTGTAGAAGTATGACCAGCGAAGCTGTGCATGTGGACCCCTTAATGGCGAACTGCATCTCTGCCGCGGTTCGGCCCGGTATTCCACCATCTTCGGGATCGGCCCACTTATGGGGAGTGCTTAAGCCTGCTTCGTCTCCGCCGCGGGTCGGCCCAGCATCGCACTATCTTCGGGATTTTCTTCTACACGGGGACACGATAGTGGGGAAAGTAGCCCTTAAGAGGAAGCTTTAGCTCGGGCCCAACTCCAACACGGCCTAGTGAAATACATGTAAAATGCGAAAATGCTTTTCTGAGATAACGCCTGGACCGATTTTAACAAATGTGTAACATTTAAGACAGAAAGTAAAATTCTAGTGACTGTTAGTAGCGGAATTTCAATTTACGACTTGGATTTTATTGAAAGAATTTTCCAAATGTCGAAAGTTTGAAAAAAAATGGAAGCACGAAGTATACAAATTAATAGCGCTCCGTCAAGAACAGATATCGCCGTTCTGTATATTCTTTTCGCCAGATGCGACTGCCCATCGTCGATTTTTTATTGCAGATTCGAATTCTTCTTAGGGACTTATTTCGAAAAAAAATTGACCGTAATTTATCTAGGGTGACCGTAAAGTGAGAAAAAGATATTGTGCGTTGGTATATATGTACTCTGCATTCATGAATACAAACAATAAAAAAGGAAACAAACCTCTAAGTATTGAAAATTGTATCCATTACAATTCAATTCTTCAAGGCTTTGAAAATGCGCATACTAGAATATTTCGCAAGACCCAAACGTTCCTGCTCTTACGCTAATATGTAAATCCATGGCGTAATCGAACTGTGTAGGTGCGTGCACTCAAGAAAACTGTTTGATTGTGTGCCCGTCAAGAAAGCAAAACATGTGACAAACTTCCGCTAATCTTCATCTTATCGCCACCCAAAGGCAATTAGGTTTCGCGAGTCTCAAAAGAAAAAAAAAAGCAACGGAAATGTCATACTCTAAGAAAAGTTTACACCCTTTGGAGTGCCCCATCAGCCACACAACAATAATCGTCGTATGTCTTGATGCGTTTCCTCCTTTCTTTAACGTTGCGAGCCCGCCACTTTTCAGTAACGAACGGCAAGCGCGTTATCGGCATGATAGCATTCCCGACAGGAAAGTAGCGGGCGCGGCGTTTTCAAGAAAGGAAATGCATCAAGACAGATGACGATTGTAGTTGTGTGGCAGAAGGGGCACTCCAAAGGCTGTAAACTTTTCTGATAGAGTGATTTCCGGTGGCATCCTTCCTATGCGCACCCCTGTGAGCACTAAACGAACGAGAAACAAGCGGTCGCCCTTTGAGCGATTCGTAACGACATATCCATCAGTTTCGCAAGCGCAAGAAGCCGAAACCGCCCGCGGAACAAAACCCAAGCCGCCGCCATCCCGCGCGTGCGCCAATGCGCGAGCGGTACTATACAGACGGGCGGGAGCAAACTAGCGCTAAAACAAACCAGGGGCTCTATTCTGGACACGCATGGCGGCTGTACGGCCGCCATTATCCGCCATGTTTACTCTCTGATTGGCTGTCGAGAGGTCACGTGTTTTAAAATTTGTGCCGGGAAGCGGAAGTATTGCAAAATGCAATTTTGCGTTTTCATCAAGATGACGAAACGTGACGTGGAGCTGCAAATTTTATGGACTAATACATTTTTGTCGTCCTTGGCAGATATATTGTGATGTTAGCGCTTCAAAAAGAATGTGAGCGGTAGCATGCAGAAGCCAGTGCAATGCATCTACAATTGCGCGAATATGTGGTGGCGATCCAAGATATGCGCCATGCCAGCTTGCTGATTGGCTGAAGGAATATCTCGTGAGGAGCGTCACAGGAAGGGCTGTTTCGTAAACGTCATTTTGACGATGCGTGACGTTGCGCTGGACCGCCATTGCTGAGATTTTCCGCCATAATTTTTGCTGCGACGAGCCGCGCGAATTATGGTAATGAGCAGCCATATGCAATGGCGGTGGCAACGCTGAGTAGGCGGCTGCTGCGTCGCCGCATTGGAGCATGCATATATTTGTGCAAACAATACGAAGGGCAAATTAACTTATTTTTTGTTTATTAAGAGCACACAAACAAAACTTTTTATGTGAGTGCATTTACAAGACGATTTTTGTTATGCCTCTAACGCGAACTCGCGCTGGTGTAACGAGGGGGCTCTACGTACCTTCCAGAAGGCACCCCGTAGTAACAGCCGTAGACCGCGGCCGCCTCTCGCAGATTTTAGGGCGCAGAAACAATGGTGGTGCCTTTTATTGTTCAGTGGCTGGAGTTGCAGGAAGAGCGGCAGTTTCGTGAGCATCGCGATGCGTTCCAGATGCCCGAGGAAATGTTCCGGTCTCGGTATCGACTGAGTAAGGACTTGGCACGGTGGTTGTGCGAAGAGCTTCGTCCGGTGCTTGTGCGGGAGCGAGTGAACACTCGCACAGCGTTGACTGTAGAAGTTCAAATTCTGTGCGCGCTTCGCTTCCTTGCCACAGGCGGATTTCAAGGTGCGATTGCCAGTGACGAGGACTTGACTACAAGTCAATCTAGTGTTCGCCGTTCGGTTCACGCAGTCATCGAGGCTATCGTGGATTGCATCGGCGACGCATGGATCTCGTTTCCAGACGACACAGCGGCATTGAGTTCTGCATCCGAAGGGTTCGTGCGCAGAGACTGCAGGTTCCAGGGTTGCGTCGGGGCTGTGGACGGCACATTTGTGTGCATTCGCGCACCATCGGATAGGGACGATGCCAACAAGGCGGCTTACTTCTGCCGGAAAGGCTATTACGCCTTGAACGTCATGGTGGTGAGTTTTTATTAACGCTGCGTCAAAAGGGGCAAGGTTCTGACCGGTACACTTCTGATCGCTATCGGTACCGATCCGGATCGAAATCCTCGGCTGCGATTTGCTTTCTCGCACATTTTGTGCTAAGGAGCCAATCACGACCGAGCAATTCGATCCGGATCGGGCTTGATCGCGATCAAAAGTGCGCCGTATATAAGTCGCGGGCCGCTTTTTCCGTCGCGTCGATAGATTGAATTTTTTACCAGCACTGCTCCAGGAGGGCACATGTAACTAGCAAACGGAGGCCTCAGGAGAACACCTGAGATTATAATAAATCTATCGCGGACAGCTGATCTTATAGATCCCTGGCACGGGCAGGCCTCTGCGAGCCCCAACCTGCGGACCAGTCCAGGTTCAAGCTTGGGCGTCTTGGAGGCGCCGCCAATAATGCGAAATACCGATACGTTGTTACAATTAGTAAAAAAAAACGATTAAATCGATATAATTACGTCCAGCCGCCAACTTGTTACGCGCTCAGCACTACTGCGCCCCGCGACTTCTGCAACCCCTGCCAAAACTTTGCCTCGAAAGGCACGTTCGACGCACCTTTAGCTTCTGAGATTTTGCGTACGTCTGACGTACCGTTAGTCACTTTGTTCAACGAAACTGGGTCGAACGATATCGAGATGGAAAGTGTCCCTGTGACATCAACGTGACGCCCCAGTGACATAGAAAAACACACTTGAAGAACACAGTTCAGAGACAGGTGTTTTATTTTGCATGCGCATGATCCGTCTAAAAAATGTTTCGCTAAATGAAACGATGCACACGATCGTTGTAAGAAATGTTTTGTTAAATAAAAAGCAAATTGAAAGGGCGGGCATTCTAAAAAAAAAGCAGCAGAAAAATGTCACTGTGCTGATGGCATAAATAAATTTCACCAGGTGAATGTTGCACTGTGTCATTGTCTAGTCCTGCATGACCATAATATTTACTGTGCAAAGCACTCGGTGATCTGTAACTAACACACAATTTTTTGCAGGTGTGTGATGCGAGCCTCAGAATAACAGCCCTCGAAACCTCATACCCAGGATCTGTGCACGACTCTTTTGTGTGGAAAGCATCAAGCCTCTACGCAGAATGCCGATCTGGGAGCCTGCTTCATGGTGGTGAATACCTGCTTGGTATGTGACTTGTAATGAACGAAATACAATTGTGAGCAGTGGTGGTAATACTAGTGTGGAAAGAGTTTTCATGAAAGTGGCACAATTAAAGTTACTTAAAGGCTGCTCTCCAGATTTTTCTGTTGGCCTAAGATCCCTGCAAATGTCACACACATTTGGCAAATTTATGAACATTGTGAATTATCACTCACATCTTGCGAATGAAATCTACAGCAATGTTGTGCAATTGTAACGTGAAAGCGTAGTTACTGTAACTTGTAAAACTGAAACAATATGAAATTAGTTGTGCACATATGTTGAGATGCAGTCAAATAAACAACAGTGACTGAAAATAAATCTAATTGTCAAGGCAATACTCCATACCTTAATTGAATTTTTTTACATGCTCAGCTCATTGAAATAACATGTGCTATCAGTGTATTCTCTGAGCTACGAAAAGGTTACTTGTTGCCTCATGTATTCGAATTAGGTATTTATTTAGTGTGCAATGCATTTTTAAATAATGTGCAGGTGACAGCGCCTATCCGCTCCAGCCATGGCTTGTCACACCTGTTCCTGGGAACCACATTTCTCGTAGCCCTGCAGCCATGTTTAACGCTGCTCACTCATCACTGCGCTCAGTTGTGGAACGCTGTATTGGGGTCCTCAAGATGCGCTTCAGGTGTCTGCAACGGCACCGGGCACTCTACTATGGGCCAGTGTTCACATCAAAAATCATTGCAGCCTGCGCAGTGCTGCACAACTTGTGCGTGCGCGCTGAGCTTCCAGAGCCCGATTGCACCTCTGGGATCGACGACTTCGACGGAGACGTGAACGCATACGATGACAGCGAAGATGTGACGGCGGCAACACTCTACAGGGCAGGCAGGCAGAAACGCGAAAGGATGCTGCAAATGTTCTGAGCAGGCCAGCAGTTCAGCACATCCAAGTAGCCACCCTGCAAATGAGAGCCATTGAAATAGTAATTGTAGTCCCTGCAAACTCAGTGCTTTTTTTTCTTGTTTAAATTTTTATTTTTATCTATGGTATTTTTTCTTGTTTTTGTTGCAGAAAGCAATACACAGCTGGAAGACGCACCGTATTTTAGTAGCTAGTCCATAAGCGTGTCATTGGCAGGTAGTCAAAGACACTTATTATTTTCTTGGTGCAAGTATAGTGTGAAATGTCATGTACCCTTCAGTTCTCATAGAGGACGACAGGGATTACTTTCTTTTTATGTGCCACAAGATTTCATGTGCCATTGCACATTATAATAGCGGCAAACAATGAGAAGCCTCCAGTAAGCTCCATTTATGTTCAGTATGAATGCAAGAGGACAGACCTTTGTTGGTTTAATTTTCCACATGCCGCAATAGTGTGCTCTAGTAGCATACTTATTTAACATTTCTGGCCCTACGTGCTGAGCCTATGCCCTAGCCCTATGTGCTGAGAAGGGGAGAACTCTCATCAGAAGAGTGAGCACACCTTGGGCTACCGTCACGGCGTCTTGTTTTACCATCCCGGTGAAGAGTAATCGACCACATAACTGGAGCATGGGAGAATCCAAATGTAATACCAAGAAGGCAGTCTGCCTGGTCAATGGAAAATCTGTGACCCTGACCAGCAGCTAGCAATGTTACCTTCCCTGAAGCATTGACTTCTATATCACAAGACCTGCAGCACAGTCACTCTGCCAGCAGTTGGCGTGCAGGATGCATATCATCCAGTGTGATGCCTGGGTGTATTGTCTAAGTGTGCTGTGCGTATGCTGGCTTAGGTAGTTTTTTTTTTTCACGTGCCACACGAACATGTTCACCATCTGAGATGTGCTACGTGTGCCTGGTGATGAGCCTACAGTGTGATGCTCTGGTGTGCCTAAGCAGTGTTCTCCCAAGACAATGTGATTTTCATGTGCAAGAAGAACAAGTGCTTCATTTATTGGTGCACTGGGCATGCAGGATGAGTCTGCAGTGTGTGCCTTGTGTAGCTTGGTATACTGCCTGAGGGCGCTCTTTTATGTCTTGGCAATTCATGCTTGCTTTTAACCTTGTTCCTTTATGTAGACTTCAGTAGTGAGATGTAAGTAAGCCAGTGTCTGTGGAGAATCTCTTGCTATGTGCTCTTCCCCGTATAATGGAGGATAAGGCGTGACTGTTGATGTGCACAGCAAAGAATATGTTTGCCTGCGTGGGAATCAATCAGGATAGTCCCAGATATTCTTGTGGGAGCCACAGTGATGAAATAGGTACAGTGGCACTACAAGGTCGACACGTTTCTATTGGACGGCATGTTTAATAATTTCGTCCTTTCTCTGTCCACATTCATTGGCCTTGTTTTAATGCGAAAGCATTGAGTGGCTTATGAGGCAGGAAACGCAGTGTTGGCGGCATGACCACACGATAATGCAGGAAGGCTACGAACCCTCAGCCTTTGGTGGAAGTCGAACCCACGACCTTGTGTTGTGCACACCTTGTAACGAACACTGCTGGTCACATGATGTCGCCGCACTTCTGCTGACATGGCTGCACCGCTTTCACATTCATCGACGTAGCGAGAACTAAGTGCCATTCTTGAATGCTGGCATCGTAGTGGTGATGTGGATGATTTGTAAGTGTCTAATTTCATCATCATCATCAGCCTGGTTACGCCCACTGCAGGGCAAAGGCCTCTCCCATACTTCTCCAACAACCCCGGTCATGTACTAATTGTGGCCATGCCGTCCCTGCAAACTTCTTAATCTCATCCGCCCACCTAACTTTCTGCCGCCCCCTGCTACGCTTCCCTTCCCTTGGGATCCAGTCCGTCACCCTTAATGACCATCGGTTATCCTCCCTCCTCATTACATGCCCTGCCCATGCCCATTTCTTCCTTTTGATTTCAACTAAGATGTCATTAACTCGCGTTTGTTCCTGCACCCAATCTGCTCTTTTCTTATCCCTTAATGTTACACCTATCATTCTTCTTTTCATAGCTCGTTGCGTCGTCCTCAATTTGAGTAGAACCCTTTTCGTAAGCCTCCAGGTTTCTGCCCCATAGGTGAGTACTGGTAAGACGCAGCTATTATACACTTTCCTCTTGAGGGATAATGGCAACCTGCTGTTCATGATCTGAGAATGCCTGCCAAACGCACCCCAGCCCATTCTTATTCTTGTGATTATTTCAGTCTCATGATCCGGATCTGCCGTCACTACCTGCCCTAAGTAGATGTATTCCCTTACTACTTCCAGTGTCTCGCTGCCTATTGTAAATTGCTGTTCTCTTCCGAGACTGTTAAGCATTACTTTAGTTTTCTGCAGATTAATTTTTAAACCCACTCTTCTGCTTTGCCTCTCCAGGTCAGTGAGCATGCATTGCAGTTGGTCCCCTGAGTTACTAAGCAAGGCAATATCATCAGCGAATCGCAAGTTACTAGGTATTCTCCATTAACTTTTATCCCCAATTCTTCCGAATCCAGGTCTCTGAATACCTCCTGTAAACACGCTGTGAATAGCATCGGAGAGATCGTATCTCCCTGTCAGACGCCTTTCTTTATTGGGATTTTGTTGCTTTCTTTATGGAGGACTACGGTGGCTGTGGAGCCGCTATAGATATCTTTCAGTATTTTGACATACGGCTCGTCTACACCCTGATTCCGTAATGCCTCCATGACTGCTGAGGTTTCGACAGAATCAAACGCTTTCTCGTAATCAATGAAAGCTATATATAAGGGTTGGTTATATTCCGCACATTTCTCTATCACCTGATTGATGGTGTGAATATGATCTATTGTTGAGTAGCCTTTACGGAATCCTGCCTGGTCCTTTGGTTGACAGAAGTCTAAGGTGTTCCTGATTCTATTTGCGATTACCTTAGTAAATAGATTGCAGGCAACGGACAGTAAGCTGCTGATCGGTCTATAATTTTTCAAGTCTTTGGCGTCTCCTTTCTTATGGATTAGGATTATGTTAGCGTTCTTCCAAGATTCCGGTACGCTCGAGGTCATGAGGCATTGCGTATACAGGGTGGCCAGTTTCTCCAGAACAATCTGCCCACCATCCTTCAACGAATCTGTTGTTACCTGATCCTCCCCAGCTGCCTTCCCCCTTTGCATATCTCCTAAGGCTTTCTTTATTTCTTCCGGCGTTACCTTTGGGATTTCGAATTCCTCTAGACTATTTTCTCTTCCATTATCGTCGTGGGTGCCACTGGTACTGTATAAATCTCTATAGAACTCCTCAGCCACTTGAACTATCTCATCCATATTAGTTATGATATTGCCGGCTTTGTCTCTTAACGCATACATCTGATTCTTGCCAATTCCTAGTTTCTTCTTCACTGTTTTTAGGCTTGCTCCGTTCCTGAGAGCATGTTCAATTCTATCCATATTATACTTCCTGATGTCAGCTGTCTTACGCTTGTTGATTAACTTGGAAAGTTCTGCCAGTTCTATTCTAGCTGTAGGGTTAGAGGCTTTCATACATTGGCGTTTCTTGATCAGATCTTTCGTCTCCTGTGATAGTTTACTGGTATCCTGCCTAATGGAGTTGCCACCGACTTCCATTGCACACTCCTTAATGATGCCCACAAGATTGCCGTTCATTGCTTCAACAATAAGGTCCTCTTCCTGAGTTAAAGCCGAGTACCTGTTCTGTAGCTTGATCTGGAATTCCTCTATTTTCCCTCTTACCGCTAACTCATTGATCGGCTTCTTATGTATTGATCGGCTTCTTATTTACCAGTTTCTTCCGTTCCCTTCTCAGGTCTAGGCTAATTCGAGTTCTTACCATCCTGTGGTCACCGCAGCACACCTTGCCGAGCACGTCCACATCTTGTATGATGCCAGGGTTAGCGCAGAGTATGAAGTCTATTTCATTTCTAGTCTCGCCATTCGGGCTCCTCCACATCCACTTTCGTCTATCCCACTTGCAGAAGAAGGTATTCATTATCGGCATATTATTCTGTTCTGCAAACTTTACTAATAACTCCCCCCTGCTATTCCTAGAGCCTATGCCATATTCCCCCACTGACTTGTCTCCAGCCTGCTTCTTGCCTACCTTGGCATTAAAGTCGCCCATTAGTATAGTGTATTGGGTTTTCACTCTGCCCATCGCCGATTCCACGTCTTCATAGAAGCTTTCGACTTCCTGGTCATCATGACTGTATGTAGGGGCGTAGACCTGTACAACCTTCATTTCGTACCTCTTATTAAGTTTCACAACAAGACCTGCCACCTTCTCGTTAATGCTATAGAATTCCTGTATGTTACCAGCTATATTCTTATTAATCAGGAATCCGACTCCTAGTTCTCTTCTCTCCGCTACGCCCCGGTAGCACAGGACGTGCCCGCTTTTTAGCACTGTATATGCTTCTTTTGGCCTCCTAACTTCACTGAGCCCTATTATGTCCCATTTGCTGCCCTCTAATTCCTCCAATAGCCGTCTAATTGTGTCTAATTTGCTACGCATTAAATAAAATGTCATCGCACATGCTTTCACAGCCAGCACTGCTCGAGTTATGCATTAATTAAAGTTAAAAAAAAAAAAGGTTTTCCCATGCTGAAGCACTGCAAAGTTTATCTAATTTCCAAGTGATGCCAAATCACATCACAAGCGCTCACCAGTTTACTTTTGGCAACAGTCGCCTTGGACTGCTCATAAAAAGACAACCATGTCTCATTGTTCAGCGCAGTGGTCAGCATGCACTGTCTATCCAGGGAAGTATGGTTACAAAGCAGCTTATTCGGAGAAAACCGTGCATTCATTTCTTATGCACTGCCTTTCATAGCTTTGATGTGCTCACAGGAAAACCAATGCCCGACTCACCTGACAGTTAGTTTTGCCTTTGCAAAGTTGCAAGCATTTGCTGCAGGGTGGTCACTAATTGTTGAAGTGCTTGTGTCTGCTGCACCTGTTGTGCTGCGATCTGTTGAAAGTAATGGCATTGAAACTGTACTCTTTAGGATGCATGTGAAACCAAATTATTTAGTATAGTACCGTTGCCATGCTCTCGTCAATTCGTTGCATGAATCCCGTCTGTAGCTGCAGGTGTTGTTCCTGCACCTCTAGCAGGCGACGCTGGTCTGCTGCCAGAGTGGCGGCGCTGCTGTGCATCCTTTGCACAGCAGTCATCCGGCCGCGTGGTTGTAGAGGTGGAAGGGCTTGCTCTACTTGGGGATCATGCTGGCGTTGTCCTGCTGTGATGACTGCATACATTTTAGTGGGATTTTAAGGATGTGTTTTCATCAGCAAATCATCATTTCATTTGCAAAAGAGATGACCATAGCCAAAAAAGCATGTACTAGTTATTTCAAGCTCTGTTGTTTTGCTTCACTTGTTCTATATTTCTTTTGCAGTGTGTTTTTCATGAGCATGCGTATTACCAATGCAGTTTACGCATTTGCTATACATTCATATTTAACTAGAGGATAACAACCTGCTGCAGCAGATGCATTCCAGTGGCTTGCAGGTTGGCTTGGAGACATGCATTGACTTTGTATCTTCAGTGAACACTAAAGATTGCTGAGAGTCCTGACAATTTAGGTCTAGCCCTCCCCTGTGGCACCTCTGACAGTGCAATTGTTTTTGGATGAGAACAATGAACTCTTTCGTTACCGTGCAGAAATTGATTGATATGACTGACAGTTTTGCCTTGTTAAACATTTCTATGTGAATTCTGCTAACATCATCATGCACCATGAGATATGACGACTGAATTTTAACTATTGGGCAGATTGTGCAGATGAAAAGTCTGATAAAATAAAACTTCGACTGGAGGTATCGTCGAAAGTAGCCTCCAATGCTTCAACTGCTTCTTCAATAAAAAGGCCCAAAACTTGCAATGTTGTCCACCCGGCAACACAACTTTTCAATGACAGCAGCTGCGAAGATGGGCTGTCAGTTTTCTGTTCTGATGTCTAGGCTATCTTAACAATGTCTCATACAACGGTGAATGCTCATGAGTGTGTGTTAGTTCGATAATTGGGTTTGACTAACAAAGTACAGTTTTATGTTCCCCCATGGGTTGCCATTATCCATGAGCACTTCAACTCATGTACAGATTAATGTGTACGATCCTTCCCATTGTGTAGCACATTTACAGTGGTAATAAAATAATTAATATCTTGAGGTAGTGTATATGCATTTGTGCACACAGAGCTAATGCATCAAAGGCCCAACTGATGAAAATCATTATTTTTGTACTGTGTCGCAGACAACTTAAAACACTTCAAATTGTACCTGCGGTGCAAGTTTGAATAATCTGCGTAAGATGTTTCAGCTAAATGTGTTCAAAGGCTGGTTGTTTGCTCTCACCATCAGCATGTCATGTGCAATGGCATTTCCTCTTTCACTGTTTCTTGCATAAGGTTTTCATTCACCATATCTGTTTAGTTGCTAAATGGGTGTTTCACAAGTGAGCTAGACATTAAATAGTTTATGTATTCATATGTGACAGTCCTGCAGAGAGCTGTAGTTTGGTGCACGCATTCTGCAAACTTAAAAAAGCTCAATGAAGAACAGCACATTTTTATATTCAGTATGCTTTTTAGCAGAATGCTCTTCACCAAGTACAAACAAGGGTTGCAATGCTACATTTTTGCAGGTCAGAAAAAATGTATTTATCTTTTTTTCTCCACATTTATGACAATTTATTTCATGGTCACCATGTTCCAACTAGGACAACAGCCTTACAAAAGGAGGCAGTGCCTTCTCTGTTTGTATAAGAAGTTGAACAAGAAGTAAGAAATATGCATTTAACCTCATATTTAATTACGCAACACTTCCTAGCATACTCTCCAATGCAATGTTTGTGCCATGCATTTAACATAATGCTGTATTCACACTACAGGAACAGAGACTAGTGTCTGCACTTATTGTTCCTCTGTATGAAGGTTTGTGCAACTGTTTGTCTAACTCACAATGTATTTGCCACGAGCCCGTGCTTACATCTTCAATGTGATCAAGGGACCCATATGGGGCCAAAAACGTCACATTCTTTATTTTTCTTTTATTCTTGCAAGTGCACATTTCTTTGGCACTGGCATCGCAATGTATTTTATAAAGTACAAGGGTCTCATTCTTTTAACAGCACCGCTTGAGCGTCGGCTGGCCCGTCGATGAGTGCCTTTTAATGGCGCAAAGTGGTGACATCGGCAAGGTATTGCTGATCTCTCTTGCTCATCTTGTCACTTTGCGCTCTTAGAAACCACTGACTGGCTGGCCAGTCTACGCTTGTGCAGTACCATTGAACAATCGTTTGACTGTAGAGGCAGTTTGACTGTAAGTGCAACACTCGGTTGCTGCATTCTCTTTTTTTTTTCTCGTATAGGTGCTTATGCTTACGAGTTATGCTTGTGCATAACAAATGTCTATGGAAAATTGGGGCCAGACAGACAGACAATGAACTTTTATTAAATTAAAATTGGGGCCACGTTTCAGTTTTTCCAGGTATCATGAAGCATGTAAAGGTATTATTAAGCATGAAAAGAGGACCACTCCGCTCACAGCTGCTTATTGTCACGAGATAAATACATGCATGCCTATTTTGGATGCCCGCATAGAAAAATAAGCATTCATTGGTGTTGCATTACTTATTCAGCATTAGTGTATGCACTGGTAAGGAATACCAACTCCCCATCACTAGTTTGTCACATGATACCTTCATGTACCAAGTTCTTTATCGGGACCATCACTAACCTGGCACTGTCGCAGAAGCATAATCATGCTCTTGCAGTGCCGCGATACGTATGCTTCCCGCAACGTCTCCACGCTCCTGCGGCACTGGCTCAAGCTGGGGGCTTGCACGGGCAGACTGTGGTGCGAGGCTTGCATGTGCAATCTGTGATATGATGGGATTTGGCCAAGAAAGGAAGGCAAGCACACTTAGTGCAAAATGCAAGAATTTGTTTCATCAACCTCTGTGGAGTTGGCCTGTATGTTGTGTTGTGTTGCAATGACAATATTTAATTTCATTTGATGTTCCAGCACTGCACTATGGCAGAAGGTGGGTCCTCGCCTATGACAGAAGACATAGGCGAGGGCCCAGCTTTATTTCAGGGACCTTAATATGTTGACTGCACACCTATACTTAGGTGTGCATAGATATTTGTATACCTTCATATGATTTTCTAGGAATTTCCACATATCAACCCCATTTCTATGATAAAGCATTCTGCACTATTCTGTATGGAATGTAAAGTGTTTTCACTTCTGATGACTCTACTCTGAAAGTTCAGTGATATAAAAGTGCAACTGTGATTATTTTTGATGCAATCTACACACTGATATCTACACTTGTGGTGCTGTGTTAACTGTTTTTTATTTTCATATTGTGCAGTGTTGTGATGCTGCTTTTACTGTTGTTTGGTAATAAACAGCGTTAAAAATTTTGCGCATCATTCATTTGTTGTTTTTATATAGCGCATCTTGCAGCTTGTCGTTCCACTCATTTCTTTAACAGGCATGTCTGTACCGTCCTTTGTGTAGATGCAAAAAGCGGTCGCTTTTGAAATGGAGATGCATATATGCAAATATATGTACTTTATCTCCATTCTGTTTGACGTCTTCCTCGTACTACTTTATAATATTCTTGTAATTGCGTGTCTGCTAGGCAGCGATATGGTACTCCGCAAAGTCATTGACACGGATAAGGGGCATGAGCATGGTTTCTCACTTGGCTTCTAACAGGGGACCTTAATCGGCGCCTGGGGAAAGAGGGGCCGCCACAGCCTAAGGCGGAGTCGACGCCAACGATACTGAGTACTCTTGCGTCGTCGTCTCCCAGTGAAGCAGCCAAATTTATTGGCCCTCCGCCGGTACCTCTGTAATGTTAAAGCGCACCTTCGTAAAGGCACGAACACTTCGCATTGAACCGATCGCTAACCTGAATTCAGCCGCCTGTGCTGCAGCTTTCACCCGCGCAGCTGCCACACGTGCCTGCCATAGGCGTTGCCACCCTTGTGGCGAATGGCTCGCAGGTCCTACCTCATTTAGCTCATTTGTGAGCTCTTGCCACATTTGTTGGCGCAAGTCGGTGCGAAGATTGGAGGCTACTCGGCCCATTGCCGAGTTAGACGTGATATAATTTAGCATGAGTTGCCACTGTTCGGCGCTCATGCGCGGCGAGTATGGGCGACGGTTCAACGACATGCTGCTATTCGCGGCGGCCATGGTTTCACTTGTAGCAGACGACGTCATCACGTGGATCGTATCTTAACACCTTCAAGGTTAACATTCTCACTTCAATTGTAATTTTTTTACGCTGCCTATTTTGTGTTGTGTGTTAATAATACACTAACATATTTGCTCTATAAAACGATAGCTTTCACGTAGCAGACGACGGAAGTAAGAGACGTTTTGATACGGAATAATGGTACGTCTTCAGCTAGCTGATTTATTTTTACTGTAGAGGAAAACCGTTTTGATTTACCTAGAACCTTACGTTCAGTGCCTTCATTTCAGTTTCTTAGGCGAAACGTCAAGTTGGCGTCACGTTACGTAAGCAAAACTGGGCCACCAGCGCCATTTTGTTTGCGTAGCGCCTACGTCACGCACCAAAGAAAATGGCGGAATGTCCAGAATAGCGCCCCATGCAACAAAAAGTGCGAGAGGGAGGCGCACGAAAAAAATTCCCTGTATTCCCACATAGTGGCAGCACATGACAGAAAAATAAAAAGTTAGGAAATTGGTGCGTGTTTTAAGTGTACAGATGGCGCCGTAAATATACGGCGTCGAACGCTTTGGAGTTCATTCGCGGCGTCGTATATTTACGTCATTGACCCTCAAAGGGTTAAAAGCGGACAAATGCGATATGTCAACTTATATATCACATGAAATTGTTGCGTTGTGTACAAGGGTTTCGGAAAAGCTGTATTTACGAAGTTCTACATTGTTTTAGATTCATGTATAAGAGATTATTTTTGTCACCTTTGAATGTACTGTGAGTTACAATTCACAGAATTGCGATATCGTACGTTATCGTTGAGTTATGGAGTTGTAAACTTGATAGTTTCGTTATCAAAACATTTCAAAGTTTTTCTTTTAAATGCAACAAATCTTGTCCAGTTTCGTGCTGTGGTTGCCGAGAAAAATGAATTCTGCTTTTACATGTATTTAGATATTAGCACACGTGCTAAACCTTCCTCTTAACGGATTCGCTGTGAAAAAAATTAGGACAACAACGCCTCAGCCGTCAATATTGCCGCTGCAGATTTCGTGACGATGGCACCGTCACCATCGGCATGGCTCCGTGAGCGGCTGCCAAGCTGTTCACTTTAGTCATATTCCTTCCCTCGGCGGCAGCGCATTGTCTTGATGCCAGCGACGCGATAAATCTCCACCATCATTGCGTGATGCATCGTTTCTGCGACCAAGCAAGCTTTCGGCGGCACATGTTCGCTGCTATATTTACACTAAAACTTTACACTGCTTGCCTTCGAAAAACAGCGTACATAAACGGAAGAGGCCTGGCTTCAAGGGACATGCTCACGGGGTCATCTATTGATGGCATCACAAAAGGCTTGGTGGGGTCAGGTTGACTTTACAGGTTTGTAAGGATGGGTAGATTGCGTGGTTGGTTCATAATCACTGAAAGAACAGCGCTTCAAGTTGTTAGCGCAGTGTGTGCGGGGTTCCTCCTTTGTGTCCCGCCTTGAAGCGCTGTTCTTTCTGTGAATTTACAGACGTTCTCTTTCTGCGTCAGTTACGCTTTCCATGAGTGTTCACTTCGAGAATCACATACAGAAGCATGTTTAATCAAAATTTATGTGCTCGGCTAGATAATCTCGAGGACCGGCTCCAAAGTGCTAATTTTCTTTACCCACCTAAGATTAATTACCGAAAAGTTAATTAACGTAGCTTGGTTAATTACGCACACAAATTATCCACTTACTTCCCATTCAGAAGCTACAAATTTGAACACTCGTATGATAGAATTACGTCGCCAATATTTGCATTGGTTTAATGGTTCTGTTTGGTGCAAATAATGGCAGTCAGCCTATCGATGGTGTTGTAGGGTTCTTAGGAAGCAATATAAAAGCTTGGGCAGGTTTTCTTGGCGCAAATCAAGTCCATGAGCTTGAGCACATGTGCCCAACCGTGCACTTCTGTCTTAACAATGGACTAGTCTACACTATACAAGAAGCACCTCAGCGCTACGATACATCACAAAAGGTGTGCGTGAACATTGTGCTTGCTCCCGATTCGATTTCTGAGCGTTGATGGCATCAAGCTTGGTTTCCTGGCATCATCAGGAATAAAAACAGCTGCTTGGGGGAAAGCATTGGATAAATTTTCAGTACTTTCTAACATATGGATCAGCACGGACATGTACGTTTGAACAAAAAGTGCTGAAATATTATAATGAGGGTTTTGCTACATATGTTTTGGCTTTCTAATGTTAAGATATAAAGAGAAAACACTGATTTTGCGACAAATAATGCTGACATATGTACAGTCACGTGAAATATGAGCTACGAAACAGTACCCGTGGTGGAACTGGCCCTTGGACTACAGTGCTTCATTGAACTACGATATGCTGGTTTGATTAATACCAGTAAGTGGAAAGTGTTTAGCTTTTGAATTTTCGGCAATAATTAACTTAAATTACGGAGTTTTACATGCCAAAACCACTTCCTGATTATGAGGCACGCCGTAGTAGAGGACTCCGGAAATTTCGACCACCTGGGGTTCTTTAACGTTTAAAGCTAAGCACCACGGGCGTTTTCGCATTTCGCCCCCATCGAAATGTTGCCGCCGGAGCCGGGATTCGATCCCGCGACCTCGTGCTCAGCAGCCCAACACCATAGCCACTGAGCAATCACGGCCGGTAATTTTTGAATTTTGGCGCCGCTGTGCAGTCTTGCGGGCCCCTTTTAACATGAGCACTGTGTTTCAGCTAATATTCAAAGCAACTGTACACTTTTTTTTTGTGGGGGGGGGAGCGAGTTTTCTTTAGCGTCTAACCGCTGTTCCAAAGTGATCGGTTAGCTCAAGATGCGCCCGCATGTGTTTCTAATGTCCAGTATGTTGTCACGAATTCAGTTGCGAAAGAGGTTTATCTTATCAGATTGCGCGCGTGGAGTGAATACTGGCGTACATTCTCCATCAAACTTGAGGACCAGAGATTGCGCTGAAATGTACCAGCATTCCGATCTGATGAAAAGATGCCTTGATCCACAGATCAGATGCAGAGGAAGCACTACTTTGCGAGCAGCCATCGTTGGGCTTTGTTTTCTTTTCCAGCGCAAGCACGCATTATAATGAGTTATATTCGTGACTCGTTTGGAACAGTTTTGTTTTTCACATCACTACAACTTGGCTGCGCAGGCGTTCTATACATTCATTGAGTGAATACTGGGAAATGTACTGGGACATTTCTTGCGTGTGCGTTTGCACATCTACTCTCTCTCATCTACATCTACGTCTATGAAAAATATCCATAAATATAAACAGAGGCCGATAAAAATGCGGGCATTTGCGGAAAGGTGAAACCGCTTGAAACCTCAAGGCAATATTAAGTATAAAAGATGACCTGAATATAAAAAAAAACTATCACGTTGACAAGGTGGCCAAATTTTGGCAAAAATAAGTTGGTCGTGGAAGCAGTTCATCTGAAACCCGGTGGTGCAAAATAAGTCGAGAATGTCGGCAAGTGTTGAAGAGAGGTCAAATAGGTCCTGTGGACGACGTCAGCGACCGGCAGCTGTCAGGCGACTGCACGTATAAGTGACGTGCCTGGTCGTCAGTCGTTACAGGGTGATTGGGGTCTGAAATTTCGGACGCGGACGCGATCACATTAAGTGCAGTGCACTCTACGGTGTCATTCTTCGACGACTTGTACCGATTCTCGCAGAATGAGGATGGGAACAAATTTTCTTACGTGCCGACTGTCACCTTCCTCGAACTGCCAACATTCCTTGCTCGCCGTATTTGCTTAGTTGCTATGGGGTTCGGCTGCTAAGCGCTATGTCGCGGGATGGAATACGAGCCACGGGAGCCGTACTTAGACCGGTGTGAAATGCGAAAACACCCGTGTACTTAGGTTTACGCGGAGGTTAAAGAACCCGAAGTTGTACAAATTATTCCGGAGTTCCCCACCACAGCGTGCCACCTGCGATCGTGGTTTTGGCAATTAAACCCCCATAATTTATTACGTAACATTCGTTAAGGATGTCCTTGGCAGCCGCACAACTCTTGAATAGAAGTAAGTGTCAGGAGTTTTGTGCGAGGTCTTTGAGTACGTGGGTAGCTTTTATGGCGTTCGATATTTGCTAGTCTACATTGCGGCTATATTATAGAGGAGGAATGGCAACATGGTAGACAATATGGGGAACAGACAAATCCCACATACGTTTAGATAGCTGTCTTCCTTCACGCACGTGGATAACTGTGACAGGAGACTACTTTGGAAACTAACTGCAAGTACTATGTATGCATACCCAAAGCTGTACCCGGCCCGGTGGTCAGTGAATGTGACGTAATACTGCGAGCAGCTTCGGCCATGGCATGCTAATGGACCCCCACCACTTTTACGTCTACTTGTACTCTAGCAAAGCTTACCGTTATCATTGAAAATGAAGGTATAAAATTAGTGCACTTTATCGCTGCCAACATATGGGGCAGAGGCTTGGAGACTAACAAACAAACTTGAGAGCAAGTTAAGGACTGCGCAAAGAGCTGTGGAACGAAGAATACCAGGCATAACTTCAAGAGGCAGAAAGAGAGCGGTTTGGATCAGAGCAAACGAGTATAGACTACATTCCTATTGACATAAAGAGAAAAAATGGTGCTGCGCAGTTCATGTAATGCATAGAGTAGATAACCGTTGTACCATTAAGGTGGCACAATTTGTACCAAGAGGAGAGAAGCGCAGTAGAGGACGACAGAAGACTAGGTGGTGCGACGAAATTAGGAAATTTGTGGGTGCTGGTTGGAGTCAGTTGGCTCAGGACAGGGATAATTGGAGATCGCGGGGAGAGGCCTTCGTCCTGCAGTGGACATAAAATAGGCTGCTGCTGCTGATGATGATGGAGTGCGAACAAAAACAAGCGTCACGACTGCTGTTAGCACAGTGGCGCTTGTTTGCTTTTGCATGCCAGTGTAACGTTCTCGCATATGAAATTACCATCCGAGACACTCAGTTAGTCGTGTGGGCTCTCGCATCAAAGTGGGATCGAATGTCGAACGGGACACCGGGGCTCGTAGCCTCCGCTGGGGGCTCCCGCTGGGTGTCGGCAGGAGCGGCAGCTTCGCGCTGGTGCAGCGAGTGGTTTTATGTGATCCGATATCATTGCACGTTAAAAAGGAAAACGAAGAAATAGGCAAAGGAATCTATAAAGACTAAAAAGAACAGGCGTTAAGAAACTCGCGCGTGAAGCCGCCTCCCAACTATAAAAAGAGACGGCTTTACCCTCGCTTCGCGCGACTCAACAACCGACTGTGACGTCCCAGAGGTGTTTAAACCCACGGTTAATTTGTACCCCTGTGACTCGGGCATCTTGCTGCGACGCTGAGACTAATCTGCATTGGGTTCTTTTACATGGGCACTTATCTACTGTCTACTGAATCCGGGATCCAGCACACAGCGATCGTAGGCTGGTTGCCAGCACCGTAATGCTGAGTGAGCTCAAACAACTCGATACAAATTGTTGGACCATGCAGCAGCTACTATTCTTGATCGCGACCTCAAAAAATGGATCCGCATCAGGCTTGATTGCGATTTGAAGGGTCCGTGTTGCACGGCTAACAAAAGCGCCTGAGAGTCAAGGCGATTCAAACCACCGCTGGCCTACTCTCGTAATACAACACGCGGAGTCCTGATGCCACACAGTACGGTCCACATTCTTTCTAGAAATGGGTTACCTAAGCATACGCCTGTGCTAAAGCACTCGACTGCTTGCATCTCGCTACTGCAGAAATGGCACTGGTCAAAGACGATATAGAGAGAAAGAGAGGCAAGACTCGGATTACGCTGAGTTAAAATCAAAGGTGTAACTTTTTCGGTTTGATCAGGCCGGCGAGGACGAACAACTATTTAAAGTCAAGCGTCGAAAAATCACTTACGAAACAGATAACACAATACTGTTGATGAGCATGTGTTTTTCAGGTTACTCATACTAAATTTATTGTCACACAAAACATCTTATACCACTGTCACACCGGCATTTTCAAACACATTTGAGTCAAAGACGCTCTACTTCAGGGGTTTATTCGCGCTGTCACACGAGTGCATCAAAGGAGGCATAGTCGGAAGGAGCTTTGAGTCAGGGGTGTACGCGTTTGTTCTCTGAATTCTTAAGGACATGTCGTACGCCCTTTGAGTCCAAAGGGCGCATAAGTGAAAAATTATTTATAGCATAATTATACAAGTTCAACTCTTACCTGTTGAAATTAAGTTTCCCAGTACGATACAAGCTTCTATCCACTAAAAACTGTCGTGACAGCTGGAATCTCAATCTTGCACACGTCGGCGCATGCAGCAGCACCGGCATCAGCCTCTTGCCCGCATCATCATCGACGTCAAATGGGTGTCGTGTGCGGTTTGGCGAGCGGCTGCTACGCATCACAGTGTCGTAGGTTTCTGCGAGTAAGCTTTTCAATGCGAAGCGTCCTTTGCGAACCTCGGGCGTTCTGCATCTGTCTATTCACGTCTATTTGTCCTCAACTGTATTAATGGTATGAAAAAAATGATGCTGTCGTGGTTGTTAAACGCAATATATATCAGGGTATGAATGAAATGCATGCATGACCTGACATGGATGACATGACATATATATCACGATATGAACGATAGATTTCGTGACATGTAATGTGCGTCATTACATGCATGGCAATACATACTAGCGCATGTTATGAAAGCGACGACATGACGTGGCTTGTGATGGCATCTATGCCACTACAAATGGTATGATAACATATTGCTGTCGTTACTCGATATATATGGAATAATTTGGTATATATCTGAATATGACAAGAACCATTATCCATATATCCATGACAAGAACTTATTATGACCAGTGGACCAAGTTGTGTACTAACTTGGACCGATGATTGTATAGATATGATCGTGTTCGGCATACCGCTATTGTCGTTGCATCGTTATTCCAGTTTCGTAATCTGATTCTTGCGTCTGATTCCCTCATGCCATGTGCGCTCGAGCTTGGTGGCACACGTAAAAAAAATTACTTAGCACATATGGACGTGTCCTAGAAAAATAAACCAAATAGGCACAGACAATCCTGGGAGACATTAATGACCAGCTCGAAGGAAGATGATCAAAAAGAAGTAATCCGCATGGCCATAGACGCCGCTGAGCTCCAAGAAGCATCAGCCAGATGAAAAGTGAGAAGCAAGCTGGAAAAACAGGAAGACTCTTGACGCCTCGGTACTCTATTTGCGGGTGCAAATAAACGTTATTTCCGTCTCTCTGTCTCTCTTTTTAGTACATACTGCAGACCTCACTGTGGTCCTTTCATGACGGGCAGACATGACTAGCTACAAGACTAGAGATACATAAATAGAAAGATGCATATAGATACATTCATACACATTCATATTCTAAGGATAGTATTTAGATGAACAAACTATATTTTCTTTGATACATTGCCTACAAAACGCTTTGTGAAAAGATCAAAACACAAAGTTTAATCAATCATTGTTACCGGTCGATTGTAGAAAGCGGAAGAGGGTGCGAACAGAGTGACGTAACCTAGATGAAACCACAAGATGAGTGAGAATAGGCAACTAATCGTTGCACACCAAAGGCAAGGGTGTTTTAGAGTCGAGCTTGCCGTGATCATTCAACAGCAAAGAACACATATATGTAGAGACACTCCCCTGCGCAACGAAAAAACAAACGTACATATTCAAAAAAACAGTCCCATGTTGCACATGACACCTCAGCAGCACACGTGCCAGGAGATGGTTGCATCTGTTAAAACAGCGTCTGAAAATCACGTTTCCCGTGAGCGTTGATTTCTGAGCGCCGCACAACAACGCGCCTCCTCCTCTTTGCTACCAAAGCCCGTACCAGACTTTGACGGCGCTTCTCGTCGTTAGCAAGCCTCTTAATCAAACACAGAGGCGCGGTCTTTCCTGGTGCACACAGTGTCCGAGTACGACAACGCTACAGGAACTTCCACCTTGGCAGCGTGATCACGGCTCGGCCAAGGCTGCACGGGGCAGCCTTACACCATGCCACTCATTCGGATGGCTAAAAAGGACAGAGACTTCAGATTGAACTGCAATATGGCCGTCAAGGCACCCATTTGTGTCCTCCAAGTGATACCACGGGCAGCCGTTAGCAAACATTTGGTTTCGGCATTTTCTTACCCATCTCGCTTTCCATGCCCCTCTTTCACAATAATTGGATCGTTCGTAGAAACCGTGCAATCGTTGTTACCGTCGTCCTCGACTTGCTGCCGTCGTGAAACGCGCGCATTTGGGGGAATTCTATTTCACTGTACGCGCGTCAGACACACACATAACACACCGGTTTTACAAATAACACACTAGTCAACCTGGTAACGCTCTGCTGAGCCCCAAACAATGCTACGTAGCTAGCTGCCTGTATCGACCGTGTGCTTCGCATAAGGTTGTTTCCTACGGTGAGTGTGATCTGCAGAATTTCTTTCCTCCGTCACTGTTGCGTCTTACTTCGTTTTTACCACATTTAGACTTGGCTACTGCTACCTACCGACGCTGTTCAAGCGCTCAGTTTTTGTCATAACTAAAAAAACAATTACAACACATTTTGCAAAATAAAATAAGGTGTAAATTCATTCTAAGGCGCATTTAGGTTCATTTTTAGATAGAAGCTGTATATTGCTAGGCGATTCACCCGTCCGTCTGCTTCCTGCACGCCGAAAACTCCTCCGGCGCAACTCCATGCATATGTATGAAATCAGGCGCGAGATTGGCTGCGCCAGTAGCGATGTCATTGCTGTCCGTAGCAGCCGATTACTCTCGCAGCAGTCTCTCTCCGGATCCGAAACGCGTAGGCCACGCGTCATATGCAATCCTGAGGAGGAGGCAGCTTTAGATCAGTAACGCCGCGAGCAGAACCGGGAACGAGCTCTTTTTCGATAAAATCTTTCATCACCCAGAATTAGAGAAAGAACTGCTGTCACTGCACTGCACATTCCGATGATTACACCATGCTAATAAGTTCGGCATACCTTCTATCAGAAGGAATTCCTTTTCGCTTTCCTGGCTCTTACGCACACCTTAAGAGTGGAATCACCTTCCCGAAATTCTCGCTACAATTCTGAATCATGAAATTTAAAAACCACATATCCAATATTTTATAGAGGCTGTTTTTGTACCTGCTATGGTTATGTTAATGTTCAATCTTGTTTTATTTAGTTTTTGTTTATTTGGTAATAGCGAACTCGTATGTTACATACAATTTTCGTACCTACGTTTATAATAGCCTTGTGAATCATGGATTGATTTATGTTTAACATGCTGATTTAATTCAGCAATCTTATTTTTTTGTATTTATTGTTTCACCCCCCTCCCCTCTCTACTGCTTTGGCCCTGAGGGTATATCAAGCAAACATGGCTAGCCGATTCGTCCGTCCGTGTGTCACCTGTACGCCGAAAACTCCTCCAGCGCTTAAGCGAAAAGGGGCGCGCGACTGGCTGCGCCATAGTGACGTCGTTGCTCTCCGTCGCAGCCCATTGCGCTCGCAGCAGTTTCCCTTCGGCTCCGAAATGGGTAGGCCACGCGTCATACCCACTCCTGAGGAACAGGCAGCTTTCGATCAGGAACGCCGCCAGCTGAACCGGGAACGAGCTCGTCTACGCCGTGATGATGCAGCAGCCCGGGCACAAGAACCGGCTCGTGCAGCCGAGTGGAATCGGCAACTGGGCACCGAGAATGCGGTAGCCTACCAAGCCATCGCTAAATGATCCGTTGGGATTAATGCAGTGATAAACACCGGGGCCACACGGTTCAGTTTCGCTGGTTAACCGTCTGTACGGAGTGCTCGGACGGCGACGTTTAAAGCTTTCTTTCGATGCAACGTAAGCGCCTTGTATATGTGGCGCTTTCTGCTTAGAGCTGAAGCGGAGACCATGTGGCATTGACCCATCTCCCTTGAAATAATTCCTCTGTGAAGGTTCAATGGTCTATATGCGGAACATTGGTATGCCCGTGTTATACCGGTATTAATCGACGCTGAGCCAGCTTATATCCTTGACTCTTAAAACTAACCTAAAGATATTACACATTGCGATGATAACGAAAACCAGTGCTTAGGTTTCACGCGTCGAAAGCACCATCTTATTATCAGGTAGACCGTAGTGTGGAACTCTGGTAGAATTTTGACCACGTGGGGTTTTCGTGCATCTAAACCGAAATACACGAGCGGTCTTGCATTTCGCCTGCATCGAAAGGCCGTTGCCGCGTCAAAGAGAAAAGCAGCGACCTCCGCAAAGCAACACCCAAGCCATTAGGCTACCGCGGCGAGTGATAATGAACAACTTATTCGCTTAGCACATCAGTAGCAACATTTTCGATACTTTTTGGCAAGGGTAAATAATGAATAAATGAGAACTTCCAACTGATCAAGTGGAAGTTACGCTACACCACTTGGTGAAGCTTAAATCCGTTTTTTGTGACCCATTGTCTTTGGGAAGAGACTTTTCACAAAGAAAAGAAAAAGAACAAATAGACAAGTTCCCAATAACTTGCGTTTATTCCAAAGCACCCAAAGAAATTAAATAGGCGTTGTCAACATCATGTGCAAAATCAGGTATAGGGATCGGGCAGGTAAAATAAGTAGGTAAAATCAAGTAGCTCAAATGAAGTAGCTCAAATGAAGTAGCTCAAATGAAGTAGCTCAAATGAAGTAGCTCAAATGAAGTAGCTCAAATGAAGTAGCTAAAATGAAGTAGCTAAAATGAAGTAGCTAAATTGAAGTAGCTAATATGAAGTAGCTAATATGAACTAGCTAAAACGAATTAGCTAAAACGAAGTAGCTAAAACGAAGTAGCTAAAACGAAGTAGCTAAAATGAAGTAGCTAAAATGAAGTAGCTAAAGTAAAACAGCTAATATAATAATAATATTTGGGGTTTTACGTGCCAAAACCACTTTCTGATTATGAGGCACGCCGTAGTGGAGGACTCCGGAAATTTTGACCACCTGGGGTTCTTTAACGTGCACCTAAATCTAAGCACACGGGTGTTTTCGCATTTCGCCCCCATCGAAATGCGGCCGCCGTGGCCGGGATTCGATCCCGCGACCTCGTGCTCCGCAGCCCAACACCATAGCCACTGAGCAACCACGGCGGGTTTAAAACAGCTAAAGTAAAGCAGCTAAAGTGAAGCAGCTAAAGTGAAGCAGCTAAAGTGAAGCAGCTAAAGTGAAGCAGCTAAAGTGAAGCAGCTAAAATGAAGCAGCTAAAATGAAGCAGCTAAAATGAGGCAGCTAAAATCAGGTAGCTAAAATCAGGTAGCTAAAATCAGGTAGCTCAAATCAGGTAGGTAAAATCAGGTAGGCAAAATCAGGTAGGCAAAATCGGGTAGGTATCGGGTATAAAATCACAGATCTCTTAAAATGACTTAAAACACGTACGCATACGGATGTCAATTGAAAGGGTTGCGCCATGAGGTGGCGGCTACAACATGCGACTTTTTTAGGATAACACTGAAAATGGCTGGGGTCCGAACAGTCAGGAGAGAAGCATCCTTTCTTGAAGAGGAAAGAGAAGTCCGGAAGCTAGAGGGGGGCCAACCCGCCGGGCGTACTCGATTTGGTCGCTATTGGAGAAAGGAACAGAAGAGCATGTATTGTAGCAGTGCTTGTACATGCAACTTAATGTAGGACCGAGTTATTCGATCAGGGTGACAGCACATTCATTCCGTCCGCAAAACTGCTAGGTTAGCGTTCCCACAAAGAGCTGGCGACCCAACACACAGTACACGACTGCGAACTACAGCCGATTTATTAAACGGAGACTAAAGACAAATACCAAGTCAAGCTAAAGTGATAGATCAGTGCTCGAGAATATCTAAGGTGCGAATATTATCGCGACGAGAGCCTTAATAATCAAGACGTTGAGGTAAATGATATAAGACTTCCACGGGACATTCGAGTACTTGCCCGATGACGAAAGCACTCATTTAAATTTTGTGACTAGCACTCAACCACTCACTGCAGAAATATTCCTTGTATGGTGTATGACTAAATTGCGAGCTGCCTAGTTGTATTTCATTTTTAGAGCAAGAACTCATCGAAATGCCCCTTGAAAACGACGCGGGTGGGCGAAAGGTTTCGTATTTGCTCGATTCCGCAACGTCGACACTTTCGTGTTTCAGTAGTTTCGTTATGGCGTAGTGCTGCACTGGTTTTTCCTGCTCGCGAAACTCGCACAAACTGCAAGTGGCAGAGAATTCAATTTTCATGTGATGTAGCGGGATGCCCGAACGGTCTACGCCACATGACCGACATGCAGCTGGCGCGGGGAATCCAGCGCACTGCCGTGGCTCGGTGCCGCCGTCTGTCGGGCGCCGATTTGCTCACCGAAGGCAGCAAAGGGTGGTGATGGCGCATGCAACGTCACGACTGCCCTGTTGGGTGGCCGGAGATTTGAATTTCTAAAAAGGTATTCGCACCCTTCAGACGTAATTTCTTCGTAAACTCTTCTTGGCACGAAAAAAGCGTTGCGATGTTTCTGGGACTGTATTTGAACAATCCACGCCGACTTAGCATTTGCCTTTAGTGTCCCTTTAAGCTTTGGCTTAGAGATAAAATCGCAGAAATTGTCTGGTTACACGATCGCTTAATTGATTTGAATGAAGTTTGTGGTATTTGAGAGAGAGTTAAATTCCACCAACTGCCTTTCACAGCCTTGTGTTCAGCAGGCTGTTTCTTAGATGTCATGCTATAGCCATTACAAAGAAATCGCAAGCGATTTCTCCCTAATCAAGTTTATTTGGAGCGTAGAATTGATAAGTATACAAGTAGACGTATGGGCATACAAAGGCAACAAGGACGCGACTTGGACAGGTCCCCAATCACTAGCGGGATTCGGCAGTTATTTCGAAAAGAATTTCAACAAGGAGTACTTAATTTTTCATATGCGCATAATGTTTTAATATTTAAGAAGCGCAATCGCACAGAAATATTTATGGTTGGGGAGATTTCATCTGTTTTAGACAACATCGCCGAGACATGCACTTTACACACGAACTCCCGCGGTCCGGCTCTATTCAATTTATTAAGTATGTTATGTTTACTAAATTTATTAAGTTTATTAGGCATATTGAGTTTTATTAAGTTTTATTCAGTTTTATTAAGTACATTAAGCTGCAGTTTTTTCGGAAACAAATCACTTGGGTCTATTACCTGCCGACAGAGAAGGACCTGTTCTATTGATTTGCATGTTGGAAGACTGTCAAAAGGCGATTGTTGCTAACTGCATTTATCCTGCCATCAAGAACTCCTGGCCACATTTGATTTCGTTTAGTTTTCGAATTCTTGTTTCGCTCAATTTCCATGAGTAGGACTTACTAAAACGCTCCTACAAAAGCTTGTAAAACGCAGAACTAGCTGCACTAGGACCGAGACCCAACAAGAAAAATGTGAGGTCTGAAGCGATGCCCTCTCCGTACAAGATCACGCACAACATCAAGAAAGTCGTTCGGAGACGCGGTGTGCCTGTTGTGTTCTCCGTCCCTACCAAGTTCAAAAATATATTTTCCAATTTGCAATGATGATGTAAAAAGGAGGAAACGGCAAGACATATTCTACGACATTCACGTAATGTTCTACAGCAGTGGTGCCTGAGGTTCTATTCTCCAGTGGCAAGTCCCATGTTGGGCAGACTGGGAACTGCGCGAGTCATATGAGGGAGCATGCGTAAAATTTGAATAAGATTGACTGCGCCCAATTAGTGATGCATGTTAACACGCGTGGAAGCGAGCTGTAATTCGGTAGTGTACGAATTCTGGACAGGAGCAAGAACTCCCCCGCAAGAGAAACACTTGAGCGTTTGATATTAAGAAACATGGTGATAAGTGTGTCAGCGGTACGTCTTTGTTTTTATGCCACTGAGTTTGCTCTTTCGGAGCCAAATCTGAGATTCGACAACGCGTCAGGTGTCTTTTGTACGATGAGATACGCAAGCGTGCACTCGTAAGTGTCTAGTTTTTTTTTGCGTAAAATAAACTGCTGGTGATAATGACGCTCGTTGGTGTACTTTTCTAAGTTCTTCGTGCCAACCATACGTCTAGGTATCAAGCAACAGAGGATACAGAGTTTTGATTTAGAACCTCGCATGCTTTCCGCAAATGTTGCCTAAAATTGATGTCTCAGATTATGCAGAATGTTTACAAATTTACAACTCCGCGCTAAACCAGATAACTCAGTTTTGTAAACTGTACCTGTCAAAGAAACTAAAGCGCATGAAGTTAATAAAATTTCACAACTTACTCAATACTGTAGGAATGCTTACAAGTGTTTAGCAAAATCCGAACTCCCAAGGTAGCAGTTCCGTCGGGATCAGTCTATAATACATTATCTTGCCCGCTTTAGGGTCTCTGTAGATGCTCTTCAGAGAATTGAGAGCAATATTTACAACCAAAGTGAATAGTTGAAAACAGTGCTTAGTTTTGCAATGCATCAACTTTTGTTATGTCATTAACGGCTTAGAATATCTGCTTGCGATAGTCAGTAGGCTTGACCTTCTCGTTTTAAATGAAAAAAAAACTGGCTGTGGCTTAGCTAAGGTTAAACCCAGGATGCGAAGCATACTAGGCTTTATTTTAACGCGACTGCGTTAAGGAGCTATTGTCGCAAAAAAGCCGGTGTCGTCGGCGTCGGCTCCGGCGTGCGGCGCTTGCTCAGGTGCAAATTTCATTGTCGCGCCGAACGCTGCGTTGCTCGACGCTCACCGCGTCCGATGCGGGGTGCGTAGCCGCTGCGCCGTAGCAAAGCCACCTAGAAACAGTCCCTGTAGCATGCCGCAACCTTCGCTTCTCATTCCAACGAGCAGCTCTGTCTCCAGGAGGTATCTCACCTCGTGAGTGTCTAGCAGAGGCAAGCGCAGCTGCTTATATACCGCCGCGACGCCGCGAGCGACGGCGTGAGTTGGAGCCCCGTTTCTCCTCTGTCGTGACGTCACGGTGTCACGTGGACAGCCTTGAAGGCGATGCCGCGAGCGACGGCGCGAGTTGGAGCCCCGTTTCTCCTCTGTCGTGACGTCACGGTGTCACGTGGTATTGTAGGCGACACCGCGGCGCCTGAGGAGCTGGGTTGAGCTCTACTAATATGCTTCGCATAAAAAAGTTCGTTGACTGAATGTCTGGTCTTTAGTGGCGGAAGCGCCGGGTATGGCCAAAGAGCACCATGCCATGGAGTGTTAATGACGTCGATGTGGTGTGGTGTGATGAGTTCTCTGAAGTTGATGTGACGTGACGTGGATGTAAAGGGGCCTAAACATGGTCGCTAAATTGCGCAAAATCTACGTGTAATAAGATTATGGCAATGACTGATGACGTGTACTATGAGGATTAAAATGCGTTGCGAAAGAATGATGCGATATACAAAATACGTAAGCTGCTAACATTGGCTTGAGCACTACTACTACCCCACCAGTGCCCTTGAAACATGAGAGCCCGGAGGCTCTGTGGCTTTTGCAGGCCTGCTATTTGATTTTCTTTGCGCAATAAGGATTGTACTGTATTGTATGCGCTATAAAAAACGACTATCAAAGCGGCATCTTCTGGAAAGAGGAAGCGCTACGAAACTGCTGGGCTTATAACATGTAGGACAAAATCAAGATAGCGAGGACTATTTGCTCTTGAAAAGCTGTTCTTGACCAAGAAACACAGCCGGATGAAGAGGGACACAATAGCGGTAAGCAAAAGGAAAATGCTTCCTCTTACGGCTTCCCCTCACTCCAGGAAAACGAGGAGGACGGTCACTCTGTCATATCTACCACAGGTTGGGGGCTCGTTACCACTCAAGAGAAAGTTATGAGTGCCAAATATGTGTCCTATTCTGATTCGAGTGAATAGGACATGTGTTCGTGTTTTCGTAGTTGGGCGCCAGAAACCCAACTTCGGCTTAATCACGTGAAGCGTATTGCTCGTTTCAGCATCCCACAAGCGTTGCCAGTGGCGTCGCAGTTTGTTTCATATTAAAGGCTTCAGATCTGTGGCAGGGGGAGCAGCAGAACAGTTAATACCTTGCGATTTCGTCGGCAAGCACATTACCTTCGACTCCTCAATGTCCAGGAACCCAGCATATTACTTGACTAAGAGAGGAATAACGTTGAACAAGAGTGAGTAGAGTTCAATAAAAACAGGATTTGTAAAGACATTAACGCTTTTACAAGGCTTTACGAGTGAGAATATTATTGCACCCTAAAATTAATTTCTTTATGTGTTTTACCACAGAGAGTACCGCATATGTGCATGGTGGTCAGGTTTGGAAAAATGAGTGGCCAACAGCAGCGTAAGAAACACCAGCCCGTGATATTAACGCGTCCGTGTAGAATTCCGAGCAAGAGTACTTCGATTGCAGTTCATGAAAATGCATTGCGATTTCGGGCTCCGGAGCGTGCTTTGTGAACTGTACATGGATGAATCGCGTTCTATCACTTGCCACTTCTGGGGCGGTAACAGCTTCCCGAGAGGCATTCGGCGATGTTCGAAAAGTGCGACTCACTCCTTCGCAAAGTTCTTTCACACGCAGAGAGAAAGGTAGTCTCAGAGAAGGTATATTACGAAAACGTGTTGCACGCGGGAAATCGTTAACGGTTGTAGAACACGGACGTTCTGATTACAGTGCACATTGAGAAAGAAGGTGAAGCTCATATATGGTCTCTGCAAGTGGAGTGACGACTCGTTTGATTATACGCATAAGATTTCGGCAGGGCTTGTTTCGAATGCGCTAGTGGTCAGGCGGGTACCTAAAAGGTTGACGGGATCTTGCATCTTCAGCGCGCTTGGGGCGGCACTGATACACGATGGCACCATAGTCCAATTGTGACCGAATTAGGCTCTTGTCAAGATTCATTAAACATTTCCTGTCGCTGACAGAGAATGTGACGTAAAATTTTCAGTGAATTCATTTTTATGCATTTCACTTTGAGATATCTTATGTGTGGAATAAAATGAAGTTTAGAATCAAGTATGATGTAGGGGATACATGTAGGGGATAGGGATAGGGATAGAGGTAGGGGATACACGTCCTTTTTCGTAACTCTGAAAAGCTGCCGATAATCCACGCAAAAGCGCCATGAGCCATCCTTCTTTTTTACCAGTACTACAGGTGACGCCCATGGACTACATGACGGTTGAATGATGTTCTTGGCAAGCATTTCGTCAACTTCGGCGTGAATAAGTGACGCTCAGCCGGTGACGCTCGATACGGGCGGCAATGAATAAGAGGAACGTCACCGGTATTAATGCGATGTTTAAGAGCTGTAGGTAAAGGATCGTTAAAACGATCGTTAAAGTCAAAAATATCGGTGTAGGAAAACAGAATGCGGTAGAGCTCACAAGCGTGGTCGGACGGCCCGTCGGGTGCAATCATTTTCTGGAAGTCGGCGATTGTTAAAGTTGCCGACTGCGATGGCAGAGGAGGGTCGGCTGAATTGTCCTCTACTACAATAAATGCTACTGAGTGATCCTCGAATGAGCAAATCTAGTCCAGAGACATCGCGCGTGGCCGTACTTGTGTCGTCGAGCGAAAATTGAGCACTGACAGGTAGACGCAATCCGCCGTAATAGATAAAACTGTATGAGGTACTGTGATCCCGTGCGTAAGGAGGACGTCTTTCATAGGAGCCGCGATGTAGTGACCGTCGGGGACTGGTGGGGATGACACGAAGACAACGTAAGTCAGTGAATAAGGCGGCAAGCGAACGAAGTCGACGGAACTGAGGCAACTGGGGTGTGGTACAGAGGGATCCAGAACAGGGAGGTCAAGGCGAAGAATACTGGCGGAACATTCGATGAGAGCAGAATGTGCGGAGAGGAAGTCTGAGCCGACGATGATGTCGTGGGGACAGTGGGCTATGACTGAATAGCACGATAATGGAGCGACAGGCGAAGGAGACGCGGGCGGCACATATCCCAATTACGGGGATGGTGACACGGACAACAGGCGTCGTGGCGGGCGTAATTATTTTCTTCAGGCGGTCACGAAGTTGAGCGCGCATTACCGACAACTGCCCCCCAATGTCTATAAGAGCAGACACAGAAACACCGTCGACGTGCACGTCAAGAAGGTTCAGGTGTGTAGGCAACGTCAGAAGAGGATTCGGCGCCGTAGGAAGCAATGCAACGTCACCTCGAGGCAATGCATCGTCTCGTTTTCCGGCAGGGAGCGGCGTCTGAAGGGAACCGGCGAATAGGAGAGAAGGGCTGGGGAGAGCGAGATTGTCGTCGTTGGGGCGAAGGCGAACGAGAATAGGGGCGGTTGGGCGCAGGAGAATCAGTGGCGGCATTATCGGAGCGTGCGGCATATGGACGAGAAGGGCCACGTGGGGGGCGAGAGTAGGCAGTATAAGTATACCGGGTCGGGGAACTCCAGCGACTGCGACAGTGCCGAGAAATGTTCTCGATTCGACGGCAGCTGAAACAAATGCGTTTGTCGTCAGCAGTGCGCCATTCAGATGGGTTGCGGATATGTGGTGGGTAATATGACGCGGGACGGTGCGGAATCGAAGAAGCCGGGTGGGTATCCGGGTGATGGGCCGAGCAGATGGTGTGAAGGCCCATGTTTGCGAACTCCTCGCGGACAACCGCCTGGATCAGGGAAACCGTGACTGCAGGAGCGTTGGAGGGGCAGGAGTCGAAGGCAGCCGGATAAGCGGCCTCGATCTCACGCCGGACGATCCTGGTAATATCGCCAGTGTTGTTGGGACGAGGAGCGTCGGCAGAGGAAGATGTCGCTAATGTGTTGGGCAGACCGGCAAACTGCTGGTCGATACGTCGGCTCTCAGTGAGTTACAGGCGGCCGCACTCTTTTATAACTGCATCCACCATCGCCACGTTGTTTAAAACGAGCAAGTTGAAGGCGTCATCGGCAATGCCTTTGAGGATATTGGAAACCTTGTCTCACTCGAGTCATGTGCGCGTCAACTTTGCGGCACCGAGCCAAGACGTCCTGAATATACGTGACGTAGGGCTCTGTTGACGTCTGCAGTCGACCGGAATGCGCTTTCTGCGCGGCAAGCTGGTGACCGTAGGGGTTGCCGAACAAGTCTCGGAGCTTTTGCTTCAGCGAATCCCAACTGGTGAGCTCATCTTCATGCGTCCGAAACCAAACTCGAGGTGTGCCACCGAGGTAAAAGAGTACGTTAGCGATTATGATAGTAGGGTCGCACATATTATTGCGGCTGACGGGTTCGTACAGGCTGATCCAGTCCTCGACGTCTTCCCCATCTTTGCCCGAGAATACGCCAGGATCACGGGGAGCGGGGAGCGCGATGTAGGTCGTCGAGGTGGCAGCAGGTGTCGGGGCCGGTGGAGTCGAGTTGTCGCCGGCAGCCATGAAGGAAGGCTCGACGTACCGCCCACTGCGAAGCTCCATGACGATGTACAGGGAACGTTCACCTCCACCAGATATGTTATGTAGGAAGACGCAGACTAAAAGCTATATACAAGTATATTTACAAAGACACACGCCGCACTTACCCAAGAGCGAACAGCCCGCGCTAGCCTCTCATCGTCGTCGTCGTCTTATCACTGCTCTCCTCTTCGTCATCGCAAATACTGTTCCGTAGAGATATCATGGCTTTGCTCCACCTGGTGAACGCTCAGAACTGCTGCTGCAGCGCCTGGTTCAGGCATCAGAGCTAGCCCTTCATGGGACAAATGAGTGAGTACTGGCATGACTTTTCTCCGGTTAGCCATCGCTGTTGTCTCTGAGTTTCTTTGAAATTAATCTTTTCTAAACGTGATCTCACCTGTCGTCGCGTTCTACAATGGTTGATACTTGCTCCAAGCCTGTGCGGCTTGTGCTGGGCCATGCGTGATCAAAGCTGTTGCTAGACCCCAGGTGCAGGTAACTTGTGCTCCCATTGTCAGTGACACCTGTATGGTACAAAAGTACAGCAAATGTCTTCATTTCCCGTTTTGCAAGGGCAGTTCATAGGAAATGAACACTTCATTATTATAGATGGTGCCAGGCAACAAGTTTTAGTCGTGGGGGAGCCCTACTGCACCGCTACCGGAGTCGATGCTTTTCCTAACTGCAACTATGTCTTGAATCGACGCAAGAACTTCATGCCAGGCGATAGGGGTGCCGAGCACGATCTTACGTCTTCTGACAGATTATTACGCTCTATCTCATATCGCGGACAAAATATCTATCTCATATCGCGGACCCACTATATTTGTTAGATAAACTAGTTATTGGCGCATTAGAAACGTCTTGGAGTTCTTTCTTTTAGCTAAACTATTACGAGCGCTACACCTAGCAAGTTACAGAGGAGGACAGAGAAAAATTGAAAGGGCACATTTCTACCGAGGGATCATAATTTCGTGTTTGAAGCTTGATCAGAGATTCGTAACTTCCTACTGCACATATATGTGTTAGCCAAAGACGTACTCGCCTTTCAGAAGCTGGGTATTCGAACCCCATTTGGCCACTCCTGTGGCTGAAGTTCCCAAGCACAGGTGGTAAGCAATGCACATTTAGCAGCTCATTAAGAAATCGAAAACGGTTGTCCTCGCCAATGACCCTGTGTATGCCATCAACAGACTATAGGACAACTTTCTAAACGATTGGCCAATGCGATTATCTAAGATTCGTGTTGCAGACAGCAGATTAGCTTGGAAAGAAATGTGTAAGTCCCAATTCACGGGACAATGCCATTAAATGGTGCAACGGAAAGCGTCAAATTGCTTTAAAAGTGTGGGATGTGCGGATAGCACTGCAAGGATTGTAGCTAGTAGCGCATGTTCCCTAATTGCGCAGAAATTGCATTACATTGAAAAAAAGGAAAACGGGAGAGAATAAAAGGCGAGAATACGGCAGAACCCTTGTCAGGATGCAAGGAGGTTCCCTACAAAACAATGAAGGGCACACCGCATTGCCGAATACACCTTTATATACAATCTGATTTAGAGAAAGCCGGCTAAGAATGATAATCGCATTATTACACCCAATGCCATAGTGTCTACGCCTTCGTACGTCACAAAAGCATTAAAAGCCTGGGAGGCCTTGCTCCAGAGCGAGGCTGAAGACGACCAGCGTCGAGCAATCCACCCGGCCATTGAGGCCGTGAAGACTCAACGTCCTAAACGCGCGGGGACTGCTTCGTACCCCCCACCCCCCTACCTGCATGTAGATTAAGAGGTGGGCACCCCAGCTCGGTGGAATAATAAAGTTTTCTATCAGTCAATCAAACGCCAATTCCGAAGCAGATCACTAAGTATTTCAGTTGCATTATCTTTGACTTCCAACGAACTACACTGCGATTGATCAGACGTAATTTAAGGAGTTCATTTTTAAAGTCCAGCATACTCACTTTTGATAGTCACGCCGTGAAAATCTCAAGGTGCAGCAGTCGGTGTTATGAAAGCGGTTGCACAGATACTGGCAGGACGAAAAATGCTTGATATATTCATAGAATGCTGATCAGCTTACATAATAGAGCATTCTGATTGGAAGGCCATGTATCAGCAACGTGTAGGCTTTCTTGTTAACACAGCGGTATAATTTTCAGGTGCCGCCACACTTCTTAATATATCAATGAGATTAAAGCTCATTAAAGCTTCAGAAGCATATGGTGGGGATACATGGTAAAGATTTATGGTAGCAGAGTGAAAGAACTAGAAAATAATTTTGTGTTATTGAGTTAGATTTTCACTAAATTTGTCATGTTTACGTTGCAGTAGTTGCTATCGTTCTGGGTATAAAATAAGAGTTTCAGTAGAACTAATTTGGGCTGCCGCAAATTGTAAGCTCTAACTTGTATAAAGTGGGATATGTCGGCTGCTGATAACATGCTACACGGGAACAATTCTCACGTTGTGCCGAAAAGCTTACAGCTCCGTTACAACCCTCTGGCATAGACATCTTGAACGCTGCCCTAACTGCAAATCACACGCTGCGATGGAATCAAAACACTTTCTGCTCTTAGTTTGATCGGTTCAAAGAAAAAAGTATCAGAGTGGTAGCGCGACGGACCCACTGAGATTATGCTTGCTAGACAAAACTGTAGACGAAATGTTATGCACTGATTACAGTGGCGAGTGAATTGATCGTGGCGCATGGAACGTAGTCGGCTTCTGACGCGACGGCCTATAGGTGCGTGCATTCGCAATTTTCTGATATGAGAAGAAATTCGTTGAAAAATTTGAACTGCATAGATTTCATATGAATTTGCATGTATTCATATCAGTGCACGCAGGGAGAGGGTGCAAGGACAGGAAAGGCAGGGAAGTCAACCAGAGGAGCACCCGGTTTGCTAACCCAAAGTGGGGGTGAGGGAAAGGGGACACACATTTCTTTCAAAGGACATTGATGAAGGGGCTCATGCGGAAACAGTGTTGGCGCCGCTGGTAACGTGCCTCTTTCTAAGCAATAAGTGCTGCCAGGGAACACGTTGGAGCTATCTTCTATGTTTGTTGTAAAGGCATGTGACCATGGCCTACGTACCGTCGACGTTGTAAGTCCCGTCGGTTATTGGCCTCTGCTGAGTGTTCCATTGGTAAAGCCAGGCGTCGTCAGAAAGGCTGCAATTATTAAAGGTGTTGGTGTTAGATAATTACAGCTGTGGCGAAAAAGTTGAAATTGCACTTTTATAAAACAAAGCTCAAAAAAGGCAAAGTACTGTTTGGTAAACGGACTACTTGAAATGTTTCGCACTCACTTAAGGCACTCTGCGCTGGCTGGCATAGGACAAACGGCACATGGGGCAGCATCTGGTGCAGGGCACTCATCCACCATAGTCAAAAGGGCCCCTACCTTGACTTGCACGAGCATTGTCAGCTTAATGGTCAAATTACAAAGGGTATCATGCCTCCGGGTGCAGTTCCCTACATAACATGCGTGCTCCACTTACCACAGTGGCAGAATCCTAACAATTCCGATAGAATATATTTTGCTCTATGGAAATTTTTTTATGCAATAATAATAAAACAGGTTGTAGGGTAAAGAAGACACTATGCGGATGGTTTCTGCAATGCTGATGAAAAGCAGCGCTCATGTTAGAAAAATTTCCCTTTGTACCCGCATGTTGTCGTTCGGCACCGCCGTGGAGAATGCAGTGTTTTCGCGCAGATTTCGTCTCATAGCCAACTGTCAATTTGAACAGTTCAGAATGAGAGGATGAAGTCGAATGAACTGCCCCTCAACGAAAATGGAGTTCATAAATATTTCTTTGCAAACTATGCTAAGTTTGTTACTGATCTGCCAGTCGCAGCTGCTTATCTGATAATTCATGGAAGGATCAAGTTTATTGTCAGAACGGCTTGAAAAAAAAAATGTCAGTCACTTTAGCATACGCCATAGATAATGGAGGTGAATGTATGCACGCTCACGACAGAGCCATCGAATTGCTCGATGGTTTCGTCCGAATGCCCGTTCTTGGTTTTTATTACCTCTTCTTCAAAATAAAGTTTGTGGGTGCGAGCGCCCTAATGAGTGTACCTTATTCAAATGTGCCTTAGTCATATTCGCCCTAATTAACATGAAATGGTGGGGGTTCGACTCCTTTCCAAGGTCCTGAGTTCAAGTGCCTTAATTGACTCTAGAATAATTGACTGTCTTTTTTGGCATGGTTAGTCGCGTCGAATCAGCATAGTTAGTTGCTTAGTAACTCAGGGGACCAACTGCTATGCATGCTCACTGACCTGGAGAGGCAATGCAGAAGGGTGGGTCTAAAAATTATTCAGCAGAAAACTAAAGTAATGTTTAATATTCTGGGAAGAGAACAGCAGTTTACGATAGGTAGCGAGGCACTGGAAGTGGTAAGGGAATATACCTACTTAGGGCAGGTAGTGACCGCGGATCCGGATCACGAGACTGAAATAATCAGAAGAATAAAAATGGGCTGGGGTGCGTTTGGCAGGCATTCTCAGATCATGAACAGAAGGTTGCCATTATCCCTCAAGAGAAAAATGTATAACAGCCGTGTCTTACAAGTACTCGCGTACGGGGTAGAAACCTGGAGGCTTACGAAAGGGTTCTACCTAAATTGAGGATGACGCAACGCGCTACGGAAAAAAAAGAATGATGGGTGTAACGTTAAGGGATAAGAATAGAGCAGATTGGGTGAGGGAACAAACGCGAGTTAATGACATCTTAGTTGAAATCAAGAAAAAGAAATGGGCATGGGCAGGACATGTAACGAGGACGGAAAATAACCGATGGTCATTAAGGGTTACGGACTGAGTTCCAAGGGAAGGGGAGCTTAGCAGGGGGCGGCAGAAAGTTAGTTGGGTGGATGAGATCAAGTTTGCAGGCACAACATGGCCACAATTTGTATATTATTATTATTTACATTACCCCTAAGGGCCCTCACATGAGGGTATTACATAGGGGGGGGGGGGGGAGTACAAACATGAAATATACACAAGAAATAAACTACATAAAATAAACATACACACAAGGAACATAAAATAAATAGATATGAACAAGTGGTAAATGCACTTAGTCATGAAAACACAAGAACATTTTACATAATATGTTAATATGTGCATATAGGCATAAGTAATATCTAATCTGCTACCACTAACCGCTTTCTTGCAACAAAGTTTGGAAAGATGGTAGGTTAACTGCAGTAGCTATGCGTGATGGTAGGTTATTCCATTCTATTATTGTGCGAGGAATAAATGATTTTGCGTAGAGCGACGAGCGGCACATTATGCGTTTTTATTTGTTAGCGTGGTCACGGCGCGGGAAAACTGCAGGGGGGGCGTGAAAAGAAGTCTTCGTGAAGCGTGGAATGGTGATAAAGTTTATGAAATAAGGTTAGGCGAGCAAACTGGCGCGACGTGATAGTGATTCCAACTCGGCACGTTGTTTTAACGATGTGACGCTGGTGAAGCGTAAATTATCGGAAAAGATGAAGCGAACAGCACGGTTTTGCAGAGATTCAATGTTGTTAATTATGTTTGCTTGATCGGGATCCCATATGGCAGAAGCATATTCAATTTTTGGGCGGATCAGCGTGATATAAGCCAGTTTTTTTAAAAGAGAAGGTGCGTGCTTGAGGTTACGTTTAAGAAGACCGAGTGCTCGGTTAGCTGATGCTAAGACGGTGTTAATATGGTAATGCCAAGTTAAGTCAGACTAAAGATGAAGGCCAAGATACTTGTAAGTTGGCGCAAGTTCTACTCTAGCATTATTGAGAAAGTAGGTGGTAGGAAGTCGAGTGGAATGGTTGGTAAATGATGTTAGCTTGGTTTTAGATGTATTTAAAGACATTACCCACGAAGAGCACCAAGCGGTCACAGCATCAAGATCAGTTTGTAAGGAAAGTCGGTCAGCGTCATTACTAATATTACGATATATAACACAATCATCTGCGAATAATCAAATTCGAGATGAGACGCATTTGGGTAGATCATTAATGAAAATTAAGAAAAGTAGGGGACCGAGGACGCTGCCCTGGGGGACTCCAGATGTTAAAGGAACAGAAGAGTTACAGCCATTAGCACAGGTAAATTGTTGTCTGTTGGAGAGAAAATCTTTAATCCATGCAAGAACGTTTGGGTGAATATTTAAGTGTGTTAATTTGATTAGAAGCCTGTGATGAGGAACGCGATCAAAAGCTTTAGAGAAGTCAAGAAACACTGCGTTAACGTAGAATCCTTCGTTAAATGCGGAAAATATATCGTTAGTAAATCCGGCGAGCTGAGTGTCGCATGAATAACCCCTGCGAAAACCGTCCGGGGTAGTTGGAGACGTATGGGAAGTATGATGATGATGATGATGTTGTTGAGTGGCGTCGATGTGGCAGCAATGTGAAATATGACGACGACGAACTAGCCAGTAGTGAGGATACTGGCTCAGATGTGAGGATAAACAGATGTGAGGATATCCGCCTTCAGAATGTCGGATGACTGATACATTGTATAGCATGAGCGTAGCTGAGACGCGACGCACTACTACAATTGTTCACAAAAATGTAAAAAAAATTCTGGGTTTTTACGTGCCAAAACCACTTTCTGAATATGAGGCACGCCGTAGTGGGGGACTCCGGAAATTTCGATCACCTGGGGTTCTTTAACGTGCACTTAAATCTAAGTACACGGGTGTTTTCGCCCCCATCGAAATGCGGCCGCCGTGGCCGGGTTTCGATCCCGCGACCTCGTGCTCAGCAACCTAACACCATAGCCACTGAGCAACCACGGCGGGTATAAAAAAGTGAAGAGTACCACAGCATATTGTGACTTTCCACTTTTTTATCGCTGTATTATAAAGTCGCCATAGTTTGCCCTTTTTAAAACGATTCGGAGCCCTGATATCTAAATTGAAGTGGTAAGAGAACCCTTAAAAGCAATACCAGAAGTGGCATCATTGGCCAAACTAATCCGAGCGGGAAAAGGGTCAGCTTGCCCGACAGTTTGTTTTCTCTTTAAATACATTGGTCACCCTTGGGCAACAGGCAATACGAGAAGCAATTGTCTTAAGCCAAGCTGTTGCTTTTCCTGCTCCGGCCTTATGATTAATTTACCTGACTTTAATGGCTCTTATCTTTGCAGCAAGTTGGTTGACGCTGACAGACATGCGCACAATTTAACTCCCCCGCACAGCACAAGAAACTACCGACATCTGCATAACCTATTGCATCATACAGCGAGTGCGCGAATAGGTTAAATACAAGTACTGTCACGTTTAAACGCACAATGGATGAAATATGCAGACAATAAATTTTCTCCTTCTCCAATCTCAGTCTTCAAATCTACATTTAACCACTGATTGCAATCTGTTTTACTGTAACGTAGGTAACATGTATTTTTCTCTATTTTGCTTTGGTGGCACATCCTTGTTTTTCTTAATTAAAGTTGTGAACATTTCCAGCTATAACTTGCACCTTCAATATTTTATAAATTTGTATATGAATAGTAGGAACAGTAGGGAGAGTTTATGTGCTAACATAATTGCATATCTGGCCTTGAGAGGCAGCGCGCCCTCCAGTTGCTTCTTTTCTCTGTGTGCGCCCCTGGCGCTGTTTTGGAATTAGGATTGCACAGTCGCATTTATTCCGTTACTTTTGTTGACGCGACGCAGCCAAATATGTGCGACGATTCAACCCACGTGAGGTTACTTGGAAAGTCTTCCTTATATCCACTGCCGTATGTGGTATCGATATCGCAATATGTACTTAAGTAAAAGGGGGTAAATAAACCACTTAATGCATATCGATAAAATTAAGCAAATATTTATTATTTTCTAAGAAAAATGGAAATGTTTACTCAAGAAATATATAAATTAACATTTAGGAAGAATTCTTCGCACGGGCAATGTCGACCTTAATTCGACCAAAAGCATTGGTTACTTGTCTGGGGTAGAACAACATATACAAACCTAAACTCTTTCTCTTACAAAAAATTGCACCGACTATTATGACACTTCCTATTGCCTTATTTTTGCGCAGATCTATACGTGTTTTCATTTCCCGATATATTGGCAGGTGTGGATAGTGTCTCGTTCAGCATGTGGCAAACGGAGCCAAGTGAGGCGCGACTGCCTCGCGAAATGGGAAATTGCGAGAGGCAGCGCGTGGGTGACGCGTGGGCGCTATTCAGAGCAGCCGCCGTATTCATCACTTGCGTGCCGTAATCCCATTGCCGTCATGCCGTGACACCATCCTCGTTGATGCGTCGACGTCATCGTTTGTTCGTTATTCTGCGGCAGTTATGCTGTCACAATTGTGTCGGGATTATGGCATCGCTGTCATTGCGTCGTGGTCACACACATGCTATCATGCATTCGTTGCCATACGGTATAGTCGTCATGCCACCATGGCGGTGCGGTCGTCGTCATTATCGCTTTTTCATGCGGTCGTCCTACCGTCGTCGACACGTCGTCCTTGTTATACCATCATTATGACTTAGAATGCGCTTGTCATTGTCGTCATGCCGTCCCCGTTGTACGACTCGACCATTACACCAATATCATTCCTTAAAATTAAAGTTAAATTATGAGGTTTTACGTGCCAGAACGACGACCTGATTATGATGAACGCCGTATTGGGGGACTCCGGAAATTTTGACCACCTGGGGTTCCTTAACGTGCGCCTAAATGTAAATATACGGGTGTTTTCGCATTTCGCCCCCATCGAAATGGGGCCGCCGTGTCCGTATCTTTACACACGAATGTGGTGTAGTACGGATGCAGTTGACAAACTTGCAAGAGTTCTGAGCATGACAAGCGTGTTAACACCACCTACACCATAACACGTGTTTATAATAACTGTTGATATTGGGCGCGTTTCACGCCCAATATCAACAGTTAATAGAAAAAGTTGGACAGTGGAGGCATAGTTGCACCACGGGCAGCATTACGCACCATCTGTGATTTGCTTTATGCAAGGAAATTTCTCCAAGCGTGGGCTCACCTAGCAATGTTTTTCGGAATGGCCGACGCTTCCTCCATGGCAGCGCGGCTTGTACCGGCAGTGCATGACTGATGCTGTTGCTGAACACCATAGTAGGGGAACTGGTGATACCGCTTTCAGTGACATGTGTATGACCTGAGAGAATAACAGAGGTGTTAGCTCATCATGGTGCAAGGGTCATTCAATGAGCGTATTTCGTGCTGAAAAAAGAACATGCAGATTTAGTTGAGGTTTAGTGACATGGTAACCTGACTTCCGTGCTTCCGTATGCGGTGAGCTTTCTCTAAATATGCCTTGAATACACATGACGAAAGAGACTGAAACTATACAACTTGGGGTTTCCACTAAAATATGTGCTGTATTTAGCACACCAGAATAGAACACAACAGTGTTCCATGCTGAATACGAGATTACGCATTTTTAACGCAATAGCACGACGCGCCTCGTGTCACAGCTAATTCGGTGGCTGCGTCTGGCGCTGGCGTTGACCGTCTTGTGAGCAAAAAATCATTCCGAATCAGGCATACCGAAACATGCGGGCTTTCCATGTAGCGCAAATGTGTTACTGACCTAAATGAATGTAAGTAAAATGCGTCAGAACCATAGTAAAATACGATTTACACACAACCTCCAAAGGTGAGAGTATCGGATTGTAATTTGAATATACAAGAAAATCTTCTTTTGCGCGGGAACTCAAGCACAAACCAATTTTCCAGCGCTTCTACCTCTCTTGCACCACGGGCAGTGGCGTACCCATTTCCCTGCAAAACCATCCAGATGGCGCTCGCCTCCGAGCTTAAGCGGCCCAGACAAGAAGCCGCGTTTCAAACAGAAAGCTCGCTTTCGTGCATAGCGTTTGCGGCCAGCGTTTCCCGGCAAACATTACGGTTACACAAGATGCAGTTACCGGGAAGCGCGAGAAGGTGCCAGGGATCGTTGAATGGTATCGCGTTCCACTCTTAAAGGCGAAGCTAAAGCGTCTTGCAAATTTCGTTGTGTCTGTAATCGGATTCGAATCTATGCTCTACATTTCCAGCAATAAGCATATTTCAGGCTTTACTAAGCTGCGGATGGAAAATATTCAATAGTTCTTAAGTTACCTTTTGCACAAACCTAACTTGTCTTAGCCATAAAGGCTCCTTATAGTAAAGCTCCCTAGTAGAAGAGAAAACTAAAGTTTTGTTCTGGGAATTCGGTCTAAATACATAAGAAATACGCGGTAGCGATCGCACTAAATTTGCTGAGGTCTGTTGTACTTGAAAGAAAACATTAAAATGTAGGGCCTTGCGCAAACGAAGTTTTCTTTTGGCTGCGAATGCTTTTATAAAAATGTTTCAATATGGAAGAATTTGTAAATTATGAACAATATCAAGCTTTCAAATTTAATGGAGCAATAAAAATGATAACAGTGTTTTGGATACATCTAATAATATATCTAAAGTGGTCAAAATGATAAAATATCCGGTGCTCTGAAATACGATACTATGTTGTGGGTAGGACTTTTGAGAAACGCTCGTAAACATTCAACAATTCTGTAAGTTTGTGATTCATGAACCAATATTGGCCGCCTTAGGTGCCCTAGCTCATGAAGTTTTACAGAGCTGTGATATGTTTTCTTTGGGGGGGGGGGGGGGGGGAGAGCTACAAATTTGTAAAATATGTCCTTGTCACTTTGTGTCGTCCATGTATGGCTATCACGCATTATGGCTCTCACGCACGAACTTTCCTATCAGCTATCCTGTTAATTCGCATTGGGGCAGCTCGTACGGAAACCGACACGGTGACGCTCGTAAAGTGTGTCCTCTTCTGCAGTAAATGCACCACTGTCGCGTCCTATGTAAATGTTATGTCCCTTGCGGGTTGTTAAGCATCGTCGCAAGTAGTATCGATGGTCGAAGGCCATGCCGTACATACCAGTGAAGTCCGTCGCATCATTGTGGCTGTTCAGTGCGTTCCACAGGTCGTCGAAGGAGTCGTCACAAATCCTAGAATTAGACATATGTATTGGTATCGGATTCTTTGCTTCCAGGTAAGGCGGGAAATATCTGATGAAGCCTTTGTAAAAGTACAATTTGGAAGAAGCAAACTGCAATTCGTTAATGAACCTGATACATGTAATGTTTCATTTTACACACATGCTCACGTGCTGGCTGGCATGAGGGGAATAAAACAATGAAAGTTTATTCACTCACGTATGACACGTGCAGCTGCCTTTCCGAATAATTAAGTTGAGTTACAGGGGCACGAACAAAGCGCAATTGCAGACATAAGCATCAGAAAAAAAAACGTAAATGAAGGGACGTGATTCTGCCGTTGAATACCGAAAATCATTCTAACTTGCGACTTCACTACCGTGGCAGCAAAAAACGTTGTCGAAGGTTTACTAGTTAAAACCTGCTTTAGCACCTAAGTATACTTATAAGTTTCACGCCAGCTATAAAAGGAAGAGACATCATAAAGGTGACAGCCGCACGATGAGCAGCACACGTGAATGGTGCGGGAGTGTTTTATGTTATGCCTTAGACTAACTCCCGCACAGGGGGCGAATCAGTCGGCCAAGATAGTCACCCAGCACGAGATGGCATTTCAGGAATCGCCCGACACTTGTGTGCTGGCGCGAGTATTAGCTGGTGCGAGAGAGAAAATCTGGGGCCTTCTTCTTGAATATCTGAATTTGCCTAGGTATTACGGAGTAGTACATTCTTTGCTCGTTTTGTATGTGTTTCTTCCTATATTTTCGGCATTGGGGAATGAGGCCGCGCGCTGGCCATGGCCATGCACTAGTTCGTGTACGCTACCACGCTGACTGCCGGCGCGGTGACTCAGGTGAAGCAGCGGACACTGACGGGCCATTTGGTGACCGCTGTGTCAAACCGTACGTCGGACGTACGCGAATCCCAGAATATAAAGATACGTGGGATGGACTTTCCCGAGCCAAGCGGTGCTCGTGCTGAGTCAGTCAAGCCGGATCATCCCATTCTCGCGCTTTACGGTGCTCTGCCTTCGTAATTAAGATCGCTCAATTACGCGGCGGAGCTGTAGGAGCAGTGGTACAGACCGGGCCTGCTCTCCTGGAGCAGTATCTCCTCTCGTGCCAGGCTTAAGATACGTCGGGCGCGCCAGCAGTGGTTTGCTTCGGTTTCGCTAAAGCTTCGCGGCTTCCGCCTACCGATGTTTTGCACATGTTTTTGGTAAGGACATTTATTTAGCTTTAAGGGGACCATTAAAAATGCCTTTGAAAGGTGACGGAGAGCAGCATTCGAAAGGCGTTACCCGACCGAAATCATACTTCACCGCCTGGGCTTCTGTAATGGGCATGTAGACTAGTGTGCATTCTTGAATTTCAGCATCAGGGATGATGGGCCTTTGCTCCGAAAGCATTAGGGGTGACCTCGAACTCGGCAGCGCAATTCCGTAGCCACTGCGCCACCGGAACAGGTTTGCGATGCGGTGACCTAACACGAGCGACAGTAATGTTCTTCGATAAAAGCATTTGCTTCCCGCAGTGACATTCCTTTGGGCCTTAACGATAAACAGCCGCAGCTGTGCTTACTGTGAGGATATTTTGGCATCACCCATGCATCGACGCGCGAAAAAAAGCTAAGAATGTCGCCCACTTACGCAGTCTGAAGTTGTCTGCCAAAGGCTTGCTTTGAAGTAAGAACAACTGCATAGCTTTCAGCGCCGGTGTTCCCGGTCATACCTACGGGGGACAATATTCAGTGAGAATTTTTACAAGTGGCAAGACTCACGTAGTGCAACAGTCAGAAGTGCACGAAGTGCCTTGCGAGAATTCCTGGCTTGTGCTCGGAGTTGCTTCATCGCCGAAGGTAAACGCAGGAGGCGTGTTTCCACTGTTACTTTCTTCAGCCATGGTTGTTTCGGCACCTCCGGAGCACCAGCGTCTGTTTCCTAAGGGCCGTTTAGACAGGGGGTGGACACTCCGTATACATCCCATTGGCCGTTTTCGAGCAGACGCTCTTTCGACGCTAGCGCCAAGGTCTCCTTCAGTTACGGCCCTAACCAATGGGCGACGCATTAAGCAAAATGGCGGCGCACAAGATTGTTTACGTTGTCATGGCAACAGCAACAGCAGCCGTGCGGCATCTCCTCTCCCAAACGTTTTTCTTTCGTTTTTGTTTTTATTATGCCGACCCGCTTCATTCCCTTTCCCCCATGCCGCGCGCGCCGCTCACTTCTTTTTGTTTTTACCCGTAAGCGGCGCGTTTTTTCTTTTTTATAGCGCGCTTGTTACCGCGCGCCACGCGCCAGCTCGCAAGCAATGCGCGCGCTACGCCGGGCATTGGCATTACTTGCGAGGTGGCGCGTGGTGCGCCGTGGGCTATGCGTTGGCACACACGCAGTCTTGCCCATACTTATATTATACCAGCATGTGCCGGGACATAACAAAAATTCCACTTCCAACACAACAGATGTTTAGTCTCGCTTTATTGACTTCGTTTCCGAAAAGAGATTTTTCTTGCAACGTGGTGTGATACACGCTCAAAAAATGAGCAAAAGTAAGAGGTGCATGACATATACAAGAGTACTAAAGGCAAAAGTTCACAGATGGTGAAATTACAAAATAAAGGGCTAGAAAACGCGAAGGCCATTTCATGTACACACATATAAAAACAAGATTTTTATATAACGTCCTCAAGACCTAAATGTAGACGAGCTCCTGATATGATATGATATGCGCAAAATTGGACGACGTGTATGACATAGTCATGACAACTATAAAAAGTGAAAACTCACTGGTAATGGCAAAAACAATGACGCGTAAAATACCTGAAAGATAGAATAAATTGCTAACATTGTTTGATTGAGAGCCATACGAAAAGAACGCTTATTTATAAATCTGCACGAAAGTATATGAAATGCGTGACATGTTCATTACTGCTGAACAAATTGAAAAAAACATGGCAGAAAAAAATAACATTGTACTAAAAACTGAAACACACATTATCACATTATTTTGCACTTGGCCACAACTTGAGTAACGGTGGCAAGGGGAACAGAAGGTAGTCGGCTTTTGCAGCAGCACATAAAAAACATTCGCAGAAAGGCTTATTCCTCAATCAAAGACCAGGTAAAGCAAGCCAACACGACTTTTCTTTCTACCCTAATGCAATGCTTAGCAATAAAATTACGTCACTTAAGGCACTAAGTCGTACCTACTGGGCTCTCCCTTGTATAATAAACAGGAACTGTAAAACTCTGCATGTAGCACACTTGCAATGCTCATGCTTTCCAGAAGAAAAAAAAGCGTATCATGCCTACACATGAAGGTTGTTCGCGCGGTTTTGCTATCGGGGGTTACGGAGATAGTACACAAACACTAACAGTAATTTTTCAGCTGTTAGTTGGTTTGCAGAACGTGATACACAGAAGAAGCACTGAGGGCGGTATGGAAAGCAGGGCAAGTTAGTGAACTTGCAGAATGAGACTTGGCACAGAAAAACACAAGTCACAGACCAGGTGACAATGAGGAGGAACCACTATTTGTCAGCTTTCTCTACCGGGAAGAGGCAAGTGTAGCATAATCAAGGCGCAATGACGTCCGGAGCCTCATGGAGTACACAAATGGACAGGGCTGTGATCATGTACATACATGCGCCTTCTGATGTCCTTGGGTCTGAGCGCTCACCTGTTGTCTTTAGGCACCCGGAACAACCTGGCAGGACTTGTTTTTGAGGTATTAGTGCACCATTGCACGATTCACGAGCGGTACGAGTCGTGAAACGGATGAAACATCGCGGAGCACAAGCACACAGCTACCGAGCACCACAGAAGTGACGAAACTAGCCACGTCGGTCAACGCACAGCAGCGCACGCATCTCGATGACAGTAGATAACAAAAATAAAGCGTTACGTAGCGGACTAAGCAGCAGCCGGGCCGGCGGGGATGGCACGGCGGCGCGAGCGCGTAGACAGTCGAAGGTGAGGGAGTTGGGAGGGTGTTACGAGAGAGGGCGTAGGGAGAGGAGTTGAGCGGGGGGAAGGGCTTGGCCACCTGGATCGGCGCGCGTGCGCACGATGATCTACGAGGCCATGCAAGGGAAACGGATTTTTGCGTCGCCCATTACAGAGATGGCGCCAATTTCCTGTGCCACCGAAACCGGGGAGTGTCCACCCCCTGGTTTAGAGTCCAACGTAACGTCGGCGAAAACGACCCCTCTATAGTCGGGCGCACTGGCGCAGCCAACGTAACCGGCGGCTTCCGACGCGCCCCCACGGACCCGGCCCCGATATGGCTCCTGAGCCATTCGCGCGTCGAAGTCGGCGGAACTCTGGCACCACACCACGACCATACTGCATTGCGCGCGAAGAGAAAGGCGCCAGCAAAACTCCACAGACGGCTTTTGCGGACGGTGCGCGACTTGGCGAACCTTCTGCGCATGCTCCTAAGATAGCAGCCTACGGCGCGCGCGTTGAAGTATAGAGGGGATGGCAACTCGGCTGGCGCAGCGCAACCGACGTAGCGTGACTGACCGCGAACGACGCTCGCCCGCGCGCCGATAACGTCGGACTATAAACGGGCCTTAACAAAACCACGCTGAATCGCCGCGCATGCGCAGTTAATGCTGATGAGGAAAGGGAACAAATGAAATGTTTGGGTCTTTGCAAACTAGAAGGAAGCCGTACAGATCATCTGAAAAAAAGACACGATAGAGTGAGCCACTACGTCGACGATAAAGTGCTCATTTTTTAACGATATAACAGGCGACGTGATAACGCGCGCTGTCTTCCCAACAATTAATCAAAACAGTGTAGCCTTTTCTTCCAGTCAAAAACTATTGACATGAAATCTGTTTATTAAGGCGAAAACCTTTCATGGGTCATGGGTCGAAAACTTGGCCGTCCGGCGTGATGATATCAAAATTCAAGCGCATGCGCCAGTATTTTTTTATCAAGAAAAAAAAAGAGTTCGATTGCCTTTCTTAGCGTTTAGTGTACACTTTTGTAAATAAGAACTGTAACCAAAAAATGTGTGTTTGTGGTTTCTTCGCTTTTGTTCGTGTTTGCCGAGTAATGCACACGGGTCTTATGACGTTTTGAGGAGTATCAGTATGTATGGTTGAACTGGAAATACATGTGTCGTTGAAAGTTAGCGCTGTCTGTTTGTCTAAGTTGCCTTTCCGTGTCCGTGCCTTTCTGTAGTAAAAGAATATATATACAAGCCCACGTAGCTACTTTCGTCGATTAAAGCGCTAAAAGCTCATTCAGGGAACCAGCATGTGTCTCCTAATGGTCTTCATAGACATGTCATGGCCAATCTAGCGTGCCTTTAGCCACGTAGAATCAGTGAAGATACCTTGGCGACCACAAAAGAGCACAAGGGCAAAACGAGTTAAGAGAAAGCAAGTAATAATAGAAAGTAACAACGCTTTCGAATGACAATGTCAAGTAACTTATTAAATGTCTTCAGAGTGCGCAGGCGTTCGCGTTTATGCTGTTTTGCTTTAACTGTAATCTTTTGCTTTCTTCTTCCTTAATAGAAGTGCTACGGCTTCCATGGGAAAATTGATGCACGTTAAGGAATTTCGGAATATATGTATATAACGTAAACATTTTCATTTCGAAAACTCTATCTCTTAAAGCGGACACGATTTGTTCCCAGTCTGTAAGGGGGCGCTGCGGTCAGGGTAGGGCGCTCGTGCGTTCTCGATGTTGGTGTTAACGAGCTCTTCTTTTACCCTCCTTGTCTGGCCACCGGGCGCGTTTGACATTGCATTTTTCTTTCTTGTCTGTTTACTCCGTGAACACGTGGCAACCATAGACAGCTTGAGTGCATTCAGTCTATAGAATTGACAACGATGGGCTCTGGACCAAGTACCTTTGTTTCTTACTTTGTGTGGATATATAGGAACTTCTTTCATGCCCGGCTGTATCAGCGAACCCTACGTGGCTTGTGATTGGGGTTCTATCGCTGCTACTGGACGCCTGACCCATGGATGCACCGATTGTGTGTTCAGGCATGTCATAAGACGCGAATGAAGAGCAGATGCGAAGTCCGGGACCCTGCGGCCTTTTTGGAGTTACTGTCGCTGTCACTGTCATAAACTTTTATTTTTCACACTCGCTACATGGAGTCCTGAAGTCGTGAAAAAAAGAATGCCGTGCAAGCTGCACCACCACCCCGAAACAATTCTGTTGCCACGCACTTTTACGAAACCGGGAATTAAAAGACTGCTGGATAAATTCCGAGAATTGTTCACTAATGCGTAACCCTTGTTTCACTCCAATCTTAGTTCGCTTTTCATTACTTCGTTTCCATAGCTTATGCCGGTCTACCTACCCATCGCTTTTCCGATGTCTAAAAATGCTTGCGCATTAGTAGGCAATTCTCAGAATTTCGGTAGCATTTTGTTTTTCTTATCATGTCTGTCCTGCATAGACCACATCATGCTGCATATTGAAACTCTACGATCGGAACGAGTTCATCAAGCCACGTTTAGGAAGTAGCCAAAACATCTACTTTGTTGAAAACTGTGTCTTGTTCAATGTCTGTATAGTGAGCACTAAGTCATTTAATGTTGGAGGAAACCAACGAAAAGCCACCTGTTGCTTCGGCCTCAACTACGCACTGGTTGACCTCGCTGTACACGGTCTAAAGTCGCACTTTGTTCAAGCGTTGCATTTCGGAAATGAGAATTCCGTCATACCGCTTCCCTTTGTGTGACGAAATGTGAAGACGTCATGGGCACTTGTGAGGTATAGGTCTTATGAGTTGGTTGCTCTTGAAGGAGCGACGTAGACAAATGTTAGGGGGAGAAAATTTTTTAGGCTTTGAATCATCTGCAATTACGTTATTATACCAGCTCTCAACCAGCTATTCTATCGTCTGTCTATCACGCTGAAGAAAATACATTGTCACATGTACAAATTATACCAACAACACTTGAAATCATTCTGTAGCTAGATAGACGTCCGCAAAGCACTGTCTCGCGTATGGGGAACTCTCCGTGACCTTCGCGCTTCTGATCAGCAACGCCAACTCTTTAAGGCACTTGCTCTCCACCAAGGCTGACGAGAAGTAAATGTTGGAGAATACTTTTTTGTGGTTATTGCAGGTGACATAGTGCTACGAAAGAAAATTGTATGAAGTTCCCTTGATGCGAGTTTCACCAACGGACGAACCTTTCTCGATGGAAGAACTGGAGGCTGTTCTAGCCATTTGCAGGCTTTCCTCTTCGCCCCTAAGTAGACACTATATCGTACGTCGCTATCTACCACCGTGACCATGAAGCGTGTGAGATCGCGCTGTTTCATCCCGATGTTTCATGAAGTCACGATGAAGTTGCCTTTGGGTCGAAGCGTAGCCGTCTTTTCCCAATCCTAAAGCAAGCCTTCCCTTAAACACACATCACATCGGCCTGTTGCTCTCGCCAGATGTGTTCGTAAATTGATAGACAGGGTGATCTCCTCCCGCCTCAAGGGGTTTCTTGAACATTACAATGTTTGAGGAGAGGCGATGACAGGCTTTTGACGTGGCCGTTTATCGCTCGACTGCGTCATTAATTTTTAATCTTCAATTCAACAAGAGAAATGATCCAAACGCCGTGACTGGTGCTGAGGGTAATGATTCTTGCGAAGCCCTCGTTCACACGCTCCTGTCCGCTGAAAACCGTGGCCACCCTTTTCGGTGAATTTGATGGTACCTGGCCTGAATGACTTCTTTTCATCGCCAATGATAGTGAAACTACCAACCACTGCACCAGCTGCTCAGTTCCACAAGTTGACGTTTTGAGCCCAGGTTTTTCAACCTAGCTAAGATAAGGCTACTGGAATCCCTGGCACAGTCGGTCAGCCTATAAATCTACGCAGATGAGATTGGCATCTGGACTTTAGTAATTGCCCGCAGGTTCACGCGAGATTACAACGAACTGCAACGCTCACGTCTGCTCATCCTAAGGGACAGTACGTCTCGGCGTCATAAGAGCAGGACACGCTTTAGACGTCTCCATGAGAAAATCGATGACAGGATCTCCGGTGTATGCTATTGGCCAGCCTATCTTGTACAAGAGAACTCATCGATATTTAAAAATCAATGTTAACGGCGTACTTTTCCGGAGCCCCCATGCATCTTTCCCAAGCCAGTCATGTCGATCAGTCACCTTTCCAAAGTAATCGCCAAAAAAACATGCGGATCCTTGGATTCCTAGTTTTAAGGCACTCCGGTGCTGTCAAGCACTCGGAAGAAACATTTGAGATTATTTGAGAACATTCAAGCTCATGCGTTTCGAACCTGTCTTGGTCTTCCGCGATGTCCTTCAAGGGCTGCAAGAATTGCCATCGCCAGGCAACATCCCAGCAGTAGTTATGTCACCACGCACACCCTTAGAAATAATTTCCGGCCCCTTTGCCGACACTAGTCTCAACGCATTGCTTCTCACTGGAAAAGTAGACCAGCGGTAACTTTCTCCGGCATTCTAGCCGCCTACCGATCATCTCTTTCGTTTCATTTCTCCCTTGCAGCAAGATCGCCTTGTGTCCTTTGCAATGTCTCCGTCACCCGCAAGTGCGGCTGTGCATTCTGCGAGATGTAAAGAAGCCTGACTGGCCAACTTGCGTCCTGAATCAAGCCGCTCTACAAATACTGCATGATTCTTACACCATTCGAGTTTCCATTTTACCGTTGGCTCTTCGACTGTAACCAGCTCTGCTAGTGAGGCAGACATTTCATCGACGTAAATCTGCACGAAATTCAGGATCAGCCACGTCAGAACACTGACTGGGTCCATAGTTTGCGCCCTCTGCAGCGCTATGTCATATGTGCATCAACAGTCAGCAAATCGCTGGGCTGTATTCTGTGACTCAAAGGCAGTCGTGCAATCGCTGTTATGAGCTCTTCTTCCCAGGCCAAATGAACTATTCGAAGTGGAGATACGATTAAGCTGCCACCCAGCGGTGGAGAGAGGATATGCAATTGTATTTCAGTGGCTACGTGGGCACTGCCAGATTGCTGTAAATAAAAATGCCGACAAATCTGCCCGTGAGACACATGATGTATGTGCATGCTCCCCAATACTATTGTCGAGAACGGGTGCACCACGTTAACCCAGCGGCCTGGCACATATTACTATTGCAATCAAAGTGAACACACCGGGGTTCTCTAAGCGGCTCGTAAATGCCATGTACCCACATATGAGATTACAAATCTTATCCGCTTTTAATTTTTACCCGGTTGATTTTAATTTTACCTGGTGGACCTCCATAACAGCACAGCAAAAGCTTTCTTTTTCATGGCCGCTGTGCATGCTGGCCTCGATGTTGGAGGCTTTTTGTGCTTATTCCCAGGGAAGACCTTCATCAGCCGTCATAGTTGCATTGCCTGAAGACAGCGGTTCGTACCGTAATTTATCAAGGCAGGAATTAACGAAGGTGATTTGACGTCCAAGTGCGATCACCCTTTATTGACTAGTGTTGCCTACAGACAAAATAGGAGAATGTTTTTTTTACTTGCGGAGTTTTGGTATTAATTACGAAGTTTCTGGCGAAATGCCTCAACACTTAATGAGCGGCAGCAAGCGTAATTAATTTGCTGGTATAAAGGAGGAACATAGGACCAGGACGAAAGAAGGTTGGCATGCCACTTACTCTTCTGTGAGAGGAGAACAAGCACTGTGAGAGGAGAAAAATAGATGGGAGGTTCCCGATGGAAGATAACCGACAATGAACGTGATGTAAAGGAAGGGATGTGCACGCTTTTGTTCGCATATGACGAGAGCTGTCGGGACAAGTTCCAAACAATAGCTCAAGTGACTTCTGGTGAAACATACTTTTAGTTTTCTGAAAGGGGGATTTCCCATTATTTGTGAAAATGTCCCCACCTAATAGTTTTTCTTTGATGAATGTACTTAATATCGATGTGACTTGCACATTCGGAATGAAAAAAAAATATATTTTTTTGTTGGGTATTTATATGTAGTGACAATAATGTGTTTAGCGAGGTATGCTCCACAGCCGTGTCGAACACCTTTCAATACGGTGTTCGCAGGTACCCTATATTAGAGCACGGAGCTTCTACAGGCACACGCCGGGTAATTTTGTAGCTGGAAATTGTGAATTTTGAAGTTGAAGAGGTGTGCAAATATTTGAAAGTCTATAATAATGAATAATGTGTGTTTTCTATGGAATAGATATTAATAAAGGGCAAAAGAGTTGTCGTCCACCAAGATATAGCACGACTATACAAAGGAAACCCGTGGTTTCCTTCGTGCTATAGCTTCGTGCTTAATCAGAATAAATGACAACGTTTCTCTTTCATGATGATTCGTCGACCATGCGGTTCGCATAATTGATTTACCTGAAGAGTTGTTACTTGGGATTGCAATTTTTCATTAGTTTACGAGCAGTTTAACCGCCAACTGTGCGCACCCCAACTTTATATTGGGGCAAAAGTAGCGGCTACTCAGGTACTCAAATGATTGCTGGGTCTCCTCAGACGATATCAGCGATTGAGGTGACTTGAGGCTGCGTCAAAAAGAACATCTTGCGGAGTTCTACGTGAGCAGTTGTTCTGATGGTCTTTCAGTGCTTGTCGGAACCTAGTCGCAGGATTTCCACTTCGGCGAGGGTGCTAGGCGGCTATGTTTCCGAGTGCGCATTTGGAGAATCTTATCCTGACCCATGGTTTCCGGAAGAAATTTCGCGATGGTCTTGGCCGGCTTACGAATTAAATCCGGCGTAAATCTCTTGCTTCAAACCACGCATGATCAAACATGCTTTCTTCTCAAGAAATGAGGGTTGGTATTTTGCCTAAAGATGGCGACATTCTCATTCGGTAGCAGCGCAAGGGTTTCAATTAGAACTTCGACCCGCTCGTCGCGGACAACCCTCCTGAATATTTGTAGGAAGACGCTGCGAGACCGCTCCGAAGTTGTTAGGCTGGACTCTCGGATCTCGGTCCACGTACTGAAGGTGTCTTCCAGTGAGATATAGACATGCCGTAGCTTATCGTCACAGTTTCAACTGTCGATTGTAGCGGTTCTTGCGTAGGATACCAGCTAACTTCTGGGATCCTCATACAGTGATCCGCGGAAGATCGGTGGCTGCCTTCGCTTTTGGAGCACAATTGTTGTAGGCATCACGGGGAATGTCATTGACGTTGTTAGCTTAGCCATGATCTTCACAGTCTTTAAGGGCAGACGTCGGTACTCTGGTGGTAGTAGCCTGTGGCTAGGTCTCTGGCCTATGGCGACGTTTACACCACTTTCAGGGCTTTCTGACTGTATCCAGAAAAAAGTAAGCTCCTCTACAAGATGTCGCGATGTAGTGACGGTGAGAGAGAGAGAGAGAGATAGATAACCTTTATTATAAGAATATTTAGAATAATCGCAAGCGATCGGGGCCCATAATCCAGCTCGTCGCTGGCTCTTGCCTACTTCTCAGCTATCTGGATCAGCTTGAGATGGTCGTTGAGAGCCAAGCTGAACGGCAGTGCCTCCCATTGCTCCATTATGGTATCCGTGTCGGGGTGTTCTATGTTGTGTAGCGCACACTCCCACGTCTTGTGTCATAGAGTTGGTGTGGCCCACCACCACGGGCACTGGAGGCTGTGGGATGTTTGCGATGTAATATGTGTAGGTTCATGTAAGTGCGCGTCTTGAGCCTACGCCAGGCAGTGGCATCCTCTGTCTTTAGATTTCAATGGGGATGTGGATATCGCAAGCGACTCCCTCTTTGGTAGTTCACGATGGCTGACTACTAGAGGTCGACGGGGTCCGGGTCTTCTACAGCCGGCGTGTGTAGTGCTCGGTTATGCAAGAATCTTCGAGCTGCTCTGTCGGCCTGCAGCTTACTCGTGATGCCAGTGTGGCCCAATATCCAGAAGGTGGTTTGGGTGGTGATGTCCTCAGGGTCCTCTTTGGGTATTTGGGCTAAGACTTGTGCAGCAGGTCTTCCGATTCTTCCCGGTAGGAAGTTCCGGCAGGCCTGCTGGGAATCCCCGAGGATCTTCAGTAGCTTGTTTGTGTGTTGGACTTCGCGGATGGATAACGCGATGGCTACCTCCTCGGCTTCCGTGACCGTACAGGGGCGGGTCGATGCAGTGGAGGTAACGTGGTCTCCGCGATCGCATACCACAGCCACTGTGCCCTTGTTCTTCGTCCCATACGTGGCGGCGTCCATAAAACGGGACTTGGCGTGGAACCTGAATGTTTTCTCCATCTACTGGGCCTTCGCTCTGCTGTCGGAGTGTTCGTTAGGGTATATGTTGCGTGGTATTGGTTCAACGTGATAACTGTCCTGGGCGTGACGACGTATCGAGCAGGTTTCTTGGGTTCGTGTTGGCATTGCTTGGAAGCCCAAGGTTTGTGGCACCTGCTGGGCCGTGTGAGTCCGCGCAAGTCTCTGTTGTTGTGAAACGTAAAGGGCTTCTGTCAGTTCGCTGAGGGCGTTGTGTAACCCTAGCGCCAATAATTTTTCAGTCGATGTACTCATCAGCAGGCGGAGAGTGGTCTTGAAAGCCGACCTCAAGATTGTGTTGGTCTGCTTACTCTCTGAGTGTGCCAGATAGTCGAAGGGAAGGCTGTATGTGATTCTGCTCACCACCCGGCTTCTGACCAGTCGGGGCGTTGACCCTTTGCTTCACGCCTCTGCCGTTGTATGTTACGCAGGAGCTCATGCGTGATGTCGCCTGGACACAGGTTTTGAGGAGTGTAAGGGCATGTGTGGTATGCTTGTTGAAGTGCAGCCGTATGCCCAGCACCCTGAGCAGTGGCTTCACTTGTATGAGGCCCCCGCTGAGGTATACCTCGAGTTGTCTTGTTGAGCCTGTGGGGACTGTGTAGTTACCCCGGCCACGTCAGTATCGTAGGGGCTCAGATTTCTCGGGGGAACACTTTAGCCCCCGTTGCCTTAAGTATTCTTGGATGAGGTGAGCTGCACTATGTAGCCATTCTTTTCCGATGAGAGACCCTGTTGTGCTCTACAGTGTTACATCGTCTGCGTAGATTGCGCATCGAAGACCTAAGTGCTGCAGTTTCCTTGCGAGGCCAATCATGGCGACGTTCAAGAACGTGGGTGAGATGACCGCACCTCCTGGTGTGCTCAGGAAGCTCTGAACATATTTGTACCTTCGCTCTCTGCAGTTGGTGTTGGCGAGCCCTTCTAGGATTCTTTGGTGGCTGACTTTGTCGAAAGCCCCTTTGATATAGATTGCTAGGAAGACGTGTTCGCCGCTGTCGAGAACGTTGCTGAGGATTTATTCCTTCATTTGGAGTAGTAAGTCTTGTGCGGAGAGGCCTGCGCGGGAACTGAACATGGTGTGCGGCAGCTGCTTGTCTTCGAAATGTCTCTGTAGTGTCGTGTTCATAATTTTCACGTGCACCTTGCCGATGCAGGACATGAGCGACACGTGTCTGAGGTTTTCAAATGACAATTTCTTGCTGGACGTGGGGATCATGATTATTCGGTCGTGTTTCCACATCGCCGGCACCATACCTTGTTCCAAGTGTTGGTTGAGAAAGGCCGTGAACGTGGAGGTAGGCTAGTCGCTCAGGTTTTCGATCATAGAATTCATGATGCGTTCCGTGCCCGCCACTGTGTTACTGGTGGTGGCTGCGATTACTGGTCTCATTTCGTTTACTGCGATAGGTTCGTCCATTAGTGGGTTGGTTTGTTCTGTGTAGGGTGTTGTACATGGTTGTGTGGGAGCGGGATCTCCATAACACTTGGCCTTAATAGTATGACCGAGGTCATGTTGGCTACCTCGGTAGGTATGTAGTAACCGCTCCAGTGCCTTGTGGCCTCTGGGTTTGGTGGGACCCAGGATGGTTTGAGGATGTGCCATGTTTTGGCTGTATCTATGGTGCCACCGAAGGAGTCCCAGAATCTATAACAGTTCACCGAGGTGAGTTTCATCGTATAGTCTTCCGCTTCCGCTGTGATTTGTGCTATACGTGTCTTCTGTTTGATGTTCTTTTGTGCTTTCCGGCAGCGGGTGAGGCCCCGTTTGGCATCGCACAGTTGTAACTGGGATTCACCTCTGGGGTTGGCTCCGTGCTGGTGACTTCCTTTGTGTGGTGTTGTGTATGTCCACAGAGGTTGTCGCACCCGTCTTCCAGGTTCATGATCGTGTCTGCGTCCTGTTCTTGGGCTTCCCTGATGCGAGTTTTGCTGTGCCGATCTGTCTGCAGAGGCATCCAGTCTGTAGTGTTTATTTAATGTGTAGTGCTCGCTGCCCAAGTTTTTGATTGTGCTGAGCCATTCGGCTCGCGTGGTGTGCTGAAGGAGGTCGGGAGTGGAGTCGCTGGTTAGGCTGTTCCCTTCACCAGTTGGTATGTTTGGCTCTGTGAGGAGTGTTAGATGACATAGTACACTTTTCCTAGCTGGAAATATTTCTAGCCCGGTATCTACTACTCCCCCCCCCCCCCCCCGCATGCTCTGTGCTTTGAAATCGTCTAGATTACCAGAGGGTTGTCTATCGACGCGGAGGGTGTCCGCAAATAGTTTGTCTACGTTTACCCGCCTTGGGGTGGAGGGGGGACGCAGTATATGTTGAGGACGAAGGCGCTATGTTTCTGGTTAGCTTTGTAGACGAGTTCGAAGAGTACGTGTAGTACGTACCCGTCGTGTCTGAGCTTGTGTTATATGGGTGTGATGTTTCTGTCTACTAGTGCGGCTACCTTCCACTTGTCTTTTCTGTGGTATTGTTCGTAGCCATGCAGTGTTGGTCGGGTACGGGACTCTAGGGCTATGAGCCCCGGTGGTTTTGAGGAATGAGCGATGACTTTTGTCATCGCCCTTTTTTTTTCCTTCGGTACTCACCCCAATTACATCACCGTGGGTAAATTTCTAAGTTTTCGTCGACTTGGCTGTATGGTCTAGGCATTGTTAGATGTTGCGTTCGGTGATGTTATGATCTGGCCTAATTGGTTCGGTCCTGCACCAGCTGTGGCATTGTATAGGTTGTGTCGTAGTGTGTTTTTAAGTTTTGTGGAGTGAAGCTGGTCCTTAAGCTTGCTGTCTAGAGTGGTTTCCATGCGTTTTATTGCTCTGTGCGTGCGTAGTATTGCAGTCTTATTTGTTCAAACTGGGCGCAGGTAGCATGCATGTAGGCGTGCATGTGGAAGCGGATGGCATTGGCATGGGTTTGTAGGTCAGTGATGGCCTTGTGTGGTGCCAGCTCTTGTGGTATTTCTGTTAGCTATGTAACTTGTTTGGGTTGTCGGTTTTCTTGAATGAGCGTTGAATGAACGTGCGTGCTTCCGCACGTGTTCCTGTTCAAATTTTACAGATGCGGCGTCTGTGCTTTTTTTATACCAGGCGGAAGCTACTGCTGTCCAGGTTACCTCGTTTTCTTTGGCGGTAGCTTTTTTCAGTGAGGCTTCCTTGGTCTTCCGTTGGTGCTGCCTGCTGAGATTTCTTGGGCGTCGACGGAGATCACCATCTGGGCGACCGAAAGTGAGGCCGGGCGCGAGAGCAGGAGCGGGATGTGGACCTTGGGTTGGAACCGGACTGGGATCCGTAGACGCTCGAAGACTCCGCGTAGTCAAAGTCGGAGTCTTCCCGCTGAGCTGAACCACGAAGGGAAAGGTCAGCCGCCATGGTCGACTGAGTGACTGGGTGGAGCTGCTGTTGGGTTTTGAGTGTAATGGTGGAGGCAGGTTCCCCTCTGCCAGGAATGCGCTTGGCTTGTTGCACAGGGTTGCGGCCGGTAAATGGGCCCCTTCGCAAAGAGCGTTATTCGGAACACAAGGGTGTCCGGCGTCTGGGTTAAGGTGGGTGCAGACGTTGCACGCACAACCATTCGGTTGGGGCAGACGTCTGGTTGGTGTCCAGTGGTTCTACAGATGTAGCAGAATTGCCTTGCCGACTAGTTGTCTCGGCAAGGCAACTCCCCTTCGAAGAAGGAAACAACACAGTAAGAAGAACCGTGAGACAGGAAACTATCGCTTTATTGGGCGAACGTGAACCCACAAAACAAGTGCACTAGGACAGAAAGATAGTCCGATAGATCCGAGCACGTGCATTGATCATCCAAGAATTGATTTACAGCTAACGAGCGTCGCATGTTCGTACGTGATTTATCAAAGATTCCAGCGTAATTGTTGGTGCTTGCATGCCTTCCAAAATGCGGAACTGTATTCGCGTTGCGCGTGCAATTTGATTACAGAAGGTTCGACTACAACGTAGAAAACGTATATCATCGACGAAAAACATCGACAATCTTGTGATAATGCAGTCGCGTCATGCGCTGAGTGGCAACAAGCTTTGTAACCTGCGAAACGCATTCACAAGAAAAATATATACAAATATGCGTGTCAATATGCCTAAAAACTGAATCTCACGTTTCCTGTCATTGCTCGCACAGCTGCCTTTGTCACATCAGGGTAAAAAGATTGTACAGCAGTAACTAGAGAACATTGCGAGTCTTCACAGACGGCTTCCAAATGGATAAAAAACTGGCTTTTGAAGCTTTAAGCCACCACAATAAAACAGCTAAAATTTTCGTAGTTGGTGTACACGTGTTATAGTGAAGCTCCCAATTATTTTGATCTAATGCAGTCTCACTACTCTCATCAGCTTAGTTTATGGTATACAACAAAGATTTTCGGTATGAATACAGGAGCCAAAGAGAACGAAAACAGTGAATGCATTCAACAAATTTTAAATGAAATGTTTCTTATGCGTAGAATGTGTCTACATACAGTCATAAAACCTGTCTCTGGAACGCAATAGGGCGCAAGGACCTTAAGTAGTGACAGAGATTACTTGTTAGTGTAGAAGAAAACAGTACCTCATTTTTAAATGCTTTCCAATCGGAGATGTTCCCTTCTATGGACATTCGGATTTCATAAAGCACAGGGTTCATTAGAGCCTGTTCACTACTAAGCTGTCAAAACACCTACAAAGAAACACTGACAGAAGGAGTCAAGGATATTGTGAAAGCATTTCAACCTTCTACTTACATAAAACACAAACTTGCAGCCCATAAGGATTTGTCTTGAAATAAATTTGCTAATGCTGTGTTCGTGAACAACAAATGCAGTTACGCAAACAGTAAGCGCTGGCTAGGATCTGCCGTATACCTCGACATTGAAGCACTCCAAATACTTTTGGCGACGACATCTTATAACTTGGAGAAACCAGATGGCATCGTTCACATCGCTTATTTGACTAGGCCGCTTTAAACGTCAAAAGAAGCCGGCCTATACACACGATGCGTTTAGTTAGCTCCTGGATCCTCTGAAAGAATATCAGCGTTGCTTCCCCGCACTGCTTCACTTTCACGTTGGTATGCAAAAGCCACGGGCGATTTGGTTAACTTGCGCACTAGTCAGACTTATCTCTGGACACCCCTATGCGTCACGATGTGTGTAATAAGTTGATCGTCTTCTCCGAATGCATCTCCACACAATCGGCAGGTAATGTTCTGGTACAGCTGTCCATCGACGGCTTTCTCTGTAAGAGCAAATGCGCCCTGCGTACACTAATACGGGGTTTCATCCATGCATGTAGCTTCGACGGTGACGATCGAGAGCCGAGTTGTTCTTGAAGGATGCATTACATATTTCGCAAACGAAAGCTCTGTCCCCACAACACAAGTTGTGATGTTTGAGGTTTTTTCTGGTTTTGACTTCTGACAGACATGCGGTTTCTCATCTGTGTGAGTGTAGTTGTGTGTACGGAGATTCCACGACTTCGCGAATGATTTACCACATGTTTTGCAAGTGCATGGTCTCTCGCCTGTATGTGTACGTTTGTGCATATCGCGGTGATGAGATTGCCGAAATGATTTTTCACATATTTCGCATTTGTAGGGTCTCTCGTTTGTGTGCGTGCGGTAATGTGTGGCAAGGAGACTAGCCCGGTGGAACATTTTGCCGCAGGTTACGCATTTGTGGTTTGTGCCTGTTGTATTCCGGCAGTGATTCACTGAATTATTCACAGGCTCACTTGCTTTGCAAGTGTAGGCTGTATCGCCCGTGCGTTCCTTGGTGTGCCCATGTAAGGCATCCTGTCTGCTGGAAACATTGGAACATGCACCGCAAAACTCTTGCTGTTCCCTCCCTCCTGTTCCAGTAGCATTCCTGCGAGTAAACGTGCAATGGGGCTCAAAATGGGTGACTGTTGTTACGGGATGATAAAAACACATTTGCCAATTGAGAGTTTCAACCCCTTAATCGCGCCTCCATAGTAAGGCGATCAGCACAATCTGAGCTGGAACCTGCTACATTTATATTTAGCGCTCGATTTGGCGTCTAGATTGGCAGCAATTGAACACTGGAGCTTTTGTTGTGTCTATTTCGTTAAACTTGAAAACATGAACTGTGGTCCGTGGAGTGGATATTGATAAAAAGTGTTGTTATATTTATTACATTATAAAAAGCCTAAATGTAACCGGTGCAGACGAGTAGAACTATCTGAAAGCGAAGCTTATGTATGAAACTTACATGCTCTAAAGATTAAAGATAGTCGTACTTCTTGGACACGCTAAGGAGAAGCATTCAGGCAAATGTCCAGAAATGTGCCCTCGGAAGTGAGATGTTTGACCCAAACAGACCGTATTGCCTGAGCTAAAACACGTTTGCTTTTTATACAAGCCCTTGTAGGTAAGGAGGAGTAACATAATTGCAAATGCTTAAAAGGCGCACTGTAGTACTCGCGTTATCTCAGTCAAATACGGGGGGGGGGGAGGGGAGGGAGCTGCTCTTCGTCGGCCATATGTCAATACACAAATATCAAATACATATCGAATAGTATGAAGGGTGCCAGAGTTTTCAAGCGCAGTGAATAAAATCCGCTGCGGAAGGGTTCCTTTTTTTGAAGATCCTATTCTGCAAATATACTGTACAACGCTCATTGCAATGTTCGTCAATGTAACATAAAAAACCTCTATTTCTTTCTATTCATTTCTTGGCCATGATATTTCTTGTGCGTTAATTTCATAAAGTTTGCATGTGTGGAGTTGGCATTGTTGGCGCGTCATCATTCCTAGCGTTTAAGGCAGAAATGCTAGAAAAAAATACGAACAGAATACGAAACACGCACAAGTGCCTCTTGTATGCGTTCTTTCCTGCCTGCTGTTTTTTGAAGTTACTACCCTGCTTGTACTGGATGAAAATTGTTTGCTGTGTTGCTGTTAATATGTTATTTGTTCGTTTACCTGTATTTATTCTAACAAAATTAAGTTATAAGCGTTTTACGTGCCAAAACCACTTTCTAGTTATGAGGCACGCCGTAGTAGCGGACTCCCGAAATTTCGACCCCCTGGGGTTCTTTAACGTGCACCTAAATCTAAGCACGCGGGTGTTCTCGCATTTCGCCCCCATCGAAATGCGGCCGCCGTGGCCGGGATTCGATCCCGCGATCTCGTGCGCAGCAGCCCAACACCACAGCGGGATTTGCGTTTTCAGAGGAACTGGTCTAGGCTGAAGAAAACATTTCTTCAGTGACTTACGTTCGATTTGAAAACTAGTTGGTGGTATTTCATTTAAACAGTTAAATTCCAGCAACCGCATCAATCACAACTTTGATCCATCCGTCCATCCTTCCGTCCGTCCGTCCGTCCGTCCGTCCATCCATCTTTGCGTGAATTTTGGGTTTGCGAGGATTTCCACAGGATCTGCTCCTAAAATAGTATATGTCAGGGTGTTGCGTAATACATCTATTTTGTGCACTTTAGATGTGGTATTAGGTGCAGTTTAGAGAATCGCGGCGTTCGCTTTATTGCCGAGTTGTTTCTGAAGTTTTGATACGTGCGAGGCAAATCAAAAATGCAATTCCTTGCAAAATTATTAATTTTTTCAAATGGAGTAACTGGAATACTTGTGCAGTGGGTTTTTCAGCAGACTGATCTCATTTTCAATGTACCTAGGTCCTGAGCTGAAGATTCCTGTTAAACCAGCGCCATATTGTGTTAACTGCAGACTACATTTCGCATTTCAGGCAACAACGCTTTCATCCGTCGCAGAAGTTCGTCAGTGGAAGTATAATTGAAGCACAGGCAGTGTTCCGTGTCGCCTCACTGAGTTCCTCCATCGAAAGGAATTCATACGAAAGTTTGGCTCACCAAGCGTAGTTCCCAAAGATGTCCGATGGTTCCTGCAGGCGCGCGTAGCTTGTTCTGGCCACTGGGCTGCTGCTGCAGACCGGAAGTGTGAAATCCGTGCTTCCGATTTCTGTGTGGCCTGTATGCCCTGAAATCAAAGTGCCGATTTGCCATCGTGCGACAACAATGCCGGAGAATTCCGTGGTAAGAACGCGCAGGAAGAAAGAAGAAACCCTGACAGCGCTGCGGCCGTCTGAAGTGATTCTCTAAATTCAAACAACAAAAGTGGGAAGCCACAGCGTACCGTTACGAAAAAGACGCCCGTGTGTTTCGGGAGTTGTTCGTTGCTACATTCCTTCGTCTCTTCTGCATAGAGCGGAGCTCGGTTGACCTTGCAAGGGCTGATTTTTGTTCTCTCGCTTCTTGGCGCGCTTCCATAATGGTTCTGCGCTGTGATAAGCAACTCGGCGGCAGACGACGGTGCTGTCGGTCATACAAGAACACCGTACATGCAAATGCATGTACGGAACAATCGCTGCATAGTAGGTTGCCGCTGTTATTGAAGAATAAAGTGAAGTAAACCTTCGATATATTACCTTTAAAATCTCTGGAACGAGATCGGGCTTATAAAAATCTCAGTTAACCACAAAAAGCGATGAATAGTTCACGAAAGAAATTTGTCATTGGTTACCATGAAAGCTGCACATCTTCGGGTGACCCTCATATTAGCGCTGAGACAAAGGACATTTGCGTTAGCAGAGCAAGGTCATTAAGGTTCGAGCGGATTCCAGCTGGCTTGGCTTTCAGCGTGTAAGTGCGGTTGGACTTGGGACTTGTGGGCAGACCTTGCACCCCACTCTTAGGCTGTCACAGTATATTAAATGAGGCAAAGAATGCTTCTCAAAAAAATAACTTAACCGAAGCAAGAAAAGTTTGGATCAACCAAATAACGAAAAGGTGCATGAATGACATTTACTCAATCATACCTCAGATTAACGGCGATGCTCTTTAACATTGGTGGCACGAGAAAAGTCCTGTGGTGGTCATAATCAATCCGGAGTCCCTCGCTATGGTGTGCCTCATAATACCATCGTGGTTATGACGTATAAAACCCAGAATTAATTCTTTCATGCTGTTGAAATTTATTGTGTACGATAGCAAACGTTAGCTTCCTCAATCATCTTGACAGCAAGGCATGGTATGCTAGTGACCGAAAACCTTCCCGCACCTACCACAGTCGGTGGATGTGCTATCAGCCAGGTGGTACTGCGTGTTCCATAGGTCAACACGAGTTGTCTCAGGAATTCTGCAACACAAGACAGCTATTCACATGAGCACTGAGGCAATAGTGGTTGGACAAAGATTGTAGCGGAAGCCAACGTTTCCACTAGGGGACACAACAGACGAGGACTAGTTCCTGTGTGAAAACGTTTGCCTCTAAAATCCTTAAGGCACACAGGCATATTGCACTGAAACAATTTAGTGCGATCTATGATACCGGAATGAAGGTGGTCCCGTACCAATATTGTCACAAAACTAGCTTTTATTGGGCGAACCTGTGCCCACAAAAAGAGGCTACACTTATAGCACAACGATAGCGGCGAACACGGTCGGCGATCGTCGGAAATCTGATCAGCGGGTCAAGCGCGTCGGCTTTTATAGATCAGTCGTCGAACGTTCCAGATTAACTGATGGGACCCGCGTGTCTTCCACAAAGTTCTACACCATTCGTGTCACGCGATAAAATCTGATAACACAAGGTTCGGCGACAACAGACACGCGGATAGAAGCGTCGATAACTTTCCAGAAACGTCGGATACATGCAGGCGCGTCCCTCGCTCTGCGATTACAGTTGTTAAGCGGCGAAACGTGGTTTCCCGATAAAGATAAGTACACGTGTCATTACCCCCCTCTTAAAAATCATCGACCCGATGCTGCAAACAAACGAAAGTAACAAAGAAAAGCACTCGTATCAAAGAAAACAACATACTAAGGAAGTTCATCAGCGTCCGTAAAATGGTTTAAGGCGCACCACGTGGACCACTTCAGATCGTGCGCGGCGCCGCTGTGAGTGCGAAATGCCGTCTGGCACGCCCTCATAGTCCAGTGCGCCAATACGTCGGATGACCTTGTAGGGTCCGAAATAGCGTCGCAGCAGCTTCTCACTGAGTCCTCGCCGGCGTATCGGGGTCCATACCCAAACACGGTCGCCGGGCTGGTACTCGGCGAAGCGTCGTCGGAGGTTGTAGTGTCGGCTGTCGGTACGCTGCTGGGTCTTGATCCGTAGGCGGGCGAGCTGTCGGGCTTCTTCGGCGCGCTGGAGATAGCTAGCGACGTCAACATTCTCTTCGTCAGTTACGTGCGGCAGCATGGAGTCAAGCGTCGTCGTCGGGTTCCTGCCGTAGACCAGCTTGAACGGCGTGATCTGTGTTGTTTCTTGCACCGCCGTGTTGTACGCAAAGGTTACGTACGGCAGGACCGCGTCCCACGTCTTGTGTTCGACGTCGACGTACATTGCTAGCATGTCGGCGAGGGTCTTGTTCAGGCGCTCCGTGAGACCATTCGTCTGCGGATGGTAGGCAGTTGTCCTCCTGTGGCTTGTCTCCCTGTACTGCAGAATGGCTTGGGTGAGCTCTGCTGTAAAAGCCGTTCCTCTGTCGGTGATGAGGACTTCTGGGGCACCATGTCGCAGCAGGATGTTCTCGACGAAAAATTTCGCCACTTCGGCTGCGCTGCCTTTTGGTAGAGCTTTAGTTTCAGCAAAGCGGGTGAGATAGTCCGTCGCCACGACGATCCACTTATTCCCGGATGTTGATATCGGAAACGGCCCCAACAAATCCATCCCAATCTGCTAGAATGGTCGGCGAGGAGGTTCGATCGGCTGTAGTAATCCTGGGGTGCGATCTTGTACGCGTTCCAAAATAGAACGGAGGCGGTCCGTTCCACCGAGCCGCACACGCTTGGTCAGTTTGAACGGTGTCGAACGCCATGACGTCAATTGTGAAGTGATATCTGCTGTCAATCATTCCGTGCTGTCTGCTATCGGACGAGCGCAACGGAACGGACCGCCAATTTCGCGACGGAAAGAACGGACCGCCTCCGTTCGAGTTTGGAACGCGTACAAGATCGCACCCCTGCTAGCCTTGTCGGTGGTGTCTTGCGTCGTTGACAGTCTCGGCATGTCTTGACGTAACGGGCGACGTCGGCGGTCAGACGCGGCCAGTAATACCTTTCCTGTATTCTCGACAGCGTCCGGGAGAATCCGAGGTGCCCAGCGGTTGGATCGTCGTGTAGGGCGTGCAGTATTTCTGGACGCAGCGCTGACGGTACAACAAGAAGGTAGCTGGCGCGGACTGGTGAGAAGTTCTTCACGAGCAGGTTGTTTTGTAGCGTGAATGACGACAACCCGCGCTTAAATGCCCTAGGGACAACGTCGGTGTTCCCTTCCAAATACTCGACGAGACCTTTTAGCTCCGGGTCTGCTCGTTGCTGCTTAGTGAAGTCTTCCGCGCTTATTATCCCAAGGAAGGCGTCGTCGTCCTCGTCGTCTTGCGGCGGGGGATCGATGTGGGCGTGCGATAAACAGTCGGCGTCGGAGTGTTTTCTTCCGGACTTGTATATTACCGTGACGTCATATTCTTGTAGTCTGAGGCTCCACCGCGCCAGCCGTCCTGAAGGGTCCTTTAAGTTAGCTAGCCAACACAATGCATGATGGTCACTGACGACTTTGAATGGCCTGCCATAGAGGTAAGGGCGGAATTTAGCTATAGCCCAAATGATGGCGAGGCATTCCTTTTCAGTCGTAGAATAGTTGCTTTCCGCTTTTGACAGCGACGGGCTAGCATACGATATCACCCTTTCAAGTCCTTCTTAGTGATCTTGTTCAGTCTACGATAGTCGACGCAGAAGCATAGGGTTCCGTCCTTTTTCTTTACCAGGACTACAGGAGAGGCCCACGGGCTTTTCGACGGCTGGATGATGTCGTCGCGCAGCATTTCGTCGACTTGTTGCCTAATAGCTTCACGTTCTCGCGTCGAAACTCGGTAAGGGCTCTGGCGGAGTGGTCGAGCGCTCTCTTCGGTTATTATGCGAGGCTTTGCAACTGGTTTTTGTCGAATCCTCGATGACGTCGAAAAGCAGTCTTTATATCGTCGGAGAAGACTTCTGATCTGTTGCTGCTTACTCATAGGAAGACTTGGATTCACGTCGAAGTCTGTTCGGGGACAATGCTCATCGGGGTAGATGCGGCTGAATCCGAGAGGACAAAGGCATTGCTGGTTTCCACAATTTCCTCGATGTATGCGATTGTCGTGCCCTTGTTGATGTGCTTGAACTCTTGGCTGAAGTTGCTGAGCATAACTTGCACCTGCCCTCCGTGGAGTCGAGCAATCCCTCTTGCGACGCAAATTTCACGGTCGAGCAGTAGATGTTGGTCGCCCTCGATGACGCCTTCTATGTCAGTGGGTGTTTCAGTGCCGACAGAAATAATAATGCTGGCGCGCGGCGGGATGCTCACTTGATCTTCGAGCACACTCAAGGCGTGGTGACGCCGACAGCTCTCCGGTGGTATCGCTTGATCTTGTGACAGCGTTATCGACTTCGACTTCAGGTCGATGACTGCGTCATGTTGACTCAGGAAGTCCATGCCGAGAATGACGTCTCGTGAACACTGTTGGAGGACAACGAAGGTGGCAGGGTAAGTCCGGTCATGAACGGTAATTCTTGCCGTGCAGATCCCAGTCGGCGTAATCAGGTGTCCTCCAGCGGCGCGTATTTGAGGGCCTTCCCATGCAGTCTTAACTTTCCTCAACTGGGCGGAGATGGATCCACTCATGACGGAGTAATCGGCTCCTGTGTCTACTAAGGCGGTGACTGCGTGGCCGTCGAGAAGCACGTCGAGGTCGGTGGTTCTTTGTCTGGCGTTACAGTTAGGTCTCGGCGTCGGATGGTGGCTGCGTCGTGTTGAACTGAAGCTGGAACGTCGCGTCGTCAAGCCGTCTTTCGTCGGTGTAGTCTTGGCTTCCTGACTTCGTCGGAACGGCGGCGTGTCGTCATTAGGTCGTCGAGATGGTTTCTTCGTCGTCTTCGTCGGCGGCGGAGGATCTTCGTCAGTTCGAGGAACAGCAACCGCACCTCCATCGGTTGCCGCTTTTAGTTTTCCGGATATGGGCTCGCAGAGCGGCCCCGGGCTGGGCCGGTGTATGGTCGGCGCTGCGGCGACAGGTAGCGGCCTGGTGACGGCGAACGGGACGGCCGTCGAGGGCTCCACTGAGTAGCGGCGAGGTAATCGGCGATGTCAGGTGGGCGCTCGCCAAGCTGTGGACGCGGCGCATTCACGGCGAACCCTCGCAGTCCCATCTCCCGGTAGGGACATCGTCGGTAGACATGACCCGCTTCTCCGCAGTGGTAGCAGAGCGGGCGGTGGTCAGGAGCGCTCCAAATGTCCGTCTTCCTCGTGTAGCTCCGCTGGGCGACGGGTGGTCGTGCTGGCGGTGGCGGCGGCGGACGACGGAACTGCGGCGTGACAGGGCCCTGGCGCGGTCGCGGAGGGTGTCCTTGACGGCGTGCGACGGCGGCGTAGGTCATCGCTTCTGGCTGGGGTTGCGGTAATTGAGGTTGCACCTCCGGAACTCCAAGCGACCGCTGAACCTCATCTTTGACGATGTCAGCGATCGAGGCCACTTGAGGCTGCGACGACGGCAGGACCTTGCGCAGTTCTTCGCGCACAATGGCCCTGATGGTCTCTTGAAGGTCGTCCGAACCTAGTCCTTGGATGGCATACTGCGGCGTGTGCCCCTGGCGATTATATTGCCGGGTGCGCATCTCCAGAGTTTTCTCGATCGTCGATGCCTCTGCAGAAAACTCAGCCACAGTCTTCGGTGGGTTACGAATAAGTCCGGCTAAAAGGTCTTGCTTGACGCCGCGCATCAGGAAGCGAACTTTTTTCTCCTCCGACATGTCCGGGTCGGCGTGCCGGAAAAGACGGGCCATCTCCTCCGTGAAGATTGCGATCGTCTCGTTTGGCAGCTGCACTCTGGTTTCTAGTAGAGCTTGGGCTCGCTCTTTTCGCACGACGCTTGTGAACGTGTGCAAGAAGCCGCTTCGGAAAAGGTCCCACGTCGTTAAGGTGGCTTCCCGATTCTCGAACCACGTCCTGGCGGCGTCTTCCAATGCGAAATAGACATGCCGCAGCTTGTCGTCGCTGTCCCAACTGTTAAACTTAGCGACCCTCTAATACGTTTCGAGCCAGGTTTCGGGATCCTCGAATGTTGATCCGCGGAACGTCGGAGGTTCCCTGGGCTGCTGCAGCAGGATGGTGGACGCTGGGGCTGCCATTGGGGTTGCCTTGTCCACAATCTTCTTGGTCTTCTCAGGTAGAAGTCCGTGCTCCGGGGGCAACTGTTGAAGACGGCGGCTAGCTCGATGCTCCGGGACTACGTTGGTGCTCTCTTGTGCTCCGGGCTTGGATCACGGCTTGTCGGGGGCGTCCGGCACATGAACGAAAAGCACCTCCACCAGATGTCACAAAACTAGCTTTTATTGGGCGAACCTGTGCCCACAAAAACAGGCTACACTTATAGCACAACGATAGCGGCGAACACGGTCGGCGATCGTCGGAAATATGATCAGCGGGTCAAGCGCGTCGGCTTTTATAGATCAGTCGTCGAATGTTCCAGATTAACTGACGGGACCCGCGTGTCTTCCACAAAGTTCTACACCATTCGTGTCACGCGATGAAATCTGATAACACAAGGTTCGGCGACAACAGACACGCGGATAGAAGCGTCGATAACTTTCCAGAAACGTCGGATACATGCAGGCGCGTCCCTCGCTCTGCGATTACAGTTGTTAAGCGGCGAAACGTGGTTTCCCGATAACGATAAGTACACGTGTCAATATAGACGCTGCCTTCGCAGAAGGGGGAAGCTATTACATCTATAATATAATAATAAAACACTAACGAAAGTAACGTTAGTAGCAATTAGACAGTGTATATTCCAAGACATGATCACGTCATAACTAAATCAATGCTATACCACGTGCGCAATGACACGCATAACGCGTAATCTAATGACTTCTAACACGCCCGGTCAAAAAGACGGTGTGATGAGAAGGGCCGGCGAAGGATACTGTAGGTGCTTGTCCCAGTGTGAACGTTCCCTGATGCCTCTACTCTTTACAAGTGATTTCTACTTCACAGGTCAAGACAGCAGGAATATATTGCATACCAAGGCGTCAGACTTTTCTGCTTGCCGTTTTTAAGTCTTCGAAGCGTCCTGGCTCTCCGAAAACGATGGCGATCATAAGTCTCCACATCCCGCATTTCCATGCATGCAATACCAAGGGGCAGCGGAAGTTTTAGAGCGCAGCTCTTTGGCGTCCGTTCCTGGGTTTCGCGTCGTCGTCGGCGTTGTCGTCGGCCTCGTAACCAGCTCCGCCCCCCTTTCATCCCCCCAGCGCTAGCAGCGACCGACTGATACCGCTGGATGCCGCTGACGCCGCTAGAGAGTCAAGATAACGTGACTGCATAGGACACCGTCGCCGCCATGCAGAAAGAGGAGGAAAGGGTCCCCCCCCCCCCCTGTGCTTGTGTGGCGGATAGGGTGCTCTTCAGTTGCCGACGCGCCGGTTATTTCACGTAGGCCCCGGCACGTCGACGAATACGTGACCACCTTCCCACGGCTAGACCTGGTTCTTAGCGCTGCGGAAGCGAGGGTATCATATTGTTTGTGTCGGCATCGGCGGCGTTGTCCCTGAAACCAACTCCGCAGCTGGGGTTGACTCGTCCATCGATCCACACCGATGTTAGTAGTGGGGGACTTTAATGTTGACATAAAGACAAACAGCAATTTCCTAACACTTATGCGGGAGAACATCCCGTTCCTCTCGCTCGTAACGCGTCCCACGGCTGTGACAACCTCGCGAGGCACTTGTATAGATCTCGTCTTTGAGAATCAAGCATTGGTGTACCAAGTCGAACATAAATCAGTCTATTTCTCCGACCACAAAGCTTCCTTCATGACTGTCAAGAACTGTTAGTGGAGTCTTTCTTAAAGGAATACGTGTGAAAAATAAAAAAAAAATTCTGTGATAGCGCATACATGTGTTGCTCGATTTCTTTGCCTCAATCTATCGAAAAGGTGAAACAGCTTATTTCCTGCGCTCAAATTTCGCATTAGGAAGTAACGTAATCGTCGGTAATTTTTTCTTCTACGTAGTGTACTAAAAACCGATGCGGCACCTGTATTTGGAAGCAATAGAGAATGTCATGTCTTGAGCACCGACCGCGATTTGTATCTCGCTACAATAGTCGATTTAAACTTACGCCTACGGGAACACAGACGGACGCCTTCGCTTTTAAGGCTATACATATTCCGCGAATGTGTGCTGAAAGTTATAGACTGTATGATTTATATCGGAGAGTCGTGTCAAGGCAGCCGCTTTAGTTCAAAGTGCACGGGAACCCTTTTTACCTAAGGTAAGGGAACTGCCGCAGTGTGTACCGAGTGACGTTAGCAGCACGGAAGCCAAATTATATTCCGTGGCATGCAGCTAATAGCCGAGGATCTATCATTGGCCGTTCATCCCTCACCTGAAACTTAAGAGGCTATTCGGCCGAAGATCTCACACGCTTGTGAACCAACATAGTTACGCTGGCTATTGAACGATTGTTATTGACGAACTTGACACCGGCGAAGAGGGGAGGCTTCGTTCCGGCCGCGAAGCTCTCCACATCTCTTTAAGGTGCCTGGTGATGGTCTCGTGCTGACGATGCCCTCTTGTTGAGCGCATATTTCCCCCCTCATCTTTTAAGTGGTTCAATACATACAAGCATTTGTCTCGCAAACCAGATTTATTTGAAGGGAATTTTCCACGTCTCAATAATTTCTCTCGTCGTATTCGAGTGCTGATTGCCGTGTTATAGTTTGTTAACGAAGCTTTCCCTCAAGTCTAAATATTTTAAGGCAGTTTGTCGTGTGCGTAGCATGGCCACGCACGCTTATATCGCCTTCCGTTTCTCTGCCACGGTTGCGCTTTAAAACCACGGCGCTGCAAGTTTGCTTCAGAGACTTTCCTGTCCTTCCCTCTTCTCCGCCCTCAAACTGGCTCTCTTAACTGCTACACGCAGAGACAAAGCAACAGCGCGCGCATTAGATCCTATAGATGAGATGCATATTTAAAATTATTATTAGGGTTATAATTATATTTGAGTCCTGATTGCCGTGTTATAGTTTGTTAACGAAGCTTCCCCTCCAGTCTAAATATTTTAAGGCAGTCTTCCTAGTCTTTAAAGCCGCTCGAGTTAATGGTGCTCCTCTGGCGGCCATTTTTCCAAGAAATTCCGGACAACATCAGTCCCTTTCCACATAAGTATGAGGCTCGGAGCAGGAGCAACGGCGCTTGAAAGTAACCGGTGGCTTGACGAACCAACCGACTGAGCTACCTTTCCGGGCAAAATTGAAGGATCACGAGTTCAAATCACATGTTATGTTCCTTTTTTTATTGCATTTCCTTCGTTTTATCACTGTACGGAAACCCTCCTAAAAAAAACTATATATTCTCAAATATGTGTGGCCACACATGTGCAGGTCATAAATACCAGGTTCTCCAGCGGAGTGCCATCCATGCGGTATAACCGAGCTCAGATTGGTCCACCTTGACTGATCAAACAGGGCACCACTGTAGGTTAAATGAGGCGCACAACTCCTGCGCGACCCGCCGTGGGGTGCTCAGTGGTTATGGTGTTAGACTGCTGAGCACGAGGTCGCGGGATCGGACCCCGGCCACGGTGGCCGCATTTCGATGGGGGCGAAATGCGAAAACACCCGTGTACTTAGAATTAGGTGCACGTTAAAGAACCCCGGGTGGTCGAAATTTTCGGAGTCCTCGACTACGTACGGCGTGCATAATCAGAAAGTGCTTTTGTCACGTAAAAGCCCATAATTTAATTTTTAATTTAACTCCTGCGGGGACGGTAGAGTATCCGTCTCCAGTGCAAGAGGACCGTGATTCAAATCCCGGTGCCGCGCAATTCTCCACCGGAAAATACAGAAAAAAACCGTGTGTTGAGAAAATTGCACAAACAGGCCTGGAGTGCGGCCTGATCCCGGTGACCAGAACCGGTAACGCACTCGCTCACCAGAGCAGGATTGGCCACCCTGGTGCAGTACTTGGCCACAAACTCCTATATGAATACAACAATCAAACCCCGGCCCTCAGTCCACAGCAGCCCCGAAGCAACTGACCACGGCGGCGGTCAGATCTGTGATGCTGCAGAGGGTGCTAAGAATACCTGGCTCCGGAGAGGCCGCCATTGGAATCTGAACCTGGCAACGTTTAACGTTAGAACGCTATCCAGTGAGGTGAGTCTAGCAGTGTTATTGGAGGAATTAGAGGGTAGTAAATGGGATATAATAGGGCTCAGTGAGGTTAGGAGGACAAAAGAAGCATATACAGTGCTAAAAAGCAGGCATGTACTATGTTACCGAGGCTTAGCGGAGAGACGAGAACTAGGAGTCGGATTCCTGATTAATAAGGAAATAGCTGGTAACATACCGGAATTCTATAGCATTAACGAGAGGGTGGCAGGTCCTGTTGTGAAACTTAATAAGAGGTACAAATTGAAGGTGGTACAAGTCTACGCCCCTACATGCAGTCATGATGACCAGGAAGTCGAAAGATTTTATGAAGACGTAGAATCGGCGATGGGTAAAGTCAAAACAAAATACACTATACTGATGGGCGACTTCAATGCCAGGGTAGGCAAGAAGCAGGCTGGAGACAAGTCAGTGGGGGAATATGGCATAGGCTCTAGGAATAGCAGAGGAGAATTATGAGTAGAGTTTGCAGAACAGAATAATATGCGGATAATGAATACCTTTTTCCGCAAGCGGGTTAGTCGAAAGTGGACATGGAGGAGCCCGAATGGTGAGAATAGAAATGAAATCGACTTCATACTCTGCGCGAACCCTGGCATCATACAAGATGTAGACGTGCTCGGCAAGGTACGCTGCAGTGACCATCGGATGGTAGGAACTCGAATTAGCCTAGACTTGAGGAGGGAACGGAAGAAACTGGTACACAAGAAGCCAATCAATGAGTTAGCGGTAAGAGGGAAACTAGAGGAATTCCGGATCAAGCTACAAAACAGGTATTCGGCTTTAACTAAGGAAGAGGATCTTAGTGTTCTAGCAATGAACGACAATCACATGGGCATCATTAAGGAGTGCGCAATAGAAGTCGGTGGTAACGCCGTTAGACAGGAAACCAGTAAGCTATCGCAGGAGACGAAAGATCTGATCAAGAAACGCCAATGTATGAAAGCCTCTAACCTTAGAGCTAGAATAGAACAGGCAGAACTTTCTAAGTTAATCAACAAGCGTAAGACAGCGGACATCAGGAACTATAATATGGATAGAATTGAACAGGCTCTCAGGAACGGAGGAAGCCTAAAAACAGCGAAGAAGAAACTAGGAATAGGCAAGAATCAGATGAGTGAGTTAAGAGACAAAGCCGGCAATATCGTTACTAATATGGATGAGATAGTTCAAGTGGCTGAGGAGTTCTATAGAGATTTATACAGTACCAGTGGCACCCATGACGATATGGGAAGAGAGAATAGCCTAGAGGAATTCGAAGTCCCACAGGTAACGCCAGAATAAGTAAAGAAAGCCTTAGGAGCTATGCAAAGGGGGAAGGCAGCTGGGGAGGATCAGGTAACAGCAGATTTGTTCAAAGATGCTGGTTAGATTGTTCTAGAGAAACTGGCCACCCTGTATACGCAATGCCTCATAACTTCGAGCGTACCGGAATCTTGGAAGAACGCTAACATAATCCTAATCCATAAGAAAGGGGACGCAAGAGACGTGAAAAATTATAGACCGATCAGCTTACTGTCCGTTGCCTACAAAGTATTTACTAAGGTAATCGCAAATAGGATCAGGAACACCTTAGACTCCTGTCAACCAAAGGACCAGGCAGGATTCCGTAAAGGCTACTCAACAATAGACCATATTCACACTATCAATCAAGTGATTGATTGATAGTGTCCGATTGATAGTGACCAACCCTTATATATAGCTTTCATTGATTACGAGAAAGCGTTTGATTCAGTCGAAACCTCAGCAGTCATGGAGGCATTACGGAATCAGGGTGTAGATGAGCCATATGTAAAAATACTGGAAGATATCTATAGCGGCTCCACAGCCACCGTAGTCCTCCACAAAGAAAGCAACAAAATCCCTATAAAGAAAGGCGTCAGACAGGGAGTACGATCTCTCCAATGCTATTCACAGCATGTTTACAGGAGGTATTCAGAGGCCTTGAGTGAGAAGAATTGGGGATAAAAGTTGATGGAGAATACCTTAGCAACTTGCGATTCGCTGATGATATTGCCTTGCTTAGTAACTCAGGAGACCAATTGCAATGCATGCTCACTGACCTGGAGAGGCAAAGCAGAAGGGTGGGTCTGAAAATTAATCTGCAGAAAACTAAAGTATTGTTTAACAGTCTCGGAAGAGAAGAGCAGTTTACGATAGGTAGCGAAGCACTGGAAGTGGTAAGGGAATACATCTACTTAAGGCAGGTAGTGACTACGGATCCGTATCATGAGACTGAAATAACCAGAAGAATAAGTATGGGCTGGGGTGCATTTGGCAGGCATTCTCAAATCATGAACAGCAGGTTGCCACTATCTCTCAAAAGGAAAGTGTATAACAGCTGTGTCTTACCAGTACTCACATATGGGGCAGAAACCTGGAGGCTTACGAAAAGGGTTCTGCTGAAATTGAGGACGACGCAACGAGCTAAGGAAAGAAGAATGATGGGTGTAACGTTAAGGGATAAGAAAAGAGCAGATTGGGTGAGGCAACAAACGCAGGTAAACGGCATCTTAGTTGAAATCAAGAAAAAGAAATGGGCATGGGCCGGACATGTAATGAGGAGGGAAGATAACCGATGGTCACTAAGGGTTACGGACTGGATTCCAAGGGAAGGGAAGCGTAGCAGGGGGCGGCAGAAAGTTAGGTGGGCGGATGACATTAGGACGTTTGCAGGGACAACATGGCCACCATTAGTACATGACCGGGGTAGTTGGAGAAGTATGGGAGAGGCCTTTGCCCTGCAGTGGACGTAACTAGGCTGATGATGATGATGATGATGAATGTACACCCATCTTGCCATCTCGGAAACTGAAGCCTCGTTTGTCAACACGTCTAAACCCACCTGCCAAGGCTTGTTCTGCCGCTCTTCGGCGAGCTTATTCTTTATTGCAACAACAAGTATATGGACATCCCAGACGCAGTTATGCCGTCGGCGTCACCATCGCCGTGACGTTCTGTATAAATTCCAAGGGCGATACTATGGTATGCGCTCCCACAACGCTGTGTGTGCGATTGTAAGCGCGCGTTTATTTAAATGGTCACGCACATCTTTGACATCAGACCAATGGTTTAATGCGCGAATAATGGACGCGCAAGCCTTTGAGGAACTTATGAATGGGGCATACATGTGCAATTATATAATATTACGCGTATGTGAAGCGAAGCGCCAATTCAGCGCAGTATGACTAAGCGAATCTGAAACAATCGAGAACGCGCATGCGAAGGCGCAATGCAGAGCACAGAGCAAGTGTGCTCGGTCAGTATTTCCTTCTTTATGTTTTCATGTCTTCATTTTTGTGGGGATGTCTTACACTGATAATTGCATAACGCGATGTTTTGGTGGGACGTTCTTGAACACAGGCGAAGTCGAGAGGAGCATATTGACGTAGCTGTTACCATTTATTTCTTACCCTCTCTGTGGAAAAAATGAAGGAAAGGCGCATTCTGGGCAAACTGTGTGGACTGGACTGGTCAGGGTGCTTGCACTTGCCGTATTATCGGTACAAGACTCGCTTGTTCAGTTGTCCTAGTAGTTGACATATCATAGCTACGTATCAATCAGGGTGAGAACTTCCCCACAATGACGTGCAGAAGTAGGGCAGGCTAACTTAAAAGAACATCTACTTTGATATCATCAACGATAGGGAGTGCTTAAATACAAGAAAAAAGAAATGGTGAGATTACGCAGTACTTCCCATGACATTTTGAGATAATTCATGTTTTCTTACTGAGATATCTGCGGCTAAGCAACTCATTCAATAACCTTTACCTAATAACTTTCGTTTTATGGCCTTAGAAGCGTTTGATGAAGGGAGTGACATGAAATATAACAAAAAACTGAATTCTAGGGTTTTTATGCACCAAAACTGCGATCTCATTATGTTGCAGGCTGTATTGTGGGTGCACGGAATAATTTCGACCACTGCTTATTAGCAGCGCACTTATGCTACACTGCATCGGTACACTTAGACATCCTCTATGTCATTGTACGCGCTTTCTTTTAGATGAACATCTCGCTCCTCACTATGTTCATCTCACCTCATTATGAGGCAAGCCTTAGTGTGGAAGTTCGGATTAATTTCGGCCACTTTTCTTACTGCATCTGTACCTACCCTACAAGGCCTCGTTAAACATAGATATGCTCTGTTTCATTTTGACATCTATCTCTTAGATGAACATCCTCCTCCCCATTATGTCCATATATCTCACAGGGGGAGTGAGTCCCCAAGGTAACCATCCTGAACGCATGTCTTCAGGTCTAAAAGGAGTAACATGCTGCCTGTTTTTTTTTTACTCTGTCCGTGTCCAGTCGCGCTCCTACAACTATTACGTAAGTCATGTCATGCTCCGTATGCCGACCGCTCAAAGCTGCTGATGCAGTGCCTGTTTCAGGCATCAGAGCTGGCCCTTACCGGGAGAAATTAGCGCGTACAGCCATGATTTTCCCCCGGGTAGCCTTCCCTCATGTCACCGAGTTTCTTTGGAATTAAACTTTTTTGAATGTGGGCTCACCGGGCGCCACTTTCTGTAATGGCAGGTGCTTGCTCCATGCCTGTGCGGCTTATGATTGACATCGCGTGATCAATGCTGGTGCTGGACCCCAGGTGCAGGTAACTCGTGTTACCCTTGTCAGTGACACCTGTACGGTACAAAAGTACAGAAAAGGTCTTCATTCCTCGCTTTGCAAGGGCAATTTATAGGAAATGAATGCTTCATTATTATCGAGGGTGCGAGGCAAGAAGTTTTAGTTGTGGGGGTACCATACTGCAGGGCTACCGGAGTCTATGTTTTTCCCATCTATAGCTATGTCTTGAATCGACGCAAGAACTTCGTGCTCAGCGATGGGGATACCGAGGACGAGCTTAATTGTTCTGAAGATTATTACGCTCTATCTCATATCGCCGACACAAAAGGAGAGTGTTCGAAGGAGAATAGGACATGTCGATTTTATGTGCGTGCAACCCTTGACCCACCATATTTGCTGGATTCTCTAGATATAGGCGCATTGAATACATGGTGGAGTTCTTTCCTTTTGCTAAACCATTACGAGCACTACGCCTAACGCGTTACAGAGGAGGACAAAGCAAAATTGAGAGGGCACACTTCTACCTAGGGATTATAATTTTTTTAAGCCTTATGAGAGATTGTTGAAGTCCTAGGACACATACATGTGTCACGACGTACTCGCCTTTCAGAAACTGGTTATCAGAACCCCATTTGGCCACTCCCGCGGCTCAAGTTCCTAAGCTCAGGCGGTAAGCAATGCATATTTAGCAACTCATTAAGAAATCGAAAACGGTGGTCCTCGCCAATGGCCTTGTGTATGCCACCAACAGACTATCAACGGAACATCAACAACAATTGGTCAATGCGATTATCTGAGACACGTGTTGCAGACAGAAGATTAGTTGGAAAAAAATATGGAAGTCTTAATTCACGGGGCAATGTCATTAAATCGTGCAACGGAAAGCGTCAAATTGCTTTAAAGCGTGGGATGTGCGGATAGCACTGCAAGGATTGTGGCTAGTAGCGCATGTTCCCAACGTGCGCTGAAATTGCGTGACATAGAAAAAAAAGGAGAAGGGGAGAGATTAGAAGGCGTGAATACTGCATAACTTTCGTCAGGATGCGAGGAGGTTCCCTACAAAACAAGGAAGGGTACACCTTATTGCTGAATACACCTTTATATTCAATCTGATTTGGAGAAAGCCAGCTAGGAATGATAATCGCATTATTACACCCAATGCCATAGTGTCTATGCCTTCGCACCTCAGAAAAGCATTAAACGCCAATTCCGAACCGGATCACTAAAGATTTGAGTTGCATTATCTTCGATTTCCAACGAACTACAGTGCGATTGATAAAACGTAATTTAAAGAGTTCATTTTTAAAGTCCAACATACTCACTTTTGCTAGTAACGCCGTTAAACTCTCAACGTGCATCAGTCAGTGTTACGAAATAGTTTGCACAGATACTGGCAGAACGAAAATTGCATGATATATCCGTAGAACGCTAATCAGCTCACAGAATAGAGCATTCGGTTTGGAAGGCCGTTGTATCAGCAAGGTGTAAACTTTCTTGTTAACACAGCGGTATAATTTTCAGGTGGTGTCACACTCATTGGAAATCGTTATGTACTGGGATTCTTAGTCTATGAATGCGATTGAAGCTCGGTAAAGTTTCTGAAGCATATGGTGGGGATACTAGGTAAAGATTTATGCTAACAGAGAGAAAAAACTAGGTAATAATTTTGTCTTATTGAGTTACGGTTTCATTAATTTTGTAATGTTTACTTTGCAGTTGTTGCTTTCTTTCCGAGTATAAAATATCCCTTTCAGTAAAAATTGATTTGCGCTGCACCAAATAGTAAACTGACTTGTATACGGTGGGATATGTCTGCTGCTGATAACATGCTACGCGTGAACAATTCTGCCGCTTTGCCGAACATGTTACAGCGCCGTTACAACCCTCCGCTATAGCAGACACCTTAAACGCCACCTTAAATGCAAATCACACGCTGGGATGGTATCGCGACATTTTCTCTTCTAAGTTTGATCGGTTCAAAGAAAAAAAGTATCCAGTGGTAGCGCGATGGACCCACTGAGATTCTGCTTGCTAAAAAAAACGGAAAACTAATTGACATGCACTGGTTCCAGTTGCGAGGTAATTGATCATGACATGGAACCTAGTCTCGCATTCTGACGTGACCATCTTGGAGTGTCCATTCGCAATTCAGCCATATAAGTACAATTTCCTTCAAAATCTTGAACTGCATGATGTCGTAATAGTTTGCATGTATTCCGGTCAACAAAGACTGAGCGAGAGCAAGGACAGGAAAGGCAGGGAGGTCAACAACACGAGCATCCGGTTTCCTAACGCACAGTGGGGTGAGGGAAAGGGGACACACATTTCTTCCAATGGACATTGATGAAGTGGCTCATGCGGAAACAGTGTTGGCGCCCCTGGTAACGTGCCTCTTTATACGCAATAAGTACACTTCTGCCACGCAACATTTTGAAACTATCTTCCATGTTTGTTGTAAAGGCGAGTGACCTAGGCTTACGTACCGTCGACGTTGTAAGTCCAGTCGGTTATTCGCCTCTGCTGAGTGTTCCATTGGTAAAGCCAGGCGTCGTCAGAAATGCTGCAATTATTAAAGGTGTTGGTGTTAGACACTTACAGCTGTGGCGAAAAAGTTGAAATTACATTTTGTTAAAACAAAGTTCAAGAAAGTCAAAGTACGGTTAAGTAAACGGGCTACTTGAAATGTGTCGCACTCACTAAAGGCACACTGCGCTGGCTGGAAAAGCACAAACGGCACATGGGGCAACATCTCGCGCAGGGCCCTCATCCACCATAGTCGAAACGGCACCTACCTTGACTTGCACGAACATTGTCTGCTTAATGGTCAAATTACAACGACTATAATGCCTCCGGGTGTAGTTCCCTACATAACATGCGTGCTCCATTTGCCGCAGTGACAGAATCTTAAGAATTCCGGAAGAAAAGGTTTTGCTCTATAGAAAATTTTTATGCAATAATAATAAAACAGGTTGGGGAAAGGAAGACACTGTGCAGATGGTTTCTGCAATGCTGATGCGAAGCAGCGCTCATGTTCGAAAAATTTCCCTTTACCCTCATGTTGTGATTCGGCATCGCTGTGAAGAATGGAGTATTTTTGCGCAAATTACATTCATGAGTCATGCATTCTGGAGCTCTGAGAAATACAGCGCATTAGGGGCTTAAATACATTGCTCTTAATAGAAAATAGATTTTGTCTCATAGCCAAGTGTCAATTTTAACAGTTCAGAATGAGAGGATGAATTCGAATGATTTGGGGCTCAACGAAGATTGAGCTCATAAATATTTCTTTGCAATCTATGCTAAGTTTGCTACAGCGATGCCAGTCGCAGCTGCTTATCTGATAATTTTATGAAGGATCAAGTTGCCATAGATGGTGGAGGTTAATGTCTGCGCACTCCAGAGAGAGCCATCGAATTACTCGATAGTTTCGTCCGAATGCATTCTTGCTTCTTATTACTTCTTTTTTCCAATAAAGGTCGTGGGTTCGAGCGCCCTAATTAGGCTACCATAATTAAGTGTACCTTAGTCATATACACCCTAATTAACACCAAATGCTGTGGATTCGACTCCTATCAAAGGTCCTGACTTCAAGTGCCTGTATTGATTCTACAATAATTGACTGTCTTTTATGGCATGGTTAGTGGCGTTGATGTGGCAGCGATGTGAAATACGCCGATGACGACGAACGAGCCAGTAGTGATACAAGCACTCCAATTTTCTGTGCGATCACAATGCCACCTTAAAACAGAGATCTAAGGCTTTCCGCCTTAATAATATGTCCGTTGACGGATACACTGTACAGATGAGCGTAGGTGAAATGCGAGGTACTTTGCAATTATTCGCAAATGGTAAAGAGTACCGCAGCCCCCCTCCCCCCCCCCCCTTGTGGTGACTTTCCACTTCTTTATCACCACAATATAAAGTCGCATAGGTTTGCTTTTTTAAAACAATTCGGAATCCTTTACTATAGATTTCAGTGTTAAAAGAACCCTTAAGAGCAATACCAGACGTGGTTTCAATGACCCAACTACTCGGAGCGGGAAAAGGGTCAGCTTCCCAGCACTTTGTTTTCTCTTCAAAATACATCGGTCGCCCTTAGGCAACAGGCAATACCACAAGTAATCATCCTGAGCCAAACTATTGCTGTTGCTCCAGCGGCCTTATGTTTAGATTACCGGACTTTAATGTATCTGTTATATTTGTATCAAATTCGTTAACACTGACCCACATGCGTACAATTTATCTCTCCCACACAGCACACGAAACAACCGACATGCGCATAATCTATTGCATCATACAGCACGTGCGCGAGTAGGTTAAATTCAAGTACGTTCATGTTTAAAGGCGCAGTGGATAAAATATGCCGACAATAAAATTTCCTGGTTTTCAATCTCAGTCTTCCGATCTGCATTTCATCACTGATTGCAATCTGCTTTACTGTAACATAGATAACCTGTATTTTTCTTTATTTCTTTTGCTTTCGTGGCACATGCTTGTTTTTCTTAATTGAAATAATGAACATTTCCAGCTATAACTTCTAAGCTCTATATTTTATAAATTTGTATATGAGCAGTAGGAACAATTGGGCGAGTTTATGTGCTAACATAATTGTAAATCTGACCTTGAGAGGCAGCTCGCCGTCCCTTGTTTCTTTTCTCTGTGTGCGGCCTGGCGCTATTTCGGAATTAGGTTTGTGTAGTGGCAGTTATTCTGTTACTTTTGTTGACGTGACTCAGCCAAATATGTGCGACGAATAAACCCACGTGACGTTCCTTTGTAAGTCTTCCTTAACTCTACTGGCTTATGTGGTTTCTATATCGAAATATGTACCTAATTAGTAAAAGGAAGTATATAAACCACACAATGACAATTGATAAAATAAGTAAATATTTATCATTTTGTAAAGAAAATAGAAATTTTTACTCGGCAAATATATGAATCAACATTTAGCCGGAGTCCTTCGCACGATCAATGTCGGCCTTAATTCAATCAAAAGCACTGATTAGGTTTCTATATGTTCTACCCAAGACAAGTAAACTCTTTATTCATCTTACTAAATATTTCACCGACTATTATGATACTTCCGAATGCCTAATTTGAGCCCAGCTGCATACGTGTTTTCATTTCGCGATATATTGGCAGGTGCGGACAGTGTCTCGTGAAGCATGTTGCAAACGGAGCCAGGTGTGGCGCGACTGCCTCGCTAAATGGGAGATCGCGAGAGGCAGTGCGTGGGTGACGCGTGGGCGCGATTCACTACAGCCGCCGCTGTCGTCACTTCAATGTCGTAATCCCACTGTCGTCATGCAGTCACACCACCCTCGTTGATGTATCGACATCATTTTTTTTTCGTTAATCGGCCGCAGTTGTGCTGTCGCCATTGTGTCGGGATTATGCCGTCGTTTTCATGCCATCGTTGTCATTGCGTTGTCGTCACACAGACGCTATCATGCATTCGTTATTACGGTATAGCCATCATGCCGCCTTGGCAGTGCGCTCATCCTCATTATCGTTTTTTCGGCGGTTGCTTTACCGTCGTCGTCATGTCGCCCTTGTCATACCTCCATCATGACTTAAGAATCCACCTGGTTTGTGATGCCATCGCCATTGTACGACTTTACCATCACATCAATATCATTCTTTAACATTAAAATTAAGTTGTAAGGTTTTACGTGCAAAAAACAAAGACCTGATTATGAGGCACGCCGTAGTGGGGGACTCCGGAAATTTGGCCACCTCGGGCTCTTTAACGTGCACCAAAATCTGAGTACATGGGTGCTTTTGCATTTCGCCCCCATCGAAATGGGGCCGCCGTGGCCGGGATTTGATCCGGGGAGCTCGTAATATCATTCCTTCTTATTCCATCATAGCGTTAGCGTCATACAGTCATCATACCTCCAGGCTCATAGGTTACCTTGGTATGTGAAAATCATAACAAAGCGGTACAATATTTGAGCACAAGGCATAAAGTGGAATCCTCGAAAGTAAACATTATCGCTGCACTCTAAAATGAACGTCACTTAAGCAATATGGCTCGTCACTGCATTGTTCGATTGCTTTAGACACCCGCCGTGGTTACTCAGTGCCTATGGTGTTAGGCTGCTGACCACAAGGTCGCGGGATCGAATGCCGGCCACAGCGGCCGCATTTAGGTGGGGGCAAAAGCCGAAAACACCCGTGTACCTAGATTAAGTGCACGTTAAAAAAACCTGGTGATCGAAATTTCCGGGGTCCTCCACCACGGCGTGCCTCATAATCAGAAAGTGGTTTTGGCACGTAGAACCCCATTTTTTAACTTAATTTTCTATTTAGACGGATGCCTTTCTCTGCACTAACTTTGCAAATGCATAAGGCGTAGTACGTACGCATTTGACAAACTTGCAAGGATGCTGAGCATGAGAAGCATGTTAGCACCATGTCACGTGCTTAGAGGAATGGTTGATATTGTGCGCGTTACACGCATTAGAGCTCTCCTCTATAGAAAAAGTTTGACAGTGGAGGCATAGTTGAACCACAGGCAGCATTACGCACCATCTGTGATTTGCTTTATGCAAGGAAATTATTTCAAACGTGGGCGCACCTAGCAAGGTTTTCCGGAATGGCCGATGCTTTCTCCATGCAAGCGCGGCTTGTACTGGGCTGTGCGTGATTGATGCTGCTGCTGGACACCATAGGTAGGGAACTGGTGATTCCGCTTTCGGCGATATGTACATGGCCTGAGAGAATAACAGAGGTGTTAGCTCGTAAATGTGCAAGGGTCATTCAACGATCCTCAACATTTCGTGCTGAAAAAAAAAAACCACGAAGATTTAGTTGAGGTTTAGTGTTAGAGTAACCCGACTTCAGTACTTCCGTATGCGGTGCTCTTTCTGTGAATATGGTTTCAATACTGATGACGAAATAGACGTGCTTGACGTAACTCTTGCAATGTAGAATTTTCCTTAATATAAGTGCTCTATTTAGTACACCAGAACATAACACAACAGTGTTCCATGCTGAATACGAGATTACGCATTTTTAACGCAATAGCCCTATGGGCCTCGCGTCACAGCTAATTCGGTGTTTGCGTCCGGCGCCGGCGTTCACCATCTTGTGAGCAAAAAATCATTCCGAATCAGGCATACCGAATCACGCAGGCCTTCCGTGTTGCGCAAATGTGTTACTGAAAGATGTGAGTTTAAGTAAAATGCGTCAGAAATATAGTAAAGTTCGAGTTACACACAACCTACTGACATGATAGCATCAGATTGTAATTTGAATATACGAGAAAACTTTCTTTTACGCGGGAAGTCAAGCACAAACCAATTTTCCAGCGCTTCTACCTCTCTTGCACCACGGGCAGTGGCGTACCCATTTCCGTGCAAAACCATCCAGATGGCGCTCGCCTCCGAGCTTAAGCGGCCCACGCAAGAAGCCGCGTTTCAACCAGAAAGCTCGCTTTCGTGCACAGTGTATGCGGCCAGCGCTTCCCGGTAAATATTACGGTTACGTAAGATGCAGTTACCGGGAAGCGCGATAAGGGGCCAGGGATCATTGAATGGTATCACGTTCCACTCTTAAAGGCGAAGCTAAAGCGTCCTGCAAATGTCGTGTCTACAATCGGGGTCAAATCTTGGTCAAAATATGCAATCTTGGTCAAATATGTAATCGGGGTCAAATATGTAATCGGGGTCAAAATATGCAAAATTCCGTAAGTTAGCTTTTGCACAAACCTAACCTCCCTTAAGCATAAAGGCCAGGTTCTCCTTATAGTAAAGCTCCTTAGTAGCGCAAAAAACTAAAGTTTAGCTCAGGGGATTGTCTAAATACATGACAAATACGCGGTAACTACTGCAATAAATTTGCTGATGTCTTTGCACTTAAACGAAAACGTTAAATTGTAGGGACTGGAGCAAACTAAGTTTTGCTTTGCCTGTGAATGTTTTATAAAAATTTCAATATGGAAGAATTTGTAACATATGAGCAATATCAAGCTTTCATATATAATAGAGCAATAAGAAGGATAATACAGTTTTGGAAACATCTAAAGATACATCTAAAGTGGTCAGAATGATATATTACGCGGCCCTCTGAAATATGATACTGTGTTCTGGGCTGGACTTTGAGAAACGCTCGTAAACATTCAGAATTTTTGTAAATTGGTAATTCATGAACCAATATTGGCCGCCTTAGGTGCTCTGGAACATGCAGTTTTAAAGAACTGAGATATCTTTTTTTTTTGGCGGGGGGCAGACCTACGAATTTGTAAACTACGTCCTTGTCAGTTGTGTCTTCCAAGTATGGCTATCACGCTGTATGGCTTTCACGCACCAACTTTCATATCAGCTACTGTTTTAATTCGCATTGGGGCTGTTCATATGGGAACAAACACGGTGAAGCTTGTAAAGTGTGTCCCTTTCTGCAGTAAATGCATCGCTGCCATGGCCCATCTGAACGTTCTTTCAGTTGAGGGTGCTTAAGCGTCTTCGCAAGTGGCATCGATGGTCGAATGCCATGCCGTACATACCCGTGACATCCCTGGCATCGTTGTGGCTGTGGGTAAGGGTGGTTGAACTCAGGGCTTGTGAACGGAGCTTGCGCTACATTCTTATGTTGTCACAGTATACTGGATGAGGCAAAGAATGCTTAGCAATAAAATGACAACCGAATCAACAAAAGTTTGGATCAACCGAATATCGAAAAGCGGTGGGAATGATATTTACTCAACCACACATCATACAGCGCCGATGCTGTTTAACATTTGTGTCAAGTTGAAGGTCCTCTGGTCGTCAAAATAAATCCCGAGTCTCACTATGGTGTGCCTCATAAAATCGTCGTTTTCACACTTAAAACCCCAGTATTAATTCATTCATGCTGTTTAAGTGCAACGAAGGCATGGTATAGCAGTGACCGAAAACATTCCCGCACCTACCGCAGTCAGTAGATCTGACATCAGCCGTGAGGTACTGCGTGTTCCATTGGTCAACACGGGTTGACTGAAAAATTCTGCAACACAAGACAGATATTCACATAAACACTGAGGCAACAGTTGAACAAAGATTGTAGCGAAAGCCAATGTTTCGACTAGAGGACACAGCAGAACAGGTCAAGTTCTTTTGAGGAAACGTTTGCCTTCAAAATCCTTAACGCACACAGGCATATGGCACTGAATCAATATACTGCAATCTATGACATCGGAATCGAAGAGGTCTCGTGCCAATATAGACGCAATCTTCACGGAACGGCGAAGCTATTACATCTATAGCATGATATTATAACAATAAGGAAAGTAAGGCTAGTAGAATTTTGTGTGTATTCTAATAACGGCTCACGTATTACCCACATCAATGTTATAACACGTGCCCAATGACACGCATACACGTAACCTTACGACGTCTAAAATTCCCGGTCAAAAAGATGGCGTGATAAGGAGGGCCGGCGAAGGAGACTGCAGGGGCTTGTCCCAAAACGAACGTTCCCTGATGCCGCGACCCTTTACACGTGATTTACGCCGCACAAATCGAGAGAGCGGGAAGAATTTCGTATCAAGGCGTCATAATTCTCTGCTCGCCGTCTCTTTGTCACCTCGTCCCCCCCTCCCTCACGCGTAGAAGTTCACGTGACTTCCAAAAGAGCCTGTGCGGCACATGTGCAGTGAAACTGAGGATAAAACGGTGGTGGCGACGATGCGAGAGCGCCTCGAGGTTTCATATCATAATCTTTCTTATATTATCACCTAGAGGCCAATAGACATCACATTATCATCACATTATCACCTCAGACAGACATCACATTATCACCTAGCTTTCTAATAGACATCGTGCTGCCATGGTAATGCGGGGATATGGGTGTCCGAGGAGCCGTCTCTAAGGTGGCATGGCTTGAAACGTGGCCTTGACTTCATAGACACCACATTTATTAAACTGAAATATTCCCAATATGTTTTCATCCAGCGGCACAACATCTTTTGGTAACGTGTATTCGCCTACAGTGTACAAGCGTACGCTAGTAAAATGTTGCCATGCTTACGCAAATCTTTTCTGTTCCCCAACATCACGGGCCCGCAGGCAGTCTATAGATTTCATATAATTTTACATCCAAGCACAAGCGCTCATGACTGAAAATAACAAATTATTGGTTAACATTAAAGAAAGAACTGGTCATTACATACTATTTTAGCAAAAAAAAATCAAGCATCATTAAAGACGAAGCGGTGCTGGTCATGCGCGTCTCTTGAGGTGTCCTGGCTCTGCGAAAACGATGCCGATCCTGTGCCTCCACGTCCCACGTTCCCATGCATGCTACACAAAAGCGCCGCGGAAGTTTTTCTTCTACGTAATGCACTAAAAACCGATGCACCTTCTCTATTTGCCAGCAATAGAGAACTTGCTGTCTTAAGCGCCTACTGTGATTTGTATCTCGCTAATATGGTTATTTACACAACTTACACATACGGGGAGACTGGCAGATGCAGGCGCTCTTAATGCTATACATATTCCGTGCATGTGTGGCACAAGGTATACAATGTATGATCCATATCAGAGGGTTGTGTCAATGCAGAAACCATTGCTGAAGGTGTATGGAAACCCTCTTTGAATACGGTAAGAGAACCGCAACAATGTGTACCGAGTGACATTAGTAGCAGGGAAGCCAAATGATGTTGCGCGGCATGCTGCAATTAGCCAAGAATTTAACATTGGACATTGAACACTGACCTAAAACATGACAGGCTATTTGTAATGTTCGGCCGAAGATCTCGTAAGGTTGTGAAACAACACAGTTACGTTGGCTATTCAGCGAGTGTTAATGGCGGATACATGCGCAGCCGTGTATCTGTGAAACGGTTGCGTCATTTCTCAACGCGGCTCAACCCACCTGCCAATGTTTGTTCTGCCGCTCTGTGGTCAGCTTATTCTTTATTGTGATAGCAAGTATATGGACAATCCAGACAGTTGTGCCATCGGCGTCGCGATCGCCGTGTTGTTCCCTGTAAATTCCAAGGGCGATAGTGCGGTCTCCACTCCCACGACGCTGTGTGTGCGAGTGTAAGCGCGCGTTCAACTGGTTACGCACATCTTTGAACTAAGATCAATGGCTTTAATGCGAGAATAATGGACGCGTAAGTCTTGGAAGAGTCCTGGTATCGGGCACACATGCACTGTTATAATATTGCGCTAATTTCAACCGGACTGCCAACCAGTGCCGTATGACTATGTGAATCAGTCAAACAATCGAGAACTCGCACGGATGCATGAAGCATAGCCCGGAACAACTGTGCTTGGTGAGGCTTTCCTGCTCCACAGACTTTTTCCATATCGCATTGTACTGCTTTATGTTTTCCGGTCTTTTCATTTTTGTGGTGAAGTCATACACTGAAAATCGCTTAAAATCGTCTCGTTGTGAATTGCTTCACACATGCGAAGTGGAGACAAGCTTATTGACGTAGCTTTTACTACTTATTTCTTGTCCTCTCAGCGTAAAGAAAAAACGAAAGGCGAATTCGGACCAAAGTGGGCTGACTAGACTGGCCAGAGTGCCGGCACTTCTTTACACAAGCACTGAAACATGCCGTATTATTGGTACAAGACTCGCTTGTGCTGTTGGCCTAGTGGTTGACGTATCACAGCTAGGTATCGATCTAGGTGACAAGTCGCCCTGCGAGACATAACTACGGCCGGCTAAATTTAAAAGAACAGGTACTTTGACATCATCAACGATAGGGAGGGCTTAATTACCAAAGAGAACAAATGGTAGAATTATGCAGTACTTTCCTTGACATTGAGATATTTCGTGTTCTTCTACTGAGATATCTTCGGCTCACCAACTGCTTAAATTACGGTTACCTAATAACGTTCTTCTTATGGCCTGTCATACGTATGGTGGAGGTAAAAATATTACAAATTCAAAAACTTGATTCACGTGTTTTTATTTGCGAAAACCACGATCTCACTATGAGGCAAGTCTTAGGGTGGAAGTACGGATTAATTGCGGCTACTTTTCTTGCTGCCTGCCTACCCAACCTACACGGCCTCGGTGAACTCGGTAGATGAACACCTTCCTCGCTAGATGAAAACCTTCCTCCTCACTATGTTCATATATTTCACAGGGTGGAGCAAGTAACCAAAGTAGCAATCCTGAAAGCGTGCCTTCACGTTTACGGGAGTGCAACATGCTTCCTGATTTTTCTTTTTACTCTGTTCATGTTCAGTCGCGCTCATGCAACTATTACTTATGTCATGGCAAGTTCCGCCTGCCGAGCGCTCAAAACTCCTGAGGCAGGGCCTGTTTCAGGCATCAGAGATAGCCCTCCCCGAGAGAAATTAGTGAGTACAGGCATGATTGTTCCCCGGGTAGCCATCTCGTGTTGCTGAGTTTGTTTAGAATTAAACTTTTCTAAATGTGGGCTCACCTGGCGCCGCCTTCTACAATGGCTGATGCTTGCTCCATGTCTGTAAGGCTCGTGCTGGGCGTTGCGTAATCAATGCTGGTGCTGAACGGCTGGTGCACGTAACTAGTGCTGCCATATTCACTGACACCTGTACGGTGCAGAAATACAGCAACGGCGTTCATTCGACAGTGTGCAAGGGTGATTCATAGGAAATGGATATTTCATTATTATAGATGGTGCGACACAAGACCCTTTTAGTAGTGGGGGAACGATACTGCACTGCTACCGGAGTCGATTCTTTTCCTTTCTGCAACTATGTCTTGAATGGACGGAAGAACGTCGTGGCAATGGGGATACCGAGCACGATTTTAATCCTTCTGAAGATTACTACGTTGTATCTCATATCATTGGCGCAACAGAACAGTATTCGAAGGAAAACAGGACGCGTCCATTTCAGGTGCGTGCAACCCTTGACACAGCATATTTGCTGGATTATCTACTTATAGGCGTATTGGATACGTCGGGAAGTTCTTGCTTTCAGCAAAACTATTACGAGCACTAGACATTGCATGTTACAGATGAGGAGAAAGAAAATTGAGAGGACCCATTTCTACTGAGGGATTATAATTTATTGTTTTAAGCGTGATCAGGAATTCTTAACATCCTATGACAGATACATGCGTTAGTCAACGACGTACTCGCCTTTCAGAAACTGGTTATTCGAAGCCCATTTCGCGACTTCTGTGGCTGAAGTTCCTAAGCGGGGCTGTTACCAAAGCGTTAACATTTGAGGTAGTGGCACGCTCAGAGGAAATCACTATGTACTATGACTGTTAATCTGTCAACGCGAATAAATTTGTGGAACTTGCAGACGCGTATGATTTGGTTAATAGGTAAATATTTATGCTAACAGAACGCGAAGAACTAAGCAACAATTCCGTCTCTTTTGCGTTACATATTCATTAAATTGGTAATCTTTATGCTGCTGTTGTTGCTTGGCGTTATATGTTGCAGCGTCAAATGGTCGGTTGCTCGTGACATGCTATGCGTGAGCAATCCTGACTCTGTGCCGAAAACGTGAGAGCACCGTTATGACCGTCCGGTATATGCATCTAAAACGCCACCCTAATCGCAGATTACTATGTGCATTGGCATGAAAACATTTCTTTGTCTACTAAATCTGATCGGTTCAAGGGAAAAATTACGGTGGTAGCACGACGAACCCAGCAAGATTTTCTTTGGCAAATAAAATTGTATGCCAATCGTCGCACGCTGATTGAAATTAATAGTGGTTAAATGATCAGGGCATGCAACGTAGTAGGGGTCTCTGCTTCACGGACACGCTCCAGCTAGGAGCGTGTCCTCGTAGTTCGCCTTTGAGAGAATTCGCTCAGAAACTTGAAATGCCTAGCTTTTGCATGACCCCACTTGTATTCACATTAGCACAAATTTCTTACTATGGTCAGTGATAAGGTGGTTCATGTCGGAAAGCGACTTAGTGCCGCTGGTAACGTGCCTCCGTATACGCAATAAATGCACAGCTGCCACAATGGACGTACGGGCTATCTCCCATGGTCGTGGTAAAGATGAGAGACCACCGCCCACGTACCGTCGACGCTGTAAGTCCTGTCGGTTATTGGCCTGGGCTGAGTGTTCCAGTGGTAGCGCCAGGCGTCGTCAGAAATGCTGCAATTAATGAAGCCGATGATGTTATGCTCTTACAGCTGTGACAAAAAGTTGAAATTATGGTTTATTAAAAGAACGTGTACAAAAAACGAAGTACTGCTTTGTAAGACGCTAATTGCAATGATTCGTTCTCAGTAAAGGCACACTGTACTGGCTCGCATAGGACTAGCTGCACGAGGCGCTTTGTCTGGTGCAGGGCACTAATCCAGTATATTCGAAACGGCACCTACATTGACTTGCACAAACACTATCAGTTTAACTGGTAGAGTACTTACAATGTCAACGATCCTTACAAATGTAGTGGGGTATATAAAATGCGTACTCCCATTTCCATGGTGACAGAATACGAACAATTTCAGAATAAGATATTTTGCTACATGGAAAATTTTTTTGAATAATAAAACCGGTTGAACGATAAAAATGACACTGCAGAGATTATTTCTGTAGTTCTGATGCAAGCCAACGTTGATACTAAAAAAAATATCACTAGTAGAAGCCTCCCCCCTACCCCGGTCAGTCAACGCACGCGTGTTAGCCGGCGTGTCAAAGGCTTCTGACAACTCCGGCAGAAAAAAAAAAGAGGAACGGAAAGGAAAAAAAGGGGGAGTGGGGATACGGCAAGAAATCAACCTCAGTGTTGTTGCCTATAGCTTGAAGTTTAGCAGAGCGAATACATTCCAATGCTCCCTTTGACGCGTTTATGCCTATTGGTTGCAATGTCTTGAACTTATGGTTAAGATATGATTCTCTGTATTTTCTTTCTCGTTCAGAACGGAAGTTTGACTAAGATGTAGAGTTTAAGTTCATCGAAGTTATGACCTGGTTGGTTGAAATGCTCGGCGACGGCGTCGAAACGTTGGCTTCTGCCTTGACCTTGTTCACGTTTTGCTCATCGTTCTGAATTTCCATCTCCCGCATTCCCCGTGTTTAAGCTGGAAGTCAGTGCGACACATAACCGTCTTAACGGAAGACGGCGCCCAGTGAAGTGCAGTCAGCTACCATTTTCGAAAAAAATGGAGGCGTATACTGGGAATGCGTATAGTTAGCGCGAGAGTATGCACCCTCTCCCCTCTTTTTTCGACAGCGCCATCCGCGTATTGCTGTAGCTTGGTTTCGAGGCTATTCGCCACCCTTTCGTGTGTTCCCACTTACATTGCTCGCGATAGTACTCACCAACTCGGCAAATGAAGTCAGGCAGTGCGCGTTAAACTAATAAACTCCGACGTTTTAGGTGCCAGAAACAGGACCTGATAAAACGCGTCCTACAGTAGAAACAGCATATAGACTTTCACCACCGGGGCTTTTTTAACGAGCACCTAAATGCAGGTAAGCGCGACTCTTTTTACAGTGTGCTATCATCGAAATAGCGTGGTAACATCTGGAAATGTAGCCGGGACTTGGACCTACAGCATGCAGTGCTGGGTGTGCAGTGGGAAAATCATACATATGCGAAAAATATTTTATTCGTTAAATAAATTAGTTTCTCTTTGTGACAAGTTTTATCCCGAACGCTAAGCAGCTTTGTTCTGAACATAACCATACGCACCGCCCGTGCATCGAAGCGCCTATATGCAAGTCTCCAATTCAAAAGCTCAAGTTGGCCGTCAACAAAGACTCGAAATGGGTGGGAACATCCGTACAGATGTGAAAGCCTATTACGTGGTTCATGTCTAAGGGTAACAATATTCAATGAAAAATTGATAAGCAGTAATAGCTTACGTTGGGTAGGTGCCCAAAGAAGACGAAGCACCCCGAGTGTTTTCACGGTTTGCGCTTAGGGTTTCTTCATCCGTGAAGCTGAACACAGGAGGCGTGTGTTCGTTGACTCTTTCTTCAGCCATGCCTGATGTTTGGATGGCAACGAACTGGCGTGTATTCACGAGTACGTGATGCTGAAGCTCCGCGCATGCGCAGCCGATGCCCAAAACGAACGGAAGCAAACATCGCTTTTGGCAGTTCGGGATTTAGAATAAGTTGACGTCGCATATATGAAAATTCGAGAGATAGGGCGCGCCACTAGGTTGATGCTAAAGTAGAAATTTTGCAATGATAGCAGAGGCACCCCGATTACCCGTGATATCTTTCCGTTGAATCATCTAAATAAACTAACCCTCACTTCCCCCTCCCCCCCCAAAAAAAAAAAATTAGTGTTCATGTGACGACATCACTGCTATTTTTATGCTCTTGTCAAAGTGCGCCGTGGAGACGTCACTCTTTTGTATCGACTGTGGTTGGGCGTTGCCTTTACCAAAGCCTATGCATTCCGCATTGAGATGACCGACACCGCAACCTATGGCCACTGCGGCCGTGAGGAATCGATTGACCATATTTTGCACACCTGCCCGCGGTACAGTCTACAGAGGGAATGCCTTCGTTATAAACTTGACCAGCTGGGCAACCAACCAATATCGGAAAAAAAATTTCACACCATCGAAAGGGCCTAACGTCACAGAAGAAGGCTGTGCAAGCACTATTGCGCTTTTTGTGATCTACTGGCCTTTGTGAACGTCTTTAACTGGAACACCTTTATGTGTGTGTGTGTGCGTGTTTTTTCAACGCTTTCTTCTCTGTCCTCTTTCCAACCCCTACCTCCCATCCTCACTGTAGTGTAGCAAGCAGGAGACTGATATCTGGTTAACCTCCCTGCCTCCCCTCTTCATCTCTCTCTCTTGTGCAAGCGAAGTACACAGTTTGCAGGGGATAAATTGTTGTTCGTGTAAGGACTTGTGAATGTGTAGAAGGTATACGAGTTAAATTAGCGATAAGCAGCGGGTTATTACCAGATGCGACAATTTTGCTGACTATCACGCTCACGCTCAAATGAAGCCGACAGTTCGTATCGCCGGACGAGGTACGCTCACTTTTCTCTGTTATCCATAAATTGCAGTTCTGCTTTCCCAACACCAAGCATAAGGAACTGCAGCTGCTTCGCAGTTCCCGCGCTTCTTCGGTGACGAACGCTCATGCGTTGCGCATAGCCGTAGCTCAGTCAGGCCTCGCGCACTGGGGTCAGTCTCGCGTCCCGGTCATCGAGTATGACTGGGCCACAGTCGTAAATTGCGTTTCATGCCGACCATGATGAGCGCTGTAGTTTTTAAATTTAATATGCTGCTGATCACTCCCAACGTTATACATATGTGCCGTACAACATTTGTTCAAATATGGGATACAACCAACCAAGGGTGACCGCTTTATAACGCTGCGAATATGATAGCAGATGATGGCGGAGCTGAGTCGGAACAAGCCGAGTCAGTAGTCGAGTCAGTTTTCGCTGTGCTCTTGGCGTGTACACATTCAAACTCATTTTTCTCGCCCTCGTTTGAACCACGAGTGGGAGAGGCTTCATTTAGTTGCGCTTTCAGTGCAATTTGAAGATGATGGCTCTATAAAAGAATTGCCGCCACATCAAATATGACATATTGCTTAGAACGAATGAAGGTAAGATGAGACGCTGATCGTTTGAAGCTTGTTTTATATCGCGCAGGCTGTAGCGTGCCATTTCTATTCCCAGCAGCTACATAATACTGCATTAGAAATACACTATAGGGAGCATCAATACGCGGTTTCAACTCGCTTATGGTTCAGGCAATGCTTATTTAATTCCATCCGGTGCATGCGCCGGAAAAGCTCACTAAATAAAGTTTTTCATTTATTGATTACTTCATTTAGGCAATCATCAATGTTTTTATTGCGTAAGTAACGGTGAAAGGTATACCACAGGCACGAAATGTGATGACCACAAAAGGTAGTGTTCCCAAGAGGGAGCTTTGTAGTCTAGTTTCAGCGCACTAGCAAAGGTCACGCTCGAGACATCACGAGTGAAAAGTGAGGAGACTTTCAATTATATCTTGTAGGCTTGGCTTCGCCCACGAAAACAGGCAGATAGCTGTAAAGATTTCGCTACACTAACGGAGAATGCTTCGCATTAAAATACAGGCGAGCCATCGCATCCCTCACTCCTTTATCGCGTTGCCGTAAGTTCTGCGGATGCTGTTGATGAGTGAATTCCCGCTCGGATTGATCATATCTTAACCACCTATCTATTTTGTGCTCAGAAAAATGCGCACTTGGAGCTTGATTATCAAGAAAGACGGCAGCACAGTGAATATAGTTGCGACGCTTTAAAGTGGTATGTCTGTCTGCAGGGTACCTTTTCCGTCCGAATAAGAGCCGGACTCACGGCACTGATATAGCGTCTAAGCTTTCGACCATCATTCGCAAGCGTCAGACGCTGTTGCGGTATGTGCGATGATTGTCGTATCGCGCGACACGAACGATGCATCCCATTGCTCGCATACGTCAGTCCTCTTGGCGAAAGCAGTTGAACTAATGTATTTGCAAGTGAGACGAACAGATGCAAACTCTACTTTAGAGGTTGCATACCAATTACTGGTCCCCCTGGTCTTCCCTAGTTACTGCACCACTCTTAGAAGTAAATTGAAAACGCGGTCCTAATACACAGAGAGGCTGTGATTACAAGTAGACTGTAACCACTTTTTTGCAGCGAAAGAGGTTGATGCATGCACTAGCACAGTTACGGGAATGCAAGTCGCAGCTTCTATCATCCTACACCCATGTGGACCATTTGGGAGAACCGTAGAAAACAGAATTGCTGTTTTTTTTTTATTAAACTTTCTTGATCTACAAAATTCTGTTCGTATCCTGCCAGAGTAATACAGATGCGGATCCCGACGTTTACACTAGAACGTATTCTTGCATTGTACCACGAAGTAGCACACACAGAGAGACTAGAAGCAGACAGGACTAGCGCAAGAAGCTGCATCGTCATGTCTTCAACTTCATGTTGATTAACGAGCTTCGACTGTTTTTGAAGAAAGTAGTGTTGAAAAATGCGCATGCGTGAATTCGTTCGCACAGTGAAGCAAGCCGGGTTTATTCCATAGTTTCCTAGAATGCACTGGAAGGAATTCGGCCGCTGCAATTGTAAATTATGGGGTTTTACGTGCCAAAACCATTTTCTGATTATGAGGCACGCCGTATTGGAGGACTCCGCAAATTTTGACTACCTGGGGTTCTTTAACGTGCACCTAAATCTAAGTGCACGGGTGTTTTCGCATTTCGCCCCTATCGAAATGCAGCCGCCGTGGCCGGGATCGGCCGCTGCAATTGTTGAGCCGCCATGGGTAGGATGGGATGTACATGGATTAGTCTGGTCATCGTACTTTTTGATCCAGACGCTGTGTTGAATAAGTTTATTACGTTTTATGTGCCTCCCTTACACTCCTAAAAGAAGTGAGCTAGAAACGAGGAACAAGCCGTTTTCCTCCTTCAGGCTGGTGAGTGCCTCCTTCACACGCACTTCATATGTCGCGCAATCTTGTGGCAAACAAAAGGGGAAGAACGTTTATCCCTTGCCTGCGTATCTCACGTCACCGCCGCCGGTGACCCCAACAATGGCGGTAATAACTTCTTTTCGACGGAAAGTAATGCTAAGCAGCATAACCTAAGGTCTATACCTTTCACGACAAGCAACCACCCATGTCAAAGCTAACGGGATGCGATACAAGAATAGTGGAACACAAAGGAGCGCCCAGCTGGTGACACAGAGAGAGACAAGCGCGTACTCAGGCATGTCGGCCTAGGCACCGCCGATATCAGCCAGCCTTTCTCGCTTTGTTGCGTGAAAGTAGGATGAGGAGAAGATTAAGCTATGTCAAATGTATGAATTTGGGTTCGTTTCGAAGCGCCATCCGCGACGTCTTCGAAGCGGAAGCAAAATACGCTTGCTCGCGCCGTTGCCACGTAGCTGGGCGGGGTGAGCGCCTCACCGCCGCCAGCGACGCCGTACGATCCACAGCTAGAACACAAACCGTGCCACCAGAGCCACGAGGCACATGAGCGCACCATGTAACCAGATATACATCAGTATATCCATCTTCACCTGCGTGCCCGTTCGGCACGCAAGTGACGAACTGACATACTCCATAGTCGGAGCTATCCTTTCCTATGACTTGTGAACTTGTGCGTCAGCAAGGGTCGCACCTTTGTTCTAATAGTGCTGAGTTTGTTAGCTGTAGTAGCACGGTTTAAGGCGCACTTGGAGTAAATAGGGACTCGAGTGGCACCGCTAGAATTGCGTGTCGGCCCGAACTATCTCGTAGTCCCGTGCGCACATTCGGCTAATTTTCGTAGTGTCCGAAATAACGTAGCTCTTCACGCAGTCTACGTTGGCTGATCGGGGTGCAAATCAAAACGCAGTCGCCGGGCTTGTATTTCACAAAGCGTCGTCGAAGACTGTGGCGTCGGCGGTCCGTCCATGGCTGGTGCTTGATGTGTAGGCGGGCAAGTTGCGATTCTGCGGTGTGCTGCATAAAGTTGGCAGCGTCCAGATTCTCTTCTCTTCGGTGGTGACACGCCGTAGCATGGCGTTGAAAGCTGCTGTTGGGTTCCTAGCGTGAACTAGCACGAATGGCGCGATATGCATTTTTACTTGCACTGTAGTGTTGTAGGCGAAGGCTCCGTGCGGGAGGGTGGCATCCCACTTCTGGTGTTGGACGTCCGTGCGCATCCCACTCGGCGTTATCATGCACCCTCCAGCTGCCTACATCGAGAAGCATGTCGACGTTGGCTGTTCGTGGTCTTGGGTTAGTTTCTTTGCGACGTCGGGTGATGGCTGCATCGCATTGTGCCGCTATTACGTGGCGTCGTGTGGTCTTCAGGCGGCGTATATTTTCCTTCGGAGCGTCGTCGAAATGGCAGAGCGGCATTGCATCATCATGGAGCTTGATCATGCGTTGGCGCTGGAGGATCTTCAGTATTTCAACAAGCAGCATCCGCACCTCCATCTTTTGCCGTTTTTAGTTTTTTTTTGCAAATTGTTTCACAGACCAGCCACGGATTGGGCCAGTGTACTGTAGCGCTGCAGTGACAGGTTCTGCATTGGCGACAGCGATGAGGAATATCGTCGGAGTCTCCACTGAGTTACAGCCAAACAGACAGCGCTTCGATCACTGTTCGCCGACGTCGGCGTCGACACCGAAAACGTTCACGAAACTCCGCAACTGCAGATAGGAACACACCATCTTTCGTCGGAAGGATTGCTGTATGAACGTATAGTGCCACGAAGACAGATACGAGGATAGCAAATGAAGCGGAAAGGCTTACCCGTCCTGAAGAATGACCTGAGCTACCGAGGGCACAACTCATTGCTAAGTTACCTCACAACGCACCGTCTTCGATGGCTTCGGCACCTGTTGAAACAACGTCAGCTGATGATCTCCAGGTCATCAACGTTCTGCGGTCGCTCATGAATGTCATTCGCGTTATACTTACCAACATAAAACCTTCGTTTGAGCAAAGCGCGCTACAGGTGCTGGACACTTTCATTCCAGTACGTGCAGCTCTTGGTTGAAATCATGGATCTCCAGAAGCCGTCATTTCGTGATGAAGTCCGGAATGGGTCGAAATTTTAGTGGAATACCAGAGGACTTAAGTCCCGCATGTCGGACTTTGGGCAGTTTCTGTTCATGAATAAGTTACCTACCATCATCATCTGCGAGCCCCTATCAGAGAACATCTGATTATCCGGGTATGAGTGTTTCATGTCCACCACTCGCGGAGAAGGCCGGAAGATCATCGTATTCACACGACGTGATCTTACGTATGGTCATCATCCAGTGCCACCGGACCAAGAAAACCAGTACGTATGTCTGACAGTGAAGAAAGGCAAGCTCACTTTCACAGCAGTTGGAGCCGCCCTTTTGCCCTCAAGTCGGCTGGACTGCGAGTGGTTACGGCGAATCACGACAGCGACTCCGGTGCCTTTGGGTATGACTGGAGATTTTAGTGCCCGCCACTATCTCTGTGGAAGGTTTAACATAAATTCGAGAGGCAGAAGATTAGTGTTACTTTTCTCTGAACAAGACTTCTGCTTGTTAAATGATGGAAGTACCACCTTTCAGCGTGAAACTGTCTACTGTAGCTGCCTGGACCACATCTTTATTTCACGCTCCTTCACTAGAAAGGTCAGGTGGTTTCCGGATATTGAAACGCGGAGAGGTGACCAGCTATCCACTTATCTTAGGATATAAGGGTTGACGGGTGCAAAGTTAGCCTGCGTCACGCAATGTATTGACTGGCCAAGGTTCAAAGCAAATTGTCGAAGACGGCTGTCGTGATGAGTTGTCCTCTCGCCTCGACGAAATCATAAAGGGTGCCCTAGAGGTTGCCATACATTCGCTTCCGAGAATTCATACAGGCACCGAATACGACATTAAGCTGAAGAAGCTTCGTGCAATTCGTCGCCGTGATGAGCGAAGATACAGGCGCACCAACTCTGCACATGACTTGAGGTTGGCCAGAAGAACTCAGAAGAAAATTCAGCGTCCTATGGACAAACTTGCATCGCAAACATGGATGTCATTCTGCGACTCTTTGGACTCATGAGAACCTTTGTCTCACATATGGAAAACTGTTCGTGGTGTCCGTGGAACCCCTCAGTAGCGCCACCCATTTAGGTCTTTGGCAATTCACCAACAATGCAGAGAGAATGACGTCGCTGAAGATTTCTGCAGGAGGATTGCGGGCGAAACTAGCCTCACTGGAATGTTGACCCTTTACCTCACCGATTTGACACGACCCCCGCATGGAAAGTCCTTTCTCAAAGCTGCACTTGCCTTGTGCAAGCGTTGATCCTCAGCAGGACGCGATGGTATAACCTACCATGCCCTCTGTAATCTTGGCGAAGAGGCTCGGAAAGGGCTCCTGCTCTTGTTCAACAGCTCCATGCAGACAGGCACAGTTCCCCAGGAATGGAAGACCAGTCGCCTAATTCCGCTGCTCAAGCCTGGCAATTCACCTGTAGACATTGCATCATACCCACCAATTGCGCTTGCCCGTTGCTTCGGAAATCTAATGGAGGGGTTTATTGTAGCACGGCTAGAATAGTACCTCGAACATTACTAGGTATATCCAGATGCAGTGGCCGGTTTCAGGCGTGGCTGTTCTTCGATAGACAGCGTTAACGGCTTGGTGACGTACGTCAAGCACCAGAAGTTCTGCAAAAGCTTATCTGCTGCCCTGTTTCTGGATGTGAAAGGAGCGTACGATAACGTAACGCATGAAGCGATTTTCAACGCTTTAGAGGCAGTAGGACTTGACGGCAAGGTATATTTATTGATAAATAGCTATCTACGTAAGAGATCCTTTTTCGTACACACCGAAGATGGCCCGACCTCCCAGAATTACAGTAACCGTGGGATGCCTCAGGGCGGAGTACAGAGCCCAACGCTCTTCAGTCTAACACTCCTTGGACTCTCCGACATCCTGCCAAGCACCGTCAGGCTCTCCATCTATACTGACGACATTTGCATTTGGATGTTGGTTGTGACGCGACTTGTGAAGCCACGCCCGCGGCTTCAGAAGGCAGCCACTTTAACATCATCCTACCTTCGAGAACAAGGACTTCATATATCATGTGCAAAGTGTGCATTGGTGGCGTTTACCAGAAAATCAGTCTCCATACGTGAAACCCTTCGACCGAAAGCTGATCCCGTACAGCATGACTCAGATTTTTGGGTGTGGTCATTGACAGAAATCGCTTCTGGACCCCTCATGTGAATTATGTGAGGAAACGCCCGACAGAAATTTGCCAATGTTTAGCTTAGTAGCAGGAAAGACATGGGGCGTGCCAATGCAATCTATGCTGCAACTGTACAGGACCGTCTTTATGAGATTGCTGTGGCACAGCCTACCGGCCAGGTCAAACACCTGCAGAACTAACCTGAATATAATCCAAAGCATCCAAATCCAAGCCCTCAAGATGTGCCTTGTTTCATCGCGGAGTGCGTCAACGATGCAAGTTATTGCAGTCGTCCAAGAGGGCAATCTTAGAACGCAAATTACCATTGAAACAAGGCATGTTGCCATAAGACACTTCACCCGGAACCCTACCCACCATCTGGCAAGTCTCCCAGTAGATGGGCCACACACGACATTCAGTGCGACTGTCTTGGTGAACCGTGCCTCTATCAGGTCAGGATACACACCTGCGCAAGACATTCCATTCCGCCATGGTGTGTGCGCCCCACTCAAGTAAACCTTACAATCACTGGAGTTCAGAAGAAGTCGGAGTTGCCGTCATCAGCACTCAAGCAACTAACTTTACTTATCTTGTACGAGAAATACAGCGACTGCACATACGTCTATGCTGATAGATCAACTACATCAACCAGTTCCGGTGGCGCTGTAGTTATACCAACAATGAGAATAACCCAGCAGTTCAAGACTTCCCATGTCACTACGTCTACAGCTGCCGAGCTTGCCGCTCTCCGCGATTCGCTTCCAAGGCCGGCCTTGGAATGTGTGCAGTCGTTTCTCCAACATTACCTCACGATCAGCTCACGTGTGAAATCTTGTCCATCACTTAAGAAAGGCCATGATATCTCTTTTCAATGGATACCAGGTCATTGCGGTATCATAGGAAATGATGACACCGATAAGGCAGCTCGGACGTGAAACTGAGACCGCTGCGTCCCCATTCCTCTCTCAAGGACCGACGCCTTGAGACAACTTCGCATTCTAGCGCGCACGATCTCCTTAGCAGAGTGGAATACCGCACATACAAGGCACACATGACAGACTAAACAGTCTAAACTTGTCGCTGCAACTAAGACCTCCGGCCGGTCTGCACCGCCGCGAAGCGTCTCTTCTGTGTCGGTTGTGGCTTGGAGTGCTTTCACGAATGCCTACTGAGCACTAATTGGAATGACTGATAGTCCTTAATGTAATGTTTGCGGATGCGAGGAGAACACTGACCACTTATTCTGCCATTTGTCCCCAATTTCAGGCACACAGAATCTGTGTCTAACACAATGAGGAAATTAGATGATCGTCATATGAGTGAACAGACAGTACTAGAGCACGGTGCCCACCGATCATCGGCTCAGAAGGCACTTTTGTGTTTCCTCAGAACGTCTGGTTTGCGCGAGCGGCTTAACACAAGTACTGTCCGTACACGCCTCTACACCTCTCTCCCTTCTCTCTTCCCCTGCCCCCTTACCCTAGCGTAGGGTAGCCAACCAGACTCTTGACTGGTTAACATCCCTGCCTTCGTACATTTCTCTCTCTCTCTCTTCGCGACGGTGTTGGCCAGCTTGCGAATTAAATCCGGCGTGAAGCAGTTGCTTCCAACCACGCACGAGGAAACACGTTTTCTTCCGAGACATGACCGGGTCGACGTAAAGAGGGTTCATCTCTTCTGTAATAATCGCGATATTCTCGTTCGGTAGCTGCACGCAGGTTTCAAGCAGAACTTCGGCTCGCTCCTTGCGCACGACTCTCGTGCATGCTTGTAGGAAGACGCTTCGAAACAGCTCCCGCACTTTTAAGCTGAACTTTCGGTTCTGGAACCAGGTCCAGGTGGTGTCTTTCAATGAGATATAGTCATGCCGTAGCTTATCGTCACAGTTTCAATTATTAAATGTAGGGCGTAGGTTTCCAGCCAGCTTTCCAGAACTTGATATGATCTACGGAAGATGGGTGGCTCCCTTTGTTTTTGCATAACAATCGTTGTAGGCGACATAGGGTGTTTCAGTGCGACTGCTCACAGGGCCACGGTATTCCTAGTTTTCTCGGGCACACGTCCGTTTTATTGCGGTAGTTGTAGCTTGCGGCTAGGTCACTGACCCATGGCGACGTTTACACAGTTTACACGGCTTGCATGGTGTATGCGGTAACGAAGAAGCTTGTGTACGAGATGTCGCGTTGTAGTGGCAGTGAAGAACAGAAAGAACCGTGTGCCCCGAAATACTCTTTATTGGGCGAACGTGAACCCACAAAACAAGTTGCACTCGGACAGAAAGATAGTTATGGGCACAAGCGTCGATCACCCAACAAGAGATTTACGGCTAACGAACGTCGCATGAATCATCGAAGATTCCAGCGCAATCCTTGGTGCTTGCATGCCTTCCAGAATGCAGGACTGTATCAGCGTCGCGCGTGCAATCTGATTATACAAGGTTTGACTAGAACGTAGAAAAAAATATATAATCAACAAGAAACCTCGAGAATCATCTGATGCATGCAGGCGCGTCATGCACTGAGTGGTAACCGGCGATTGTAAGCCGGTGAAGCGCATTCACAAGAAGATGTGCAAGTGCGCGTGTCAATATGCCTAAAACCTGCATCTCACATTTCCTGTCATTGCTCGCGCAGATGCGTTTGTCACACGTCACTAAAAAAATTCCACAACTCTAAATACAGAACAGTGGGAGTCATAACAGACGTCTTCCAAGTGTATGAAGGACTGCCCTTGAAAACATGAAGCCGCCACAATAAAACAAGTAAAATTTTCGTAGTGCGAGAACACGTAATCTCCAAATTATTTCAATCTAATAGTCTCACGTCATCAGCTTAGTTTATGGTTTCCAAGAAAGATTTTAGGTATGAATACAAGAGCCAAGAGAACCAAAACAGTCAATACATTGGACAAATTTTAAACGAAATAAATTTTTGCAAGCGCTGGATGCGTCTATACATTGTCGTAAAACCGGACTCTGGAAGGCAGCAGGGCTTAAGTTCCTTAATGACAGTTTACTTGACAGATTACTTTTCAGTGAGGGATGTTCCCTTCTGACCACACTGCAAAATAATTAAGCAGAGGGTCCATTAGAGCTTGCTTACTAGTACATTTCAAAACACTTGCAAAAAAATCTAATGGAACGGGGAGTCAAGGATCTTGTGCGGCCGTCTCGACCTTCTACTTACACAAAACACAAGCTTGCAGCCCATCAAGATTTGTCTTGAAATAAATGTGCTAAAGCTGCTTTCGCGAATGACACATGTAGTTGTGCGAACAGTAAGCGCTGGCCAGGACCTGCAATATACTTCCACCTTGAAGCACCCCAAATACTCCTGGCGACGACGTTTTGTCTCGTAATTTTGAAAAACCAGATGGCATCGATCACATCATGCATTTTACTAGACAGTTTTAAATGTAAAAAGAAGCCGGCCTTTGCACAGGTACGTTTGGTTAGTTTCTCACTCCTGTGAAAGTGTGTCAGCGTTGTTTCCCAGCAATACTTCACTGTCACGTTGTTATGCAAAAGCCGTGGGTGATTTACTTGCGTGCTAGTGAGAATATTACGGCTGCCCATCCCTATGTGTCACGAGGTGCGCAGTTAGTCTAACTTCGTCTCCAAATGAATCTCCGCATAAGTAGCAAGTATTATTCTGGCACAGGTATCCGTCAAGGGTTTCTTTCTCGGTGTAGTGATATGACCCAGACAGTGTTTTGTCCCCGTGTATGCTTTGGCGGTGATGACTGAGACGTGAGTTGTCTAAAAACGATTCATTACATAATTTGCAAACGAAAGCTCTGTCACTACAAGGGATGTTGAGATGACGCCTGAGTTCTTGTTTTGTTTCAAGTGGTGTAGTAGATTTGGGGCATACATTGGGCCTCTCGTCCGTGTGAGCGTACTGGTACCTACAGAGATCCGTCATCCGCACGAGTGATTTACTAAATGCTTCGCAAGTGTACGGTTTCTCGCCTGCATGTGTGGGCTTATGGTCATTTAGATGAGAAGACTGGCGGAACACTATTACAAATATCGCATTAATGGGGTTTCTCGGCTGTATGCGTGCGCTTATGTTTATTTAGATGACTAGACTGGGTGAACGCTTTATTACAAATATCGCATTTGTGCGGTTTCTCGCCTGTATGCGTGCGCCTATGTTCATTTAGATGACTAGACTGGGTGAACGCTTTATTACAAATATCGCATTTGTGGGGTTTCTCGCCTGTATGAGTGCGCTTATGTTTAGTTAGATGAGCAGACTGGTTGAACTCTCTATTACAAATATCGCATTTGTGAGGTTTCTCGCCCGTGTGCGTGCGGCTATGTAGAGTCAGATTATAAGCCTGGCCGAATGATTTGCCACACGTTTCGCACTTGTGTTGTTTGCCTGTTGTGTTCCGGCAGTGTTTTACGAACTTCGAATTCTTTACAGACGTTAGTTCGGATGCTTTGAAAATGTGGGCGGCATCGCCCGTGTCTCCGTCGGCATGCCCATGTGAGGCATCCTGTTTGCTCGAAACATTGCCAGTAAAATCGCAGAATTCTCGCCCTCCCCTTCCTCCAGTTCCAGTAGCGTTCCTGCAAGTAGAAGGACAATGAAGCTGAATATGGGCCACTCTAATTACGGGACGACAAAACACATTTTTCGGCATTGAAAGTTCGACAGACTAAATCGCGCGTTTATAGCAAGGCTATTTGCACAACCTGAGCGCGATGTCGCAGCAAAGGTCCAGAAACGCGCCCTCCGATGTGAGTCGTTTGGCACAGAAACAGACCGTATTACCTGAGCTAAAACAGACTTCCTTTTTGTAGGACCCCTCGTACCTCAGGAAGAGTAACATAATTGGAAATGCTTCAACTGCGTACTATACTATTCACGTTATCTCTAACAAATACAGGAGGTGGTAGACGGATTGAATCCTTGGATATATGTCATAACTCAATACATACATACTAAATACATGTCGAGTAATGTGAAATATTTCGATGTTTTAACGCAGAATCCATAAAATCTGCCACTGAAGAAGTTTTTTAAAGATCATGTTGTGCAAATATACAGTACAACGCTCACTGCAACGTTTGTCAATCTAACATAGAAACCTGTATTTCTTTCTCTTGATTCCATGTCAATGACATTTGCTGCGTTAATTTCATGAAGTTTGCATGCGTGGAGCTTCGGCATTGTAGGTGCGTCATCGTCTCTACCGTTTAGGGCAGAAATGAAAAAAAAAGTCCGGACAGAAAAGGACACATGCACAATTGCCTAGTTTATGCTTTCTCTCCAGTGTATATTTTTTTAATTACTGCTCTATATGCACTGGACGGCATTGTCTGGTGTATGGCTGCTAGTATGCTATTTTTTTGTTTACCTTTATTTATTCTTGTTATTCTTTCCTTAGATCCTGTGCTAATGGGTCCTGTACATGCCAGCGCCATATTGTCTGAACTGCAGATGACATTTGGCAATTCAGGGAACAACACTTCCATCCGTCGCACAAGTTCGTCAGTGCAAGTATAACTGAGTCATAGACAACGTTTCGTGTCGTTTCAGTGAGTTGCTCCATCGAAAGGAATTCATACAAAAGCATGGCTCACCAGGCGTCGTTTCCAAAAATGTTCGATCGTTCCTCCATGTGGGCGTAGCTTGTACTGGCGACTGGGCTGCTGCTATAGACCAGATGTGTGAAAGAAGTGCTCCCGGTTTCTGTGTTGTGCGTATGTCCTGAAAGCAGAGGTGCCGATTTGACATAGTGCGACAACTAGGCTGGAGAATTCCGTGATAGGAACGCGCAGGAAGCACTGCGGCCGTCTGAAATAATTTTCTAAATTGAAACAACAAAAGTGGGAACGTACGACGGGATGTTACAAAAACGACACGCATATGTTTCGGGAGTTGTTGATTGCTGTATTCATTCTTGTCTTTTCTGCCTTGACCGGAGCTTGGTTGACCTGGCAATGGCTGATATTTGTTCACTCGCTTCTTGTCACGCTTTGATAATGGTTGTGCTCTGCGATAAGCGAGTCAGCGCCAGACGCCGGTGCTGCATGTCCTACGACAAAAGGTGACATAGAAGTGCATGTACGCAACAATCGCTGCGTACCTGAATAGTTAACCCTGAAAAGCGATGAATGGTTCACGAAAGAGAAAGTTGTCATTCATTACTATGAAACCTGGACATCTTCGCGAATTTTTTCGGTGATCCTCATATCAGCGCTGAGACAAAGAACATTTACATTAGCAGAGCAAGATCATTAAGGTACGAGCGGATTCATGCTGGCTTGGCTTTCAGAGGGTAAGGGCTGCATATTGGATGAGGCAAAGCATATTTAGCACAAAAATGACTTAACCAAAGCAAGAAAAGGTTAGATCAGCCGAGAACTGAAAGATGTATGAATGACACTTACTCAACCATAATTCAGACAGCGGTGATGCAGTTAACATTGTTGGCATGTTAAAGGTGCCCTGGTGGTCAAAATAAATCCACAGTCCGCTACTACGATGCGCTTCATAATAAAATAACGGTTTCGACGCCTAGAATACCAGAATTCATTCATTCATACTGTTGAAATGCATTGCGTGCGATATCAAAAGTTAGCTTGCTCAATCACCTTGACGGCAAGGCATGGTATACCAGTGACCGAAAACATTCCCGCACCTACCGCAGTCGGTGTATGTGCTATCAGCCAGGTGGTATTGCGTGTTCGCTTTGTCAACACGGGTTGTCTCAGGAATTCTGCAACACAAGACAGATATTCACATGAACACTGAGGCAATAGTGGTTGGACAAAGATTGTAGCGGAAGCCAACGTTTCGACTAGGGGACAGAACAGACGATGAGAAGGTTCTGTGTGGAAACGTTTGCGTCCAAAATCCTTAAGGCGCACAGGCATATTGTACTGAAACAATTTAGCGCCATCTATGATTTCGGAATGAAAGAGGTCCCGTACCATTATAGACGCTGTCTTTGCGGAAAGGCGAAGCTATTACATCTATGATATATTAAAACAATAACGAAAGTAAGGTTAGTATTTCGACAGTGTATATTCCAAGACAAGCTCACGTATTATCTAAATCAGTGTTATACCACGTGCCCAATGACACGCATAACACGTAATTTAATGACCTCTAAAATGCCCGGTCAAAACGATAGCGTGATGAGGAGGGCCGGCGAAGGATACTGTAGGTGCTTGTGCCAGTGTGAACGTTCCCTGATGCTTCCACTCTTTACAAGAGGTTTCTACTGCACAGGTCAAGACAGCAGGAAGACATTGCGTACCAAGGCGTCAGATTTTTCTGCTTGCCGTCTCATGGTCTTCGAAGCGTCCTGGCTTTCAAAAAACGATGCCGATCCTAAGTCTCAATATCCCGCATTTCCATGCATGGAATACAAAGGCGCAGTGGAAATTTTTCTTCTACATACTGTGCTAAAAACCGATGCGGCACCTGTATTTGCAAGGCATAGAGAATGTTATGTCTTAAGCGCCGACCGCGATTTGTATCTCGCTACAATAGTCGATTTAAACTTACGCCTACGGGAACACTGGTCGACGCATTCGCTTTTAGGGCTATGTATATTTTGTGAATGTGTGCCGCAAGGTATAGACTGTATGATTTATGTCGGAAAGTCATGTCAAGGCCGCCGCTTTTGTTCACAGTGCACGGGAACCCTCTTTGCATAAAGTAAGGGAACTGCCGCAGTGTGTACCGAGTCACATCAGCAGCACGGAAGCCAAATTATATTCCGTGGCATGCAGCAAATAGCCAAGTATCTATCATCGGCCGTTCATCCCTCACCTGAAACGTGAGAGGCTATTCGGCCGAAGATCTCACACACTTGCGAACCAACACAGTTACGCTGGCTATTGAACGATTGTTAATGACGAACTAATGTACACCCATCTTGCCATCTCGGAAACTGAAGCCTCGTTTGTCAACATGTCCCAACCTACCTGCCAAGGCTTGTTCTGCCGCTCTTCGGCGAGCTTATTCTTTATTGCAACAACAAGTATATGGACATCCCAGACGCAGTTATGCCGTCGGCGTCACCATCGCCGTGACGTTCTGTATAAATTCCAAGGGCGATACTATGGTATGCGCTCCCACAACGCTGTGTGTGCGATTGTAAGCGCGCGTTTATTTAAATGGTCACGCACATCTTTGACATCACACTAATGGCTTTAATGGGCGAATAATGGACGCGCAAGCCTTTGAGGAATTTATGAATGGGGCATACATGTGCAATTATAAAATATTACGTGGACGTGAACCGAACTGCCAATTCAGCGCAGCATGACTAAGCGAATCTGTGAAACAATCGCGAACGCGCGCTCGAAGGCGAAAAGCAGAGCGGAGAGCAAGTGTGCTTGGTCAGCATTTCCCGCTTCATGTTTTCATGTGTTCATTTTTGTGGGGAAGTCTTACACTGATAATTGCATAACGCGACGTTTTGGTGTGAAGTTCTTGAACACAGGCGAAATCGAGACGAGCATATTGATGTAGCTGTTACCATTTATTTCTTACCTTCTCTGTGGAAAGAATGAAGGAATGGCGAATTCTGGGCAAACTGTGTGGACTGGACTGGTCAGGGTGCTTGCACTTTACACAAGCACTGCAACTTGTCGTATTATAGGTACAAGACTCGCTTGCTCAGTATTCCTAGTAGTTGACATATCATAGCTACGTATCAATCAGGGTGAGAACTTCCCCCAATAATTCATGTTCTCTTACTGAGATATGTGCGGCTAAGCAACTCATTCAATAGCCGTTACCTAATAACTTTCCTCTTATGGCCTTGGAAGCGTTTGGTGAAGGGAGTGACAATAAAATTAAAAAAAAACAGAATTCTGGGGTTTTTATGCACCGAAACTACGATCTCATTATGTTGCAGGCTGTATTGTGAGAGCGCGGAGTAATTTCGACCGCTTCGCTTATTACCAGCGCACTTATGCTACATTGCCTCGGTACACTTACACATCCTCTGTGTCATCGTACGCGCTTTCTTTTAGATGAACATCTCGTTCCTCACTATGTTCATCTCATCTCATTATGAGGCAAGCCTTAGTGTGGAAGTACGGAATACTTTCGGCCACTTTTCTTACTGCATGCGTACCCACCGTACACGGCCCCGGTAAACATAGATATGCTGCGTTTCATTTTGACATCTCTTAGATGAACATCTTCCTCTTCATTATGTCCATATATTTCACAGGGGGAGTGAGTCCCTAAGGTAACCATCCTGAACGCGTGCCTTCAGGTCTAAAAGGAGTAACATACTGACTGTTTTTTTTTTGCTCTGTCCGTGTCCAGTCGCGCTCTTACAACTATTACGTATGTCATGTCAAGCTCCGCATGCCGAACACTCAAAACTGCTGATGCAGCGCCTGTTTCAGGCAACAGAGCTGGCCCTTACCGGGAGAAATTAGCAAGTACAGTCATGATTTTTCCCCGGGTAGCCATCCCTCTTGTCACTGAGTTTCTTTGGAATTAAAATTTTCTAGATGTGGGCTCACCTGGCGCCGCCTTCTGTAATGGCAGGTGCTTGCTCCATGCCTGTGCGGCTTGTGCTGGGCATTGCGTGATCAATGCTGGTGCTGGACCCCAGGTGCAGGTAACTCGTGTTGCCATTGTCAGTCACACCTGTACGGTACAAAAGTACAGCAAAGGTCTTCATTCCCCGCTTTGCAAGGGCAATTCATAGGAAATGAATGCTTCAGTATTATCGACGGTGTGAGGCAAGAAGGTTTAGTTGTGGGGGAACCCTACTGCAGGGATACCGGAGTCTATGCTTTTTCCATATATAACTATGTCTTGAATCGACGCAAGAACTTCGTGCTCAGCGATGGGGATACCGAGGACGAGCTTAATTCTTCTAAAGATTATCACGCTCTATCTCCTATCGCGGACACAATAGGACAGTGTTCGAAGGAAAATAGGACATGTCGATTTCTTGTGCGTGCAACCCTTGACCCACCATAATTGCTGGATTATCTAGATATAGGCGCATTAAATACATGGTGGAGTTCTTTCCTTTTGCTAAACCATTACGAGAACTACACCTAACGCGTTACAGAGGAGGACAAAGCAAAATTAAGAGGGCACATTTCTACAGAGGAAATAATTTTTTAAGCCTGATCAGAGATTCTTGACCTCCTATGACACATGTGTCACGACGTACTCGCCTTTCAGAAACTGGGTATCCGAACCCCATTTGGCCACGCCTGCGGCTGAAGTTCCTGAGCGCAGGCGGCAAGCAATGCAAATATGCAATGCAATGCAAAACGGTTGTCCTCTCGAATGGCCTTGTGTATGCCACCAATAGACTATCAACGGAACATCAACAAGGATTGGTCAATGAGATTATCTATGACACGTGTTGCAGACAGAAGATTAGTTGGAAAGTAATATGCAAGTCTTAATTCACGGGGCAACGTCATTAAATGGTGCAACGGTAAGCGTGAAATTGCTTTAAAAGTGTGGGATGTGCCCATAGCGCTGCAAGGATTGGAGCTAGTAGCGCGTGTTCCCAAAGTGCGCAGAAACTGCATGACATGGAAAAAAAGGAAAACCGGAGAGATTAGAATACGTGAATACGGCATAACCCTTGTCAGGATGCGAGGAAGTTCCCTACAAAACAATGAAGGGCACATCGTATTGCTGAATACACCTTTACGCCTGAGGAGTGGGCAAGGGAGCACCCGAAGGATGCAGTCACGGCTAAACCTGTTCGTCTTTTTCATGCAGGTCTTTGCCTCATGCATCGACACTGCTTCTTTTCATCCCGTCGACTGTCAGTGTGCTGCGCCGTGGAATGAACATCACCATGTGCCAGTGACGATGCTCTTCCATGCCAGCACTGGATTTCGCAACGACACCTATGACTGCTGCAATGAACGTTGTCGGCATTCGCCATGGCTATCCTAAGTAACATCGACATCATCAAATTTCATGGAAACCGCCCCTCAAGATTTCTTCGCCAGTGGGCAAGGCAGCACCCGAAGGATGCAGTCACGGCTAAACCTGTTCGTCTTTTTCATGCAGGTTAGTAGATATCGCAATTCCTGTGAATTTAAAAGCGATTCCCTCTGTTTGGTTGTGCTGCCTTGCCCAGGCGTCTTGCTTCAATGTTTTGCTGAGTGTTTTGACTCATTTTGTCAGCTTGCACTGTTGTTAAGCTTGGACGTTGAGCTTAATCCAGGCCCAGGGATAGCAGATCAACTCGAAGAAATTCTCCGAAATCAAACAGCGTCTTCATGTGAACTAAAGGCTATCGGAGTTAAGCTAGACTCGCACATTACCTCGACAAACGTGAGATTGTCTTCCATTGAAGGTAAACTGGAAGTGCTTTCACAGACAGCTAAAAGGATGGAGACATGCGAGCAAACGCTTGTGGAACTAAACGAAGAGATTGCTTCACTAAGGAGAAATGTGGACAACATTGAAAATTATTCTCGACGAAACAATCTGCTCGTGTATGGGACTCAGGAGTCTGAAGCAGAGACGGTAAATAGTCTTAAAGAACATATTCTAACAGAAATGTTTGAACGTGAACTTGAAATAAAAGTAGAGAGCCTAGAAAGTTTACACCGCCTAGGAAGAAAAGCGGTAGGGAAAGCGCGTCCGGTGATTATAAGGTTTTTTGACTTCAGTGAAAAAGCGGAACTTCTCAGAAATGCTTCGAAGCTGAAGGGAACTCAAACGTACATTTCGGAAGACTTCTCACCTAGGCTAAGAACAATTAGAAAGCTGCTCTGGGCTACTGCTAAAGATAAGGAGCCTGAGGATAAAGTGTACCTTAAGTATGATAAATTAGTCATTAACAAAGAGGTCTACGCGTGGGACGAAAGGAAAAATCAAAGGTTTAAAGTACCTGAAGCCGCTTCACGCGGTATTGATCACAGTTATGAGAGCGGTGTAACGAAAGCCTCACAACCGGGGAAAAATGCAGGTCGTCCGCGAAGGAAACGCGCCAATGCTTCTAGTACTTGACAAGCCACAGGTTCAGAATCACTGTCTTTTTTTACGCCCATGGTTCTTCGAATCAAGCGAAGCATAAACCACCATCGATTAATATTAATGCCGGTAGTTGTCGTGACATCAAGACGACCCCATCACCAGATACGTGCCAGTTACGTGTGATATCCCTGAATGCTAGAAGCATTGTAAACAAAATAGATAGCCTTGAAGTTCTGCTCATTTCTTACGATCCTCACCTACTGGTGATTTCCGAGACATGGTTACATAGCGGTATTCTTGATGAAGAAATTGTGCCACCGGACTACGTCATATACAGACGCGATCGCGGCTCACGTGGTGGAGGCGTTGCTGTGATTGCGAAACGTGCAGTAAGCGTAACGCTGCTTGAACAAATTGATCAGCATGAAAGTTTATTGTTGCACGTTACTGCGCATGGTCTCCCTTTTCTTCTTTGTGCTGTGTATCGTGCACCTGATGCAGCGGATTCTTTCATGTATAGTTTATTTGACGGCTTACTGCCTTACCAAAACCGGAACCTAATTATTACCGGTGATTTTAATTTCCCTGCTATTGATTGGGATAAACCGTATTATGGCCTGTCTGCCTCATGTGATATTATTCTTGATCTGATGTTTTCTTTAAACCTTAAGCAAACCGTTCATGCATACACCAGAGAGACATCTGTCTTAGACCTTTTCTTTGTTAGTCAAACCTTTTTTGATGGAGTGCTTAGTGTTGAAGCTGGAATCTCGGACCATCGTCTCTTGTTCTTCTGTTGTGTTTCGTCAGTTGTTGCCGGGATGCGACCAATTAAAATGATCAAGGACTACGCACGCGCTGACGATAACGCAATCATCGACTCTTTACAATCACAGTTAGATAACCCTTGCAGCAATGACCTTCATAGTTTATGGCAGCACTTTAAGAATACAGTACAGTATACTATTGAACATTTTGTTCCCCTTAGAAAGGTTTGTATTAATCGCCGCAATCCTTGGATAAGTCGTGAAATTATTCAAATGAAATGTAAAGTAAGGCGCTGTAGGAAGAAAAAAATACCTTGCCCGCAACAGTTCCAGGTTCTAAAAGAGGAACTTGCCTATAAGTTAAAACTAGCAAAGTCACGTTATTTTGACACGACGCTCCCCGAATTTATTAGAAGTGATCCCCCAAAATTTTGGAATTTTCTAGGTCGCAGGAGTGACCACTTGACCAAAATTCGAGTTAATAACAGCGTTGTAACCGACTCCATGATCATAGCGCAAAGATTTAACTCGTATTTTCAAAGCATGTTCCTTATGGAACGGGCAACCACAGCAAGAATTCCAGTTGAAGATCCTGGTGACGTACCAACTATCTCTGTGAACGGTGTTGTGTGTATGCTGCGTAAACTCGCAGAAAAAAAATCCGCGGGTCCCGATGGGCTTCCAAATGCCTTTTTGAACCGTTTTGCAGCACAGGTATCTGTTTTCTTAACGAAGATCTTTCAAGTCTCGTTACTTTCGGGAGATGTACCGGAGGACTGGAGGATGGCCCGCGTTGTGCCAATTCTAAAAAAAGGCGACATGCTAACCATTTCTAATTATCGACCAATCTCTATCACTTCCTCTTGTTGCAAGCTGCTTGAACACATAGTATCGGGTTATCTTAACTCTTATCTTGCTGAAAATACCATTTTATCACTTGCACAACATGGCTTTCGGAAAGAAATGTCCACTGTGACACAGTTAGTTACAACAATTCATGATATTTCTGTTGTGCTTGATAAATCGGGGCAGATTGATGTACTTATTTTAAATTTTCGCAAGGCATTTGACACAGTTCGCCACAGTAAACTTATTTATAAACTGGAAAGTATTGGCGTCCCTACTTACCTTGTTAATTGGATTAATGCTTATTTAAAACACAGGACACAGTACGTAGAGGTTAATGGTTGTAAATCTGAAGTGCTTCCACTTACGTCAGGTATACCCCAAGGAAGCGTTTTAGGCCCACTGCTATTCTTAATTTGTATTAATGATTTGCCGGCTGCTATTTCCGAAAATATCTCTGTCAAGCTTTTTGCAGATGACTGCATTCTCTTCAAGAGCATAAACGAGCGTAATGATAATTACCTCTTACAAAACTCACTATTAGCTGTTCATCAATGGTGCCTTAAATGGAATATGCAACTTAACCTAGATAAAACTGTCCTCTTGCGAATTTCGCGCAAAAAACTGGTTTCTCCTTTCTCTTAAAGCCTTTTAAATCATTCTATTATGGAGGTCACACATCATAAATACTTAGGGGTTACAATAACAAATGATTTAACTTGGTCTGAGCATATTGCAGACATTTGTTTCTCATCATTTTCCAAGCTGTGCTTTCTGAGGCGGAAGCTTAGAGGCGCTCCAAGTAAGCTTAAACGTCTTGCATACATAACATTCATCAGATCAAAATTAGAGTACGCGTCGGTCTTATGGGACCCGTTCATAACGAAGGACATTTACCAGCTTGAGATGGTGCAAAGGAAAGCGATTAGGTTTATTTAAAACAAATACAGAAGGCTTGATTCACCTACGACACCAATGAAAACAAATGACATCCAACTACTTCAAGTACGTAGGAAAATGTCCCGTTTGTTGTTTTTTGCATAACCTTTTCGCACATAAACTAAACATTTCGCATCCCACAGAACTTAAACAGCTATCGTCTAGACCAACACACATTTACTGGAACCAATTTTTGCAAGAACTGAAACATTCAAATACAGTTTTTTCCCGAGGACCGTTTCCGACTGGAACTGTCTTCCAGGGGCCATCTTTCAGTCCCCTAATTTTCTTAAAGCTCTAGAAGAGCATTTGTTTGAGTGAATGAGAGCTGCATATGTGCGAAAGCGTATATATATGTATGAATATGTACATGTGTATACATATTTTTCTGCTTGTCTATTAGCGGCAATCTGTTAAACTGCCGTTCTTTCTTTTTATTTTTTGATGTCACAGTGTATTTACATGCCTTGTATAGCCCCTCCTGCATGGGCCATAACTGTTCGCCTGCAGTATTCTGAAATAAATAAATAAATATGCAATCTGATTTACAGAAAGCCGGCTAAGAATGATAATCACATTATTACACCCACTGCCATAGTGTCAACGCCTTCGTAGGTCACAAAAGCATTAAACGCCAATTCCCAACCACATCACTGAAGATACGAGTTGCAATAGCTTTGACATCCAACGAACTACAGTGCGATTGATTAGTCGTAATTTATGGAGTTCATTTTTTTTTAAAGTCCAGCATACTCACTTTTGCTAGTCACGTTATTAAACTCTCAGCGCGTATCAGTCAGTGTTATGAAATAGGTTGCACAGATACATGCAGAACGGAATATGCTTGATATATCTATAGAATGATAATCAGCTTACAGAATAGACCATTCAGTTTGGAAGGCCGTTGTATCAGCAAGGTGCAGACTTTCTTGTTAACACAGCAGTATAATTTTCAGGTGGTGCCACACTTATTGGAAATCGTTGTGTACTGTGATTCTTAATCTATCAATGCGATTGAAGCTCGTTAAAGTTTCAAAAGCATATGGTGGGGATACCTGTTAATGATTTTTGCCCACAGAGCGAAATACCTTGCAAATAATTTTGTCTTACTGAGTTACGGTTTCATTAATTTTGGGATGTTTACGTTGCATTTGTTGCTTTCTTTATGGGTATAAAATAAGGGTTTCAGTACAAAATGATTTGGGCTGCCCCAAATTGTAAACTGGGACTTGTATACAGTGGGATATGTCGGCTGCTGATTACATGCTACACGTGAACAATTCTCACGCTGTGCCGAAAATGTTACAGCACCGTTACAACCCTCCGCTATAGTAGACACCTTAAACGCCACCCTAAATTCAAATCACACGCTGCGATGGTATCAAAACATTTTCTCTTCTAAGTTTCATCGGTTCAAAGAAAAAAGTACCTAAAGGTAGCGCGATGGAGCCACTGAGATTATCCTTGCTAAACAAAATTGTAGACCATTGGCACGCACCACTGGTTCCAGTTGCCAGTGAATTGATCATGGCATCGAACCTAGTCTCGCTTTCTCACCTGACCATCTAGGCGTGTGCATTCGCAATACAGTCATATAAGCACAAATTCGTTCAAAATCTCGAACTGCACGATGTCATATCAATTTGCATGTGTTCCCATCAGCGCAGACAGAGAGAGAGAGGAAGGACAGGAAAGGCAAGGAGGTCAACCAGACGAGGAGCCGGTTTGCTATCTTACACTGGGGCTGTGGGAAAGGGGACACACATTTCTTTCTAAGCACATTGATGAAGTGGCTCATGCGGAAACAATGTTGGCGGTGCTGGTAACTTGTCTCTTTATACGCCATAAGTACACTTCTGCCGCGCAACATGTTGAAGCTATCTTCCTTGTTTGTTGTAAAGGCGAGTGACCTAGGCCTACGTACCGTCGACGTTGTAAGTACCGTCGGTTATTGGCCTTTGATGAGTGTTCCACTGGTAACGCCAGGCATCGCCAGAAATGCTGCAATTATTATACATGTTGGTGTTAGATACAGCTGTGGCGAAAAATTGTAAATACATGTTGTTAAAACAAAGTTCAAGAAAGGCAAAGTACTGTTTAGTAAACGGGCTACTTGAAATGTTTCGTACTCACTAAAGGCACATTGCGCTGGCTGGCATAGAACGAACCGCACACTCGAGGTAATATCTGGTGCAGGGCACTCATCCACCGTAGTCGAAACGTCCCCTACCTTCACTTGAACGAAAATCGTCAGCTTAATGGTCAAATTACAACGGGTATCATGCCTCCGGGTGTAGTTCCCTACATAACATGCGTGCTCCGCTTACCACAGTGGCAGAATCCTAACAATTCCTGAATAAAATGCTCCATGGAACATTTGTTATTCAATAATAATAAACAGGTTGGGGGATAAAGGAGACACTGTGCGGATGGTTTCTGCAAGGCTGATGCAAAGCAGCGCTCATGTTAGAAAAATTTTCCTTTGTACCCTCATGTTGTCGTTCGGCATCGCCATGGAGAATGTAGTATTTTCGCGCTAATTACATTCATGACTGGTGTATCCCGGAGCTGTGAGAAATATATTGCATTTTTGGTAGTATTTGAAGTTATAGGCTTATGTTCCTTGCTCTTAATACAAAACAGATTGTGTCTCATAGCCAAATGTCAATTTGAATAGTTCAGAATGTGAGGATGGATTCGAATGAATTGCCCCTCAACGAAGATGGAGTTCATAAATATTTCTTTGCAAACTGTGCTAAGTTTGCTTCTGCTATGCCAGTCGCAGCTGCTTATCTGATAATTGAATGAAGGATCAAGTTTATTGTGAGAACAGCATGAAAAAACATGACAGTCACTTTAGCATACGCCATAGATGGTGGAAGTTAATGTCTGCGCGCTCAAGAGAGAGCCATCGAATTAGTCGATAGTTTCGTCCGAATGCGTTCTTGCTTCTTATTACTTCTTTTTCCCAATAAAGGTTGTGGGTTCGAGCGCCCTAATTAGGCTACCTTAATTAACTGGGCCTTAGTCATATCCGCCATAATTAACACCAAATGTCGTGGATTCGACTCCTATCCAAGATCCTGAGTTCAAGTGCCTTAATTGACTCTGGAATAATTGACTGTCTTTTTTGGCATGGTTAGTGGCGTCGAATCAGCATAGTCAGTTGCTTAGTAACTCAGGGGACCAACTGCAATGCATGCTCACTGACCTGGAGAGGCAAAGCAGAAGGGTGGGTCTAAAAATTAATCTGCAGAAAACTAAAGTAATGTTTAATAGTCTCGGAAGAGAACAGCAGTTTACGATAGGTAGCGAGGCACTGGAAGTGGTAACGGAATACACCTACTTAGGGCAGGTAGTGACCGCGGATCTGGATCATGAGACAAATTATCAGAAGAATAAAATGGGCTTGGGTGCGTTTGGCAGATATTTTCAGATCATGAACAGCAGGTTGCCATTATCCCTCAAGAGAAAAGTGTATAACAGCCGTGTCTTACCAGTACTCACGTACGGGGCAGAAACCTGGAGGCTTACGGAACGGGTTCTACTCAAATTGAGGACGACGCAACGCGCTATGGAAAGAAGAATGATGGGTGTAACGTTAAGGGATAAGAAAAGAGCAGATTGGGTGAGAAAACAAACGCGAGTTAATGACATCTTAGTTGAAATCAAGAAAAAGAAATGGGCATGGGCTGGACATGTAATGAGAAGGGAAGATAACCGATGCTCATTAAGGTTTACAAACTGGATTCCAAGGGAAAGGAAGTGTAGCAGGGGGCGGCAGAAAGCTAGGTGGGCGGATGAGATCAGGAAGTTTGCAGGCACAACATGGCCACAATTAGAACATGACCGGGGTAGTTGAAGTATGGGAGAGGCCTTTGCCCTGCAGTGGGCGTAACCAGGATGAAGATGATGAAGAGTGGCGTCGATGTGGCAGCGATGTGAAAGACGACGACGACGAACAAGCCAACAGTGATACGAGCACTCCAATTTTCTGTGCAATCACAGCGCGCCTTGAAACAGAGATCTTGGGCTTTCCGCCTTAAAGATGTCCGATGACGGATACACTGTACATGATGAGCGCAGCTGAAACGCTACGTCCTACTGCAATTGTTCTCAAATGGCAAAGGGCAGCATATGGTTACTTTTTGTTTGCTTTTTAAAAAATATTCGGAGCCCTGTAATATAAATTTCAGTGTTAAAGGAACCTTTAAAACAACACTAGAAGTGATTTCATTGGCCCAACTACTCGTAGCGGGAAGAGGGCCAGCTTGCCCAGCACTTTGTCTGCTCTGAAAAATACATTGGTCGCCCTTAGGCAACAGGCAATGAGATAAGCAATCGTCCTAAACCAAACTGTTGCTTTTGCCTCACCGGCCTTATGTTTAAGTTACCGGAATTTAATGTATCTGTTATATTTGTATGAAGTTGGTTAACACTGACACACATGCGTACGATTTATCGCTCCCGCACAGCACACGAAACAACTGACATGTGCATAATCTATTTCAGCATACACCGCGTGTGCTAATAGGTTGAATACAAGTGCGTTCATGTTGAAACGCCCAGTGGATGAAATATGCCGACAATGAAATTTTCTGCTTCTTCAATCTCAGTCTTCAAATCTACATTTCAACACTGATTGTAATCTGCTTTACTGCAACATAGATTACCTCTATTGTTTTATTTCTTTTGCTTTGGTGGCACCTGCTTGTTTTTCCTAATTAAAATAATGAACATTTCAAGCTATACCTTCTGCTTTCTATATTTTATAAATTTGTATATGAACAGTAGGAACAGTTGGGCGAGTTTATGTGCTAACATAATTGTAAATCTGACCTTGAGAGGCAGCGCGCCATCCCGTTGTTTCTATTCTCTGTGTGCGCCACTGGCGCTGTTTTGGAATTAGGATTGCGCAGTCGCTTGTATTCTGTTACTTTTGTTGTGGTGACTCAGCCAAATATGTGCCACGATTCAAACAATGTGATGTTACGTTGCAAGTTTTCGTTAACTCTACTGGCTTAGGTGGTGTCTACATTGCATTATGTGCTTAATAAGTAAAAGGAGGTAAATAAACCACATAATGTAAATCGATAAAATAAGTAAAAATTTATTATTTTGTGAAGAAAAAAGAAATTTTTATTCAGGAAATACATAAATTAAAATTTAGGCAGAATTCTTCGCATGATCAATGTCGACCTTAATTCGACCAAAAGCACTGGTTACTTGTCGGGGTAGAACAACAAATAAAAACCTAAAATCTTTATCTTACAAAAAATTGCACCGACTATTATGTTACTGCCGAATGCCTAATTTGAGCGCAGCTGCATACGTGTTTTCATTTCGCGATATATTGACTGGCGCGGACTTATTATAGCGCGGCGCGTTGCAAACGGAGCCAGTGTGGCGCGACTGCCTCGCGAAACGGGAGATCGCGAGAGGCAGCGCGTGGGTGACGCGGGGGTGCGATTCACAGCAGCCGCCGCAGACATCACTTCATGCCGTGACACCACCCTCATTGATGCGTCGACGTCATTTATTGTTCGTTATTCTGCGGCAGTTGTGCTGTCGCAATTGTGTTGGGATTATGCCGTCGTTGTCATGCCATAGCTGTCATTGCGTCGTTGTCACACAGACGCTATCATGAATTTGATGTCATACGGTATAGTCATCATGCCACCTGTGCGGTGCGGTCGTCGTCATTATCGCTTTTTTATGCGATTGCTTTACCGAGGTCGTCACGTAGTCTTTGTCATACCTCCATCATGGCTTCAGAATGCGCCTGTAATTGTCGTTATGCCGTCGCCATCGTACGACTTTACCATTACATCAATATCATTCCTTAAAATTACAATTAAGTTATGAGGTTTTACGTGCCAAAACCCCGACCTGTTTATGAGGCACGCCACAGTGGGGGCCTCCTGAAATTTTGACCACCTGGAGTTCTTTAACGTGCACCTAAATCTGACTACACGGATATTTTCGCATTTCGCCCCATCGAAATGCGGACACCGTGGCCCAGATTCGATCCGGCTACCTAGTAATACCATTCATTCTTATTCCATTATCATTGCGTTAGCGTCATACCGTCATCATGCGTCCGGGCTCATAGATCACTTTCGTAAGTGAAAGTCATAGCAAAGCGGTACAATATTGGAGCATGTGGCATACAGTCGAATCATCGAAAGTCTAAGATTTGTCGCTGCACTCTGAAATGAACGTCACTTAAGCAATATGGGCCGTCACTGCCTTGCTCGATTGCTTTAGGCACCCGCCGTGGTTGCTCAGTGGCTATGGTGTTAGGCTGCTGACCACGAGGTCGCGGGATCGAATCCCGTCCATGGCAACCGCATTTAGATGGGGCGAAATGCAAAAACACCCGTGTACTTAGATTTAGGGGCACGTTAAAGAGGCCCTGGTAAAAGAACCCCTGGTCCTCCACTACGGCGTGTTTCACAATCAGAAAGTGGTTTTGGCACGTAGAACCCCATAATTTAATTTCGTCTTTAGACGGACGCCTTTCTCTTTAGTAACTTTGCAAACGAATATGGTTTAGTACGTACGCATTTCACAAACTTGCAAGAGTTCTGAGCATGACAGGCATGTTAGCACCACCTACACCATAACCCGTGTTTGTAACAACGGTTGTTATTGTGCGCATTTCACGCATCAGAGATCTTCTCCATAGAAAAAAGACAGTGGAGGCACAGTTGCACCACGGGCAGCATTACGCACTGTCTGTGATTTGCTTTATGCAAAAAAATTTTTCCACACGTGGGCTCACCTAGCAATGTTTCCCGGAATGACCGATGCTTCCTCCATGCCTGCGCGGCTTGTACTGGTCTGTGCATATTCAACGCTGCTCCTGAACTCCGCAGGTTGGGCACTGGCGATTCCGCTTTCAGTGAGATGTGTATGGCCTGATAGAATAACAGAGGTGTTAGCTCGTCACTGTGCAAGGGTCATTCAGCGAGCGTCAACAGTGCGTGCTGAAAAAAAAATAACTACAACGATTAGTTGAAGCTTAGTGACAGGATAACCTGACTTCAGGACTTCCGTGTGTGGTGCTATTTCTGGCAATGTACCTTCAATACATATGACGAAACAGACGTGCTTGGCGGAAATTATGCAACGTTGGCTTTCTTCAAAAGTACGTGCTGTATTTATTACACTAGAATAGAACACGATAGCGTTCCACGCTAGGACAACAGTACGCATTTTTAACGCGATAGCTCTACGGGCATGATGTCGCAGAAAATCCGGTGTCTGCGTCCGGCACCGGCGCTGGCCGTCTTGTGAGCAAAACATCATTCCGAATCAGGCATACCGAACCACGCAGGCCTTTCGTGTAGCGCAAAGGCGTTACTGAACTTAGCGAATTTAAGTAAAATGCGTCGGAAACACCGTAAATTGCGAGTTACACACAACCTACAGACATGATAGCGTAAGATTGTAATTTGAATACACGAGAAAATATTTTTTTAAGCGGACACTCAAACACAAACCCATTTCCCAGCGTTTCTACCACTTATGGAGCGGCGTCCAGATGGCGCTGGCCTCCGACCATAAGCGGCCCACGCAAGAAGCCGCGTTTCTACCAGAAAGCTCGCTTTCGTGCATAGCGTATGCGGCCAGCGTTTCCCGGTAAACAATACTGTTACATAAGATGCAGTTACCGGGAAGCGCGAGAAGCAGCCAGGGATCTTGGAATGGTATCGCGTTCCACTCTTGAAGGCAAAGCTAAAGCGTCCTGCACATATTTTTGTGTGTCTAATCGGAGTTAAATCTTGGCTCTACATTTCCAGCAATAGGCATATTTCAGGTTTTACTAAGGTGGCGATGGGAAATATGCAAAATTCCATAAGCAAGCTTTTGCACTAACCTAACTTGCCTTAACCATAAAGGCCGCGTTCTCGTTATAGTAAAGTTCCATAGTAGCGCAGAAAACTAAAGTTTAGCTTGGGAGATTGTCTAAATACGTTAGAAATACGCCGTAACCATTGCACTAAATTTGCTGAGGTCTGTTTCACTTAAAGGAAAAACTTCAAATGTAGTGACTGGAGCAAACGAAGTTTTGTTTTGACGGTGAATGTTTTTATAAATATCTTTCAATGTTGAATTTCTAAAAGGTGAGCAATATCAAGCTTTCAGATGTAATTGAGCGATAAAAGGATGAGACAGTTTTGGAAACAGCATCTAATAATATACCTAAAATTTTCGAAATGATATATGCAGTGCTCTGCAATATATTACAATGTTGTGGATAGGACTTGCAAAGCGCTCGCAAACATTCAAAAGTCCTGTAACTTAGTAATTTATGAATCAATTTCGGCCGCCTTAGGTGCTTGCTCTAGCACATACAGTTTTACAGAGCTGTGATATCATTTTTCTTTTTTTTTTGGGGGGGGGAGGGGGGCAGAGCTAGAAATTTGTAAACTATGTTCTTATCATTCGTGTTGTCCAAGTATGGCTTTCACGTTGTATGGCTTTAAGGCACCAATTTTCCCAATCTGCTATCCTGTTAATTCGCATTAGGGCTGTTCTTACGGTAACTGACACGGTAACCGACACGGCGACGCGCGTAAAGTCTGTCCTTTTGTGCAGTAAATGCACCGCTGTTGTGGCCTATGTCAATTTTCTTGACTTTGAGGGTGGTCAAGGGTCTTCGCAAGTGGTATTGATAGTCGAAGGCCGTGCCGAACATACCAGTGACGTCCGTGGCATCGTTGTGGCTGTTCATCGCGTTCCACAGGTCTTCGAAGGAGTCATCGCAAATCCTAGAATTGGACATATGTATTATAATCGGACTCTTTGTACAGATAAGGAAGGAAACATTCGCAGAAAGTTTGGTGAAAGCACAATTTGGAACAAAGCAACTGCTATTTTGTTAACGAATGTGATACATGTAAAGTTTAATTTATCCCTATGCTCACTTCTGGCTCGAACAAGGGGAACCTTGTGCAATACATGGAGTGGGGAGCCCGATCATCGATCGTAGAGGATACGCCTCTGACTTGCATGAACATGCAAATCAAGTTTAGTTTAGATTAGTTTAGAACTTATGTTTATGTTCACTTACAACGGTTCTGATTAGTGCTTTGTAGTTGGCTATACGTGTTCGGTTTTCAAGTTGTCGTGGTGCCAATAACTCATGGAGGAGGATCGCAATGATAATTTTGGAATATGCTAACTGGAATATTTTTGTCTAATGGTTCTATGAAATAGGGTGAGGCTCAAAAAAAGAGGGTGCATGAACTCCTTGCATGCTTTGATTCAAAGCAGGGTTGCAATAAAAAGATGCTCGTTGCGCGGCCACTTGGATTCGCAATCGCCGCGGTGGTATTAGGATGTTCAAAGCAATATCAATACGAATCGTGGATCCGCGCCATGAGCAATCAATCTTTTAAATAATTAAAATTAGGAGCAACATGGCTCCCACAGAATAACAGTGAACCGACAGTTGCCTCTTAGGGAACACTCATTTTGAGCGCTTGAAAAGAGAAGGACGCAGTCATTTGAAATTTAGCATATGTGAGAAAAATGTGAGGCTTATAGCGCGTGAAAAGGCAAGGTTGAAAGGAAGACGTGACATGTGTGTGTCACGTCTTCCTTGCGTTTTTGTCTTTCCACGCGCTATGAGGCTCACGATATTGTACCAACAAGCCCATATGACTCACTGCATTACGACAAAAATGCGTTCTTTTGAGTTTCCTTCACAGCTGCCTCTCGGAAAAATTAGGTTGAGCTGCGGGGCATGAACAAGCCACAACGGCAGACATAAGCCTCAGAAAAAAGAAACGCAAATGAAGGGGCGGGCTTCTGTAGTTGTATACCGCAAATCACTCTTACTGGCGACTTCTTTACTGCAGCAGTAAAAAAAAGTTGTCGAAGCTTACTCTGTAAAACCTCACATAGAACTTAAATATACTTATAAGTTTCCCTTCAGCTATAAAAGGAAGAGACATCATCGAGCTGACAGCCGCGCGATGTGCAGCAGGAATGAACGGTGCGAAAGAGTTCTTACGTTATGCGTTAAAGAAACTCTCGTAACGGGGGCGAATCAGTCGTCCGAGACAGCCACCCAGTACGCGATGGCATTTCAGGAATCGCCCGCCCTACTACAGATGAGTAGTTTCTTTGCTCGTTTTGTATGCGTTTCTCTCTATAGTGCCGGAATGGCGGAATGTGGTCGCGCGCTGGCCATGCCCATACGCTAGTTTGTTTACGCTCCCACGCTGGCTGCCAGGGCGGGAAGTCACGTGAAGCAGTGGGCACTGACGGGCCATGTTGTGATCGCTGTGTCGAAAGGTACGTCGTGTGTACGTGAATCCCAGAATCTAAAGGTACGTCAGACGTACCTGATTTACTTCGGTTTTGGTAGCTCCGCGGCTCCCGCCTACCAATGTTTTGCGCATGTTTTTGTGACGGACGTTTATTTAGCTCAAAGGGGACCATTGGAAAAATATGCCTTTAAAATTTCATAGTTCGCAGCATTCGAAAAGCCTGACATGAACGAAATTTTGCTTCACTGCGTGGGTTTCTTTAGCTGGCACGTAGACCGGTGTGCGCTTTTTGCATTTCACCATCAGCGTTGATAGGCCGTGGCTCCAGGAATAACAGGGGTGACCTCGAACTCGGCAGCACAATGCCGTAGCCACTGGGCTACCGGAACAGGTATGCGACGCGGTGACCAAACACGAGCGACAAACATGTTCTTCGATAGAAGCACTTGCTGCCCGCAGTGACATTCCTTTGGACCTTAACGACAAGCAGCCGCATCTGTGCTTACCTTGACGATATTTTGGCATCAGCCGCGCATCGACGTGCGAAAAAAGTTAAACATTTCGCCCACGTACGCAGGCTGAAGTTGTCAGTCAAAGGCCTGCCTTGAAGTAAGAACAAATCTATAGCTATCAACGCCTGCGTTCCGGGTCATTCCCTACGGGAACAATATTCGTCGAGACTTTTTACCAGCGGCAAGACTCACGTAGTGCTACAGTCTGAAGTGCCCGAAGCGCCTTCGAAGAATTCCTGGCTTGTGCTCGGCATTGCTTCGTCGTCGAAGTTAAACGCAGGAGGCGTGTGTCCACTGTTACTTTCTTCAGCCATGGCTGTTTGGGCGCCTCTGGAGCACTAGCGTCTGTTTCGTGACAGAAGCACGTATGATTGCCGCCCATGCGCAGTCAATGCCGATGGGTAAAGGGAAAAAATGAAACGTTTGGCTCTTTGGAAATTAGAAGACAGCCGTAGGGCTCATCTGAAAAAAAAAAAGAGCGGATAGAGTACGTCACTACCTCGACGCTAAAATGCTCATATTTTAACGGTAGAAGAGGCGTTCTAATAACCCGCGCTGTCTTGCCACAACACGATCAAAACCGTGTAGCCCCCTCTCCCAGTTAAAAACCGTTGACATGAAATGTCTTCTTTTTTAAGCCGAAAGTCTAAGATGGCTCGTGGGTCGAAAATTTGTCCGTAGGGCGTTATGGCATCAAAATTCAAGTGCATGCGCCAGTATTTCTTTATCAATAAAAAAAAAGAGTTCGATCACCTTTCCTCGCGTTTAACGGACACCCTTCTATTAAGCAGTGTAGCCTCAAAAGTGTCTGCGTGTGGTTTCCACGGTTTTGTAAATGCCTGGCGAGCAATGTACACGTGTCTTATGAGGTTTTGAGGAGTATCAGTACGTCTGCGTCAACTGGACATATATCTGTCGTATAAGGTTAGCTCTGTCTGTCTGATTTGCCTTTCCGTGTCCGTCTCATTCTGTGCTACGAGAATATATAAAGGTCCCTGTAGCTAGCTTCGTTGAATTAAGCGCTAAAAACATCATTCAGGGAACCTACGTGTGTTTCCCAATGGTCTTCATAGACTTGCCACGGCCGTTCTAGCGGGCCTTTAACCACGCAGAAAGAGTGGCGATGCTTAGGTGACCGAAAACGAGCAACAGCGAAAAGCGAGTTAACATAAAGCAATGATGATGGATATTGTTTCTTGGCGCAAGGGCCAGAAATGGCCAAAGAGTGCCATGACATTTGATTATGAATGGCAATGAGTATCGTTGAATATGGCGTGAAACGACTGGCTGTATATTGGCCTAAAATATTCGCTATAAATAGTGTAAAATCTGTATCTATTAAAATAATGCCAATGAAAAGTGAGTTCTATGGTTGTAAAAGTACGTTGTGAATGAGTAGATACTAAAACGTGTTAATTTATAGCAGCACTAGTGCCTCTGCGGAGCCCTTCAGCGCAAGGGCTGCGAGGCATGTGCTTTGTGAGTGATTCCATTGCAGCTACAGCCTCTAGGCAGAGGCTGTGCTACAAGTAGCCTGGCCAAATAATGTCTATTGTATTAGTTTCTTCTAAGAAGTTCAGTACTAATTTAAAATTAAATAGAGGGTCATTGCCTAAAAAGAAGACTGGGTGTAAAGGTACATTATGACGGTATAAGAATGGGAAGAACTTTTTTCTCTCCCTTTATAATAATGGGCACTGAACGAGAACATGAAGGACTGTAAGTCTACTGCCACACCTAGTGCATGTTGGAGGGTTAGTTCCAGTTAGAATCTACGAGTGAGTGCTATAGGTATGTCCAATTCTTAATCTACAGAGCAGTACTTCCTGATGTCTTGTTGTTTTCTCAGAAATCCAGTTCCCTATCTTTGGTTTGATTAAATGCAGTTTGTTTGATACCTGAGTGTCCCATTGCCTTTGCCAATATTTCCGTAGTTTATATTGTAAAATAGGCTTAAGGTCTGTGTAGGGTACAGGTATATTGAAGTTTGCGTCACAAAAAGCTACAGCCCTTTCGTCAGCAGCTACGTTGCCCTCTATGCCTCTATGGCCAGGCACCCAACAAAGAACAATTATTTGGTTCGACATGTATGCTGAGCATAGAAGGTTGTAGGCTTCATTAAGGATAGGGTTTTTGTGTTTTCGCAGACTTGATATGCCATTAACAACGCTTAATGAATCTGTGAATATGAGAGCCTTTATTATACCTGTTTGCTTTATATGTTTCACAGCAGAGAGGATCGCGTATGCCTCCGCTGTGAAAATGCTGGTGTTTGGATTTAATGCACCGGACGTTGAGAACGACGGTCCGAGAGCTGCATAAGCTACACCACAAGTTGACTTTGAAGCGTCTGTATAAAACTCCGCGCAGGAATAGTTAGCCTGGAGTTCGAGGAAGTGTGAATGTATGTGTACCTCAGGCGCATGTTTTGTTAATGCGACGAAAGACATATCACACTGGATATTCTGCCATTCCCAAGGTGGTGCAATGTTAGTGGGAGTCATTAGGACTCTTTCTCGATGTTGAATACCAGTTTCATGAGCTAGTTATTCTAAGCGCACAGAGAGAGGAGCTCGAACAGATGGGCGGTTATGGTGAAGTCTTGCAGAAGATAAGTCAAGGACAGTTGAGTGACACGGATGTTCGTTATTCGATTTACATTTTAAAAAGTAGGAGAAGCTCAGATACGTTCTGCGCAGATGTAACGAGCATTCGTTCGCCTCCACATACAGACTTTCCACAGGGCTTGTCCTAAATGCGCCTGTTGCCAGCCGTATGCCTAGATTGTGGACTGGGTCGAGGATTCTGAGAGCACTATCCGATGCGGATTGGTATACCACGGCTCCATAGTCGAGGCGTGATCGTACAAGGCTCCTAAATAGGCTAAGCAAACACCTCCTGTCACTGCCCCAGTTTGTTCGAGAAAGTAGCTTCAGCAGGTTCATTGTCTTCAGGCACTTCGCTTTGAGATATTTCAAGTGTGGAATAAAATTAAGTTTTGAGCCCAACATAATACCTAAAAATTTGTGTTCAAGGCTGACCGACAGTCGTTGTCCATTAAGGTGAATAGTGGGTCCTGGTGATATGCCTCTCTTGTTTGAGAAGAGAACACATGTGCTTTTTTGAGGGTTAAATTTAAAACCATTTTCTTCTGACCACTTTGAGAGTTTGTTTAGGCCGAGCTGTAGCTGCCTCTCGCAGATGCTAAGATTGCACGATCTAAAAGCTATCTGTACATCGTCTACATAGACCGAGTAAAAGAGTGTGCGAGGTATGACGGTGTGTAAGGAGTTCATTTTCACAATAAAGAGAGTACAGCTCAGCACTCCACCCTGCGGTACACCTGTCTCCTGTACGAATGATCGTGACTCCACATTGCCAACTCTAACACGAAACGTTCTGTCAGACAGGTAGCTTTCAATATTGGTCAGCAGGTTGCCACGTATACCCATTCCAGAAAGATCCCGAAGGATCCCAAAGCGCCACGTGGTGTCATACGCCTTTTCCATATCAAGGAACACAGAAACGGCAAGCTGTTTGTGGATAAAGGCTTCACGGATGTACATTTCCATGCGGACAAGCTGGTCTGTCGTCGACCTGCCTTCCCTGAAACCGCATTGGTATGGGTCTAATATTTTGTTGGTTTCAAGATAGTGGAGCAAGCGTTTATTCACCATCTTTTCAAAGAGTTTGCATAGGCAGCTTGTCAACGCTATCGGTCTATAACTGTTTGCCAAGGAAGGGTCCTTACCCTGTTTCAAAATGGGAATTACAATGACCTCTTTCCAGACAGAGGGAATCTGGCCAGAAGACCATATACCATTGTAAAGAAAAAGAAGAGTTTTTAGTGTTTCAGATGGCAAGTGTTTTAACATTTCATATATTATGCGGTCAGAGCCTGAGGCAGATTTGTTGCAGCCGTTTAGTGCTGCTTGAAGTTCTGCTATGCCAAATGGTCTATTATATACCTCACATTTTGCAGTTTTTAACGCGATAGCGTTAAGGAGCTCGTGTCGCAGAAAAGCCGGTGTCGTCGGCGTCGGTGTCGGCGTTTTGCGGCGTTGACAGTGAGCGATAAATCACGGCAGGCACTCCATAAATAAAAAGCAACTTCCAAGATGGGCTGGGTGGGAATCGAACCAGGGTCTCCGGAGTGTGAGACGGAGACGCTACCACTCAGCCACGATTTCGATGCTTCCAAAAGGTACAAACGCGCCTCTAGTGAATGCGGTGTTGCCTTCGAAACGAGCCGTGGAAAGTTATACTGTGGTGTATATCGGTAATTATGAACATGTAACTTACAGAAGTCGCAATTACACGAGTAGCGAAGTGCGTTTCGCTGCATTTCTTCTGCGCTTTCCGCACACGGAGAGCCATCTTGCGGCAAACACAGAAGAGCCCCTCCTCTCCATGTACGGCGCTGCCCCGACAGATGGCGTGCCACGCGCGCATTGGAGCTGTCGCGGCTCGGACTCTCTCCCCTGACAACGCTTCGCCTTGCTCCCTCTGTAGAATCAAGCGTCCTTCCTTTCTTTAGATCACTATCTCTCTATCTCTCTGCCCGTGCCGATCACGGCGTTTGGCTGGCGTGCATCGTTTCCCCCTCCGGGATACCGAGTTCTTTGGTTCGCTCCGCTTGCTCAGGCGCACGTTTCGTTGCTGCGCCGAACGCCGCGTTGCTCGACCATATGGCTCGACGCTCACCGCGTCTGATGCGGGGCGCCTCGTAAGCGATGGCTGCCCTGTAGCCCATTGTCTTACACCCATTGGCGGGTCGAAGGGAACGCTATCGCGTTCCACTCTTGAAGGCGAAGCTTAAGCGTCCCTGTGATGGCGGCATGACCGCGAGTATGCGGCATGCTCGCCATCACAGTTCACGCGGTGTGGAGCGTTTTCGCACGTTTCAGAGGCATGGTCACGGGAACTACATTTTGCACATGTCTGGCGGCCTCGGCAGTTCTGTGAGCTGTGGCCGAATCGCTGGCACTTAAAGCATCGTAGGGGATTTGGAATGTACGGTCTCACTCGGATTTTCACATACCCTGTCTCAATAGCGTCGGGTAGGTTGCTTGAGCCAAATGTAAGTATTAGGTGCATGGTATTGATTTCTTTTCCGTCACGTCTTATTTTAATTCTCTTAACATTGATCACGTTCTGATCGTTCCAACCCTCTAGTAGTTCAGCTTCAGACAATTCTAGCAGATCAGCATCAGATACAACGCCACGGGTAGTATTCATGGTACGGTGTGGGGTCACTGTGAGTGGAACACCCCCAAAAGATACAAGTTTGGACAGTTTTTCATATTGTTTCTGATCGCGGAGCTCTAGGAGAAGATCACCGCTAGCCATTTTCGATGCTTTGTATCCGGGACCGAATACTTCCCACAGAGTTTTCGAGACAACGAAAGGCGAGATCATTCTTACTGTCTTCTCAGGCTTATCAGAGTGGATGACATGAAAGCGGGGAAAGTTCTGTGTACGATTGCCAAAAAACTTAAAGACATCTTCGGTGCAACCTCGTTTCTGAGGGCGATCAGGAAGTTTGGGGAAAGAAGTTTCCATGAAAATGTATAAAATTCGGCAACAGCGCCGACCGCCCACCACGGAGCCCAACGAGGCGACGCTGCAGAGCTTGCATGCAAGTCTGCACGACGCCAGCCGTACGCCGCCACTATAACCAAATATGGTGTACCCAAGATTGGATAGTCACACAGGGTTAACCCTTGCCGCCAAGAAGAAGGAAGTAAATAGAAGGGAGAAGAAGACAGGAAAGATGTAAAGTGAGAGATAAAGACGAAGGTTTGAGAAGAGAGAGACAGGAAAAGGCGACTGCCGATTTCCCCCGGGTGGGTCAGTCCGGGGGTGCCGTCTATGTGAAGCAGAGGCCAAAGGGGTGTGTTGCCTCCGCCGGGGGGCCATAAAGGTCCAATCACCCAGCATCAGCTCAACCCCCAGGATACCCCTTTCCCCAGACACGGCTAAGCCGCGCACGGCTACACGCGGGAGGGTCCAACCCTCGTGTGCTCGGGTCCGTGGTGTCGCCACACACCAAACGCCTGCTTGCGCAGACGCCCCTGCGGGGTAACATAAAGCAAGTAATAATAGAAAGTTACAACGCATTCGAATGACAGAGTTCAAGTAATTTAATGAATCTCTTGCGAGCGCGCAGGCTTTCGCTTTCATCCTCTTTACCGCATGCTAAAGAAAGCATAATCTTTTAATTTTTCTTCTTCAATTAAGTACTATGAATTGCAGGGGAGGATTTGTGCACGTTAAGCAATTCGGGAATACATATAATGTAAACATTTTCACTTCCAGAACTCTCTCTCTTAAAGCGGACGCAGTTTGTCCTCGGTCCGTTAGGGGGCGTTGCGGTCGTGGGTGGGGAGGTCGTGCGTTCTGGATGTTGCTGTTAATGAGCTCTCCTTTTACCCTTCTTGCGTTTGCCAGCGGGAGCGTTTGTCATCGTGTTTTTCTTTTTTTGTCTGCCGGCTCGGTGAACACGTGATCCCATTGACAGGTTGAGTGCATTCAGACCATCTAATTAATTACCAAAGATGGCAGCACAATCACAAGCACATTTTATTCATTTTTCTTTCGTGGAAATATTGGAAGTTGTTTCGCGCTATAGGATAGGATAGGGATAACCTTATTAAAGTGCCGGCAAACGACGGTTTAACGCGTCGTGACGCTGGCCAAGCGTCGACCCGGGGTTATACCCTACTCTGCACTAGCCCAGTTGGGCCCGTTTGTAGTTGGTCATGACGCTTGTGCTTTTCGAACGCACACCGGGCCTGCTGGACGGCCCATAGTTGTGAGTCCTTGTCTGCAGACTGCAGTGCATCTTGAAGTTCGGGTGCTGTTGCACCTCAGGGCGGTCCCTCCTTTAGCAACCAGTTTGTTGCATTGGTAGGCGATCCCACTGCAAATGACCTGTCTCCCGAAGCTCCACCGACATTACTTATTGGGTAGCGTGGCGTTCTCGGTGAGCTGCAGGAATCCGGTAGACTATGGCGACCGAGTAAGGGCGAGACGACGTTTTGCTAGGGCGAAACTTGCATTGTTTTATTCCATGTTAGTTGAAAGAAAATAAGAAGAGAATGAATCATCAAGTATTAAGTATGAAGTATATCACAAGTACATTTCGGAGCCCCTTAAATAGGCTCTCTACAATCGTGTGGGCGGGATCTTGCTTTCGTCGATGACACGTGACAAGCACAGAGAGAAGGCCCCTCCGCCTGCAGTACCAAGCACGGGAAGGAGAAGTCGATCCTCTTTTCGACGAATCTGGGGAGAGTGTCGAGTGAGTGACCTCTCGGGTAGCGTGGGGATGACGCAGCACCCACGGGCCCCGAAGAGACTGGTGAAGGGGATGTCGATCCTCATTTCGACGGATCCAGGGAGAGGGTCGGGTGGGTGACCTCTCCGGTAGCGCAGGGATGACGCAGAACCCACGGGGCCCGACCATGAGAGGGGAAGGGGATGACGTAGCACCCACGGGGCCCTTGGCGTCCGGCCATACCTAACAGCGGGTAAGTCCTGGAGGTAGCTGCCGTAGGGCGCTATGATGCAGCCGCGAAGCCTACGTGGCTTGCGATTGGTGTTCTATCGCTTCTGCTGCACGCCTGACCCGTAGGTGCACCGATCATTTGTTCAGGCATGTGATAAGATGCGAATTAAGAGCTGATGCCAGGTCCCGGTCCCTGCGGATCGTTTAGAGTTCCTTCCAGTGATGGCGCCACTGTCGTAAAATTTCTTTCACACTCGCTACAGGCGGCGCTGATCTTGTGGAAAAAAGAATGCCGTGCTACCTGCATCGCCAGTTCGAAAAAATTTTGTTGTGCGAACTTTCATGAAATATGGAATTTAAAGACTGCTGCATACATTCCGAGAATTGTCCAGTAACACGTAACCGTTGTTTGGCTCTAATCTTAGTTCGCTTTTGTTTACTTGGTTTTCATAGCTTTTGCGTGTCTAGCTACCCATCGCTTTCCGATGTCTAAAAATGCATGCGCATTAGTAGATAATTCTCAGAATTTCGGTAGCATCTTGTGTTGGTTATCATGTCTGTCCTGCATAGACCACATCATGCTGCATATTGAAACTGTCGGATTGTAACTTGTTCATCAAGCAACGTTTCAGAAGTAGTCAATAGACCTACTTAGTTGAGAAGTGTGTCTTGTTCAATGTCTGTAGAGTGTGCCCTAAGTGATTCGACGTCCGAGGAAAGCAGCGACAACCCACCTTTTGCTTTGACCGCAGCTACGCACTGGCTAACCTTGCTGTACGCGGTCTGAAGTATCACTTTGTTCAAGCGCTGCACTTCAGAAACGAGAATTTCGTCATTGCGCTTCCCTTTATGTGATGAAATGTGAAAACGTGCTTGGCATTTGTGAGATATAGGCTTTAGGAGCTGGTCGCTCTTAAAGGAGCGGCGTACACAATTTTCACGGGTAGAACATTTCTTAGGCTGCGAATCATCTACAATTACACTATTATCCCAGCTCCCAACCAGCTATTCTATCATCTATCACTAAGAAGAAAATACATTGTCACATGTACAAATTAGACAACGTGCAATCAAAATCGCTCTGTAGGTGGTTGGACCTCCGAAAAGCACAGTCATGGCGAGCTCTCCGTGGCATTCGCGCTTCTCCTCCGCAACGCAATACGTTGGAGGCACTCGCTCTCCACCAAGGCTAACGAGAAGTGAGTGTTGCAGAAGATTTTTATGAGGCAATGGCAGGTGACAGAGTGCTACGAAAGAAAATTTAATTGTACGACGTTTCCTTCATGCAAGTTTCTGGAACGGACGATCCTTTCTCGATGGAACAACCGGAAGCTGCTCTACTGTTTCATTCTCACTAAAGGCACACTGCGCTGACTGGCATAGCACAAACAAAATGCGGGGCAGTTCCTGGTGCAGGCCAATAATCCACCATTGTCGAAACGGCACCTGCCTTGACTTTCACGAGCACTGTCAGCTTAACTGTAAGAGTATTTACAACGGGTATGATGTGTCCATGTGTAGTTTGCTATATAAAATGCTTGCTCTACCTTCCACAGTCATCTAATCCGAAGAACAATTTTGGAATGAAACGTTCTGCTCTATGGAACATTTCTTATGGATTAATAAAATAGGTTGAAAAAAATGGCTGTGGCTTAGGTAAGGTTAAGCCCAGGATGCGAAGCATACTAGCCTTTATTTTAGTTGTTGAACCACTGTTTAGCTTGGGGAACTGCTGTTGCTTGGCTATTTTTTCTTCGGCTAGACGAAGAAACAACTCATGCGTTACTCTGCTTCGCCTTGGACGCCCCGCATTGGACGCGGTGAGCGTCGAGCAACGCAGCGTTCGGCGCTTCAACGAAATGTGCGCCTGAGCAAGCGACGCACGCTTGAGCCTTAGAAACAGCTCGTTTCTAAGGCAACACCGCATTCACTAGAGGCGCTTTTGTACCGCTTTGAAGCATCGTACTCGTGGCTCAGTGGTAGCGTCTCCGTCTCACACTCCGGAGACCCTGGTTCGATTCCCACTCAGCCCATCTTGCAAGAGTTGAGCCAAAGCCACTTCTTCTCTGTCGTGACGTCACGGTGTCACGTGGTATTCAAGGCGACACCGCCGCGCCTGAGGAGCTGGGTTGAGCTCTGGTAATATGCTTCGCATAAAATAAAAATGAGAGTGTGTGGATCGTTTCTCCAATTACGATGCAAACCAGCAGTTGCATTAGAAAATATTCATTTGTACCCGTCTCTGGTGATTTGGCATCGCCGCGGTGAATGTAGCATGTACACGCTATATACATTCAACACTCACGGATGCCGGAGCTATGATGAATATATGGTATTTTGTATATTTGCAAGTATGGACCTGAAAGACTTGCCCTATATAGAAAACAGATTTTTTGTCTTGTAGCCCAGTCTTAATTTGAACAATTCAAAACGAAATGATGAATTCCAATGAATTGAGGATCAATGAGGATGCAGTTCATAAATGATTCTCAACAAGCGATGCTCAGTTTCCTTCTGCTATGCTGCTCGCAGATGGCTATCCGAGAATTTCTTGAAGGATCACGTTTATTGTGAGAAGAGCAGGAAAAATTTCCGATGACAGATGCAATGCTGAGCAAGAGCGTGGCTAATACGCGACGTGCTACTACAGTTGTTCACAAATGGTAATGGGTAGCGTAGTGTACCATGACTTTCCCCTACTTTATCACTGCTCTATACAGTCGCCCGTGTTTGGTAGTTTAAAAACAATTTATAACCCTTTAATATAAATTTCAGTGGTAAAAGCACTCTTAAAAAAACAAAACCAGTAGTGGTTTCATCGGCCAAACTACTCCAAGCGACAAAAGGGCAGCTTGCGCAACGGTAAGTTTTCTCTTTAATACTCATTGCTCACCCTTATGCAACACAGGCAAACGTACAAGCAATCGTTTCATACCAACTTGTGGTTTTTCCACCAACGGGCTTAAGTTTTCTAATGATAGAGTGTTTTGCGGGAATAACGTACTTAGTAACACTTTCTTTACGTGACAAATTACAGTGTTTTTGTGCACTCTGACGATTCGTCCTGAAAAGGCTTACCGGTTCGGCAAAGCAAGCGTGCAGTGCAGTGCTTACAGCTAATAAAATCAAAGGCGCTCTTTCGTGCAAGACACATCACCGGAAAAACTCATGCCGCACTAGGGTGCCTGCACATAAATTTTCACCACCGGGGCTTCTTTAACGAGCACCTAAAAGCATGTAAACGCGAGTCTTTTACAGTACAGGAGTGAGTACAGTACAGGAGAGTGAGTACTAGCACCCAGTTGGGTGTGCGCAGCGCAGTAATTATACATAAGAGAAAAAAAAAATTCTTCGTTAAATATATTCATTTCGCGTTGTGACAAGTCTTATCTTAAGAGCTAAATAGCTGAATTTGCGCTGGACTTTGACACCATTTTCGCACCGCCCATGCATCGACGCGTCCGTATCTAAGAAAGTTGCCTATTTAAAATCTCAAGTTGGCTGTCAACAAAGCCCCGTTTCAGGTAGAAAAATGCATAGCTGGTAAGTCCTTCATTCAGGGCCGTGTCTGCGGGTAACAGTATTCAATTAAAATTTCACAAGCGGTAAATCTCACGTTGTGTAGGTGCCCAGAGTAGAGGAAGCCCCCTGGGTGTCGTTACGGCTTGCACTCGAGGTTACTTCGCCCGTGAAGCTGAACACAAGAGGCATGTATTCATCGCTCCTTTCTTCAGTCATGCCTTGTGTTTCGGTGATTTAATGGTCTGGTATGTATTCACCACTGCGCGGCGCTGAATCACCGCGCATGCGCATTGAGAGCCAAGAACGAACGCGAACAAATAACGCTTTCGGCATTACGCGATTTATAATAAAATGAGATTGTAGATGTTTTAAAAACGAGATGATAGAGTGCGCCGCTACCTTGACGCTAAAGTGCAAATTTTTGAATGCGAACAGAGTCACCCTGATTACCCGTGCTATCTTTCCGCGAAATCATGTAAAAGAACCAACGCTCACTTCCAAAAAAAAAACGTTTATGTGACGATATCGTTACTTTTTTTCGATGCTCTTGTCAACGTGAAGCGCCCAGCTTGCAAGGGAGAAATTGCTGCTTGTGTAAGGACTCTTGAAAATGTAGGAGGTACACCAGGTAAATTAGCCCTAACAAGCGTACGATTATCAGATGTGAAATATAATTCTTTGTTGGTGACACCTATCAACCCATGATTCTGGCGAAATATTTGGAATGACTGCGCAAAGCAGCTATGTCGTCGTTCTAAGTGGTGTTGCTCACTTGAACGCGATGGTTTCGTTAAAGTTTTTTTTATATTTGCTTGCGCGTGTGTTCAAAGTGTTCAAAGTGTGCCGTGCGCTTCACTTTAAATTTTGCGTCACCTAACGCACGGCATTAAATTATTGGCGAAATGTGTGAGTGGAGGCTGTCAGTTATCGTGACAGTTCACGCGTCGGCATCAGACGCGCTGTCTCTTGTCGTGACGATTAAATGCGGAACGCTCGGCGAAGAAGCGTCGCTTTATGTTCGTTCACTCTCCGTAACACAGACACAGAGTGTCCGACGCGCAGAAAAATTAGTTGGTGGAATGTCTTCTAGACACTGTTGCTTTGTCTGAAAACTGTTGGATATGAATGGTGTCGCACGCAATAGCAAATAATTCTTTGAATATATTTCGCATACATTGCTATACATTAGGACTGTGTGCTCGCCATAGTACTTTTGACTAATGAAATATGTTTTGACTGGCCAATTATAATAGTTGCGTTATTCTGGACGAATAAAAGTGAAGTTGCTTTTGAAACCTCTGTGACGTTGGGCTTTCTTTCCTATTTGCTCACATTCTTAAGGAACCGAATGGAGCAATTGCCGCCAATAAAAGCCTAATTATGTTCACATTAAGACATACTCCACTCCCCTAGTTAAATGATACGCTGGCGCTTCAGCTGAGGCGAATTCGAAGCTCGCCTCAGCCTAATAAGGAAGATAACTGCTGGCGTAGCACTCGGCTAGAGAACCTGGTATTTATGAGCTGCACATGTGTGGCCATACATAATTGAGGATGTATAATTTTTTAGGAGGGTTTCCGTACAGTGATAAAATGAAGGAAAAGACATTACAAAGAAAAAAAAGAAAAAAAAGGAACATAACATGTGATTTGAACTCGTGACCCTTCAATGTTGCCCGGAAAGGTAGCTGAGGCGGTTGGTTCGTGAAGCCACAGGTTACTTTCAAGCGCCATAGCTCCTGCTCCGAGCCTCATACTAGAGCTACACGCTAGAGCTAGAGCTATACGATGCCCGCGCAACCTTGAGCGATCGGAAAGCGCGTTTTCCCTTCTTGGCCGGCGGAGAGGGCGGGGGGCTTCGTTCCGGCCGCAAAGCTCTCCACATCTCTGCAAGGTGCCTGGTGGTGGTCTCGTGCTGACGATGACCTCTCGGTGAGCGCATATTCCCCCCCCCCTCATCTTTTAAGAGGTTCAATACATACAAGCATTAGTCTCGCAAACCAGATTTATTTCAAGGGAATTTCCCACGTCTCAATAATTTCTCTCGTCGTATTCGAGTGATGATTGTCGTGTTATAGTTTGTTAACGAAGCTTTCCCTCAAGTCTAAATATTTTAAGGCAGTTTGTCGTGTGCGGATCATGGCCACGCATGCTTATATCGCCTTCCGTTTCTCTACCACGGTTGCGCTTTAAAACCACGGCGCTGCAAGTTTGCTTCAGAGACTTTCCTTCCCTCTTCTCCACCCTTAAACTGGCTCTCTTAACTACTACACGCAGAGACAAAGCAACAACACGCGCATTAGATCCTATAGAGGAGATGAATATTTACAATTATTATTACGGTTATAAATATATTCGAGTGCTGGTTGCCGTGTTATACTTTGTTAACGAAGCTTCCCCTCAAGTCTAAATATTGTAAGGCAGTTTGTCGTGTGCGTATCATGGCCACGCATGCTTATATCGCCTTCCGTTTCCCTACCACGGTTGCGCTTTAAAACCACGGCGCTGCAATATTGTTTTCCTCCCCTTCCTTCTTCTCGGCCCTTAAACTGGCTCGCTTAACTACTACACGCCGAGACAAAGCAACAGCGCGCGCATGTGATCCCATAGATGAGATGAATACATATATATAGAAAAGTATCAGTCTTAGCTCTCGTAGTAAAGCCTTCTGAGCCGTTTCATTTTTTTTCTTTTTTTTCTTTGAAAGAAGTCCTATTAGGGTTATTATAGTTACACGAAGGTATTTCGCCCTCGTAAGCAGCAGTCCTTGAGATAATTACTCTGGCTAGCTTGCCACGCTATGCGTGCCACCCTCGCACCTGTTTAAGCTTTTCCTAGACCCTAGAGCTATACTATGTCCGCGCAACCTTGAGCGATCGGAAAGCACGTTTTCTGCTCTTGGCCGGCAGAGAAAGGAGGCTTTGTTCCGGCCGCAAAGCCCTCCACGTCTCAGTAAGGTGCCTGGTGGTGGTCTCGTGCGGACGCTGCCCTCTCGGTGAGCGCACATTCCCCCTCATCTTTTAAAAGGTTCTATATTTACAAGCATTTGTCTCGCAAACCATACTTATTTCAAGGGAATTTTCCACGTCTCAATAATTTCTCTCGTCGTATTCGAGTGCTGATTGCCGTGTTATCGTTTGTTAACTAAGCTTTCCCTCAAGTCTAAATATTTTAAGGCAGTTTGTCGTGTGCGTATCATGGCCTCGCGCGCTTATATCGCCTTCCGTTTCTCCGCCACGGGTGCGCTTTAATACCACGGCGCTGCAATTTTGCTTCAGAGACTTTGCTTTCATTCCTTCTTCTCCTCCCTTATACTGGCTCTCTTAACTACTGCATGCAGAGACAAAGCAACAGCGCGCGTATTCGATCACGCGCTCGCCGAGTACGTGATCAAGCTTTTCCTAGTCTCTAAAGCCGCTTGAGTTCGCCCTTCTCCACGGGCGGCCTTCGCGGACACCATCAGTCCCTTTCCACACATATGGAATAATTTGGTATATATCTGGATATGAATGACATGACAGGAGTGCATGACCTAACATGAATGGCATGACATGAATGGCATCAATTGCATAACATGATATTACTGACCATGCATGCATCAGCACGTCATTCCGGGTCCTTCTTATGTAATCCACGCATGTCTCACCCCACATGTCCTAATACATACATTAAAGAAATAACCTCGACTTCATCCCCTCCTGTCATTTTGTCAATTTCATGACAATGGTGTCATGACATGCATGCAAATCATGTTACTTCATTTATATTATAGATATCGTGATATATAACTTGGAAGAAAATTAAACCGACATGAATGACAATCATGTCATGACATGAATGTTATAATTGAGATGAGTATAATGGATAGAATCATATTTGTTACATATCATATTCATGTATGTTATAATCATATTTCATGCCATGTATGTCACAAAATGATTGGCAGGAACGCCAATGTCTATGTCAAGCCACTGCATGATTCCAAAGAATGTCATAGCGTGACAAGAATTAGATAAACTCGTGACATGCATCCATGCATGCACCACATCTCATTTCCATGACAAGAACTTATTATGACCAGTGGACCAAGTTGTGTACTAACTTGGACCGATGATTGTACGTATATAATCGTGTTAGGGATACTGCTATTGTCGTTGCATCTTTATTCCAGTTTCGTATTCTGATTCTTGCGTCTGATTCCCTCATGCCATTAGCGCTCGAGCTTGGTGGCACACGTAAAAAAATTTACTTAGTACTTATGGACGTGTCCTAGAAATAATAGACGAAATATGCACAGACAATCCTGGGAAACATTAATGACCAGCTCGAAGGAAGAGGATCAAAAAGAAGTCATCCGCATGGCCATAGACGCCACTGAGCTCCAAGAAGCATCAGCCAGATGAAAAGTGAGAAGCAAGATGGAAAAACTGGAAGAATGACTCCTCGGTACTCTATTTGCGGGTGCAAATAAACGTTATTGCCCTCTCTCTGTCTCTCTCTATTTAGTACATACTGCAGACCAGACTGTGGTCCTTTCATGACGGGCAGACATAATTACCTACAAGACTAGGAAATATAAGTAGAAAGATGCATATAGATACATTCATATACATTCATATTCTAAGGATAGCAATTAGATGAACAAACTATATTTTCTTTGATACATTGCCCACAATACGATTTGTGAAAAGTTTAAAACACAAAGTTTACTCAATCATTGTTACCGGTCGATTGTAGAAAGCGGAAGAGGGTGCGAACAGAGCGACGTAACCTAGATGAAACCACAAGATTAGTGAGAATAGGCAACTAATCGTTACGCACCAAAGGCAAGGGTGTTTGAGAGTGGAGCTTGCCGTGATCATTCAATAGCGAAGAGAACACATTTACGCAGACACACTCCCCAGCGCAACGAAAAAAAAACATACACATTCAAAAAGACAGTCAATAGTTGCACATGACACCTCAGCAGCACGCGTGCCGGGAGATGGTTGCATCTTTTAAAACAGCGTCTGAAAATCAAGTTTCCCGTGAGCGTTGATTTCTGAGCACCGCACAACATCGCGCCTCCTCCCCTTTCCTACCAAAACTCGTACCGGACTTTGACAGCCCTTCTCGTCGATAGCAGGCCGCTTAATCAAACAGAGGTACGCTCGTTCCTGGAGCACAGTGTCCGAATACGAAAACGCTACAGGAACTTCCACCGTGGCAGCGTGATCACGGCTCGGCCAAGGCTGAACGAGGCAGCCTTGCACCATGCCACTCATTCGCATCGCTAAAAAGGACAGAGACGTCAGATTGAACTTGAGTATGGCCGTCAAGGCACCCATTTGTGTCCTCCAAGTGATACCACGGGCAGCCGTTAGCGAACATTTATTTCTGCATTTTCTTACCCATCTCGCTCTCCATGCCCTTCTTTCACAATAATTAGATCGTTCGTAGAAACCATGAAATCGTTGTTACCGTCGTTCTCGACTTGCTGCCGTCGTGAAACGCGCGCACTCGGGTCAATTATATTTAACTGTACGGGCGTCACACACAAAACACACACGTTTAAAAAAAAACGCACTAGTCAACCTGGTAACGCTTTTATGAGCCCCAAACAATGCTACATAGCTAGCTGCCTGTATCGACCGTGTGCTTCGCACAAGGTTGTTCCCTACAGTGAGTGCGATCTGCAGAATTTCTTTCCTCAGGTCACTGTTGCGTCTTACTTCGCTTTCACAACATTTACGCTTGGCTACTGCTACCTACAGACGCTGTGCAAGCGCTCTGTTTGGTCATAACTAACAAAAACAATTACAACACATTTTACAGAACAAAATAAGGCGTAAATTCATTCTAAGGCGCAGTTAGGTTCATTTTTACATCGAAGCTGTAAATCGTTAGGCGATTCGCCCGTCCGTCTGATGCCTGTACGCCGAAAACTCCTCCCGCGCAAACCCATGCATATGTGTCAAATCAGGCGCGAGATTGGCTACGCCAGTAGCGATGTCGTTCCTCTTCGTCGCAGCCGTTTACTCTCGCAGCAGTCTCTCTCCGGATCCGAAACGCGTAGGCCACGGGTCATAGCATTCCTGAGGAGCAGGATTCTTTCGATCAGTAACGCCGCGAGCAGAACCGGGAACGAGCTCTTTTTTAGATAAAATCTTTCATCACCCAGAATTAGAGAAAGAACTGCTGTCACTGCACTGCACATCCCGATGATTACGCCATGCAAATAAGGTCGGCATACCTTCTTTGAGAAGGAATTCCTTTTCGCTTTCCTGGCTCCTACATACACCTTACGAGTGGAATCACCTTCCCGAAAATCTCGCTACAATTCTGAATCATGAAATTTAAAAACCCCATAGCTAATATTTTATAGAGCCCGCTTTTGCACCTGCTATGGTTATGTTCATGTTCAATCTTGTTTTATTTAGTTTCATTGTTTATTTGGTAATAGCGAACTTGTATGTTACATCCGACTTTTGTACCCACTTTTATAGTAGCCATGTTAATCATACATTGATTTATGTTTCACATGCTGCTTTCATTCAGCAATCTTATTCTTTGTATTTATTGTTTCACACGCCCTCTCTACTGCTTCGGCCCCGAGGGTATATCAAGCAAACATGGCTAGCCGATTCGTCCGTCCGTGTGTCACCTGTACGCCGAAAACTCCTCCAGCGCATGAGCGAAAAGAGGCGCGCGACTGGGTGCGCCATAGTGACGTCGTTGCTCTCCATCGGAGCCGACTGCGTTCGCAACAGTTTCCCTCCGGTTCTGAAATGGATAGGCTACGCGTCATAACCACTCCTGAGGAACAGGCAGCTTTCGATCAGGAACGCCGCCAGCAGAACCGGGAACGAGCTCGTCTACGCCGTGATGATGCAGCAGCCCGGGCACAAGAAGAGGCTCGTGCAGCCGAGTGGAATCGGCAACTGCGCACCGAGAATCCGGTAGGCTACCAAGCCATCGCTAAATGAACCGTTGGGATTAATGCAGTGATAAACACCGGGGCCACACGTTTCAGTTTCGCTGGTTAATCATCTGTACGGAGTGTTCGGACGGCAATTTTTAAAGCTTTCTTTCGATGCAACGTAAGCGCCAAGGATATGTGGCGCTTTCTGCCAAGAGCTGAAGCGGAGACCATGTGGCATTCACCCATCTCCCCTGAAATAATTCCTCTGTGAAAGTTCAATGGTCCATGTGCGGAACATTGGTATGCCCGTGTTATATCGGTATTAATCGACGCTGGGCAAGCTTATATCCTTGGCTCTTAAAACTAACCTAAAAATATGACACATTGCGATTATAAAGAAAACCAGTGCTTAGGTTTCACGCGTCGAAAGCACTATCTTATCAGGTACACCGTACTGTCGAACTCTGGTAGAATTTTGACCACGTACACGAAGTACACGAGCGGTCTTGCATTTTGCCTGCATCAAAAGGCCCCTGCCGCGTCAAACAGAATACCCGCGACCTCCGCAAAGCAACACCCAAGTCATTAGGCTACCGCGCAGAGTGATAATGAACAACTTATGTGCTTAGCACATCGGTAGCAACGTTTACGATACTTCTTTGCAAAGGTAATTAATGAATAAAGGAGAACTTCCTGCTGATCAAGTGCAAGTTAAGCTACACCACTTGGTGAAGCTGAAATCCGTTTTCAATGACCCATTTTCTTTGGGAAGCAACTTTTGTCCAGGAAAAGAAAAGGAACAAAGCAGACACGTTTGCAATCCCTTGCGTTTATTTCAAAGCAATTGCATAGGTGGTTACAAGTATACGACACACGGGAAGCAATAATCGCAAAGGATCTAAGTCGACCACAAATGCCACGCTTACTTCTCGAGTTACACATTGGTAATGTCAGTCAAACATGAGATGTCAAACTTCAGTTGTATTGTTAGAAGCACGTTCATATTGTGACACAAGAGTAGAGCACATGGGCGGTAAGGCAATTAACAAGCAGAAAATGCTGACCACTGCAGTATTCAACAGATAATTTTCTGATCAGTGGTACGGTTCCTGTTTGCGTTTACACAAGGTAGCGTATGAGCCACACAAAGAGCCCAGGAGCGGAAAAATTACCACGGCTGATTTCTGGAAGGGAACCGATCGCAGCCTACCTAGAGCAATTTTTGCAATATGCCATAAGAATGTTGTACGTAGCATTCTTCAGCTCTACTTAAAAGGCTAGCAGAACAGCGTTTGTCAGAGGCTTAGACATCCGTAAAGAGTTCGCATCACACCACAAAGGCCCGAAAGGAAGACACATACTGAAGCCCGATCAAGTCATTGTATTCTATGGAAGATTTCTTGCTATATTAGCTCTAAACAACGCCAGGAGACGATGACATGCATCTTTGCCGCGCTGCACCCACGAGTAGAGCAACATGCACATCAAGAGATTATCTACCGGCTGTAATATGGTCAAAAGTTCTTGTCCGCCACATACCCACGAGTGGAATCATTGCGTGCTGCACGCTACGCAAACAGGAGTGCTGCACGCTAGGTAACATTTACCGCCACCTCACGACTCTTATTACAATAAAACCCGAAGAAATAAAATAGGCGTCGTCAACATGTTTAAAATCGGGTATAGGCAAGGGCAAGTAAAAACGTAGGTAAAATCAGGTAGGTAGCGGGTATAAAATCACGTTTGTCTTAAAATGAGTATTAAAAACACGTAAGTATACGGATGTCAATTAAAAGGGTTGCGCCATGAGGTGGCAGCTACAACATGCGAGGTTTTTTTTAGGATAACACTGAAAATGGCTCGGGTCCGAACAGTCAGGAGAGAAGCATCCTTTCTTGACGAGGAAAGAGAAGTCCGGGAGCTCGAGGGGGGCCAACCCACCGGGCGTACGTGATTTGGTCGCTATTGGAGAAAGGAACAGAAGAGCATGTATTGTAGCAGTGCTTGTACATGCAACTTAATGTAGGACCGAGTTATTCGATCACGGTGACTGCACATTCATTCCGCCCGCAAAACTGCTAGGTTAGCGTTCCCACAAAGAGTTGGCGACCCAACACACAGTACACGACTGCGAACTGCAGCTGATTTATTAAAAGGAGACTAAAGACGAACACGAAGTCAAGCGAAAGTGATAGATCAGTGCTCGAGAATATCTAAGGTGCCAATATTGTCGCGACGAGAGCCTTAATAATCAAGACGTTGAGGTAAATGAAATAAGAGACTCCCACGGGACATCCTAGTACTTGCCCGATTACGAAAGCACTCATTTAAATTTTGTCACTAGCACTCAACCACTCACTGCCGAAATATTGCTTGTATGGTGTAGGACTAAATTGCGAGCTACCTAGTTCTATTTCATTTTTAGAACAAGAACTCATCGAAATGCCCCTTGAAAACGACGCGGGTGGTCGAAAGTTTCGTTTTTGCTCGATTCCGCACCGTCGACATTTTCGTGTTTCAGTAGTTTCGTTATCTCGTAGTTCTGCACTGGTTTTTCTGGATCGCGACACTCGCACAAAGTGAGTGGCAGAGAATTCAATTTCGTTGTGATGTAGCGGGATGCCCGAACGGTCTACGCCACATGACCGACACGCAGCTGGCGCGGGCAATCCACCGCACTGTCTTGGCTCGGTACCCGCCGTCTGTCGGGCGCAGATTTACTCATCGAAGGCAGCAAAGTGTGGTGATGGCGCATGCAACGTCACAACTCCCCTGTTGGGTGCCCGGAGATTTTAATTTCTAAAAACGTATTCGCACCCTTCAGATGTAATTTCTTCGTAAACTTTTCTTGGCACGATAAAAGCGTTGCGATGTTTCTGGGACTGTATTTGAAGAATTCACGCCGACTTAATATTTGCCTTTAGTGTCCTTTTAAAGTTTGGCTTGGAGATAAAAGCGCAGAAACTCCCTAGTTGCACGGTCGCTTGATTGAATTGAATGAAGTTTGCGGTATTTCAGACTGCAACTGCCAGTCACAGCCTTGTGTTCGGCAGGTTGTTTCTTTGATGTCATGCTGTAGCCATTACAAAGAAATTGATTAGGGAGAAATTGCTTGCTAGTTTATTTGGAGCGTAGAATTGATAAGTATACAAGTAGACGTATGGGCGTAGAAAGGCAACAAGGACGCGTCGTGGACAGGTCCCCAATCACTAGAGGGATTCGGTATTTCGATAAGAATTTTAACAAGGAGTATTTCATTTTTCATATGGGCATAATGTTTTAATATTTAAGAAGCGCAATCTCACAGAAATATTTATGGTTGGGGAGATTTCAATTGTTTTAGACATCGCCGAGACATGCCCTTTACACATAGAACTGTATAGAGCCGTCCGGCTCTATACAGTTTTATTAAGTTTAATAAGGATGTTTATCAAGTATATTAAGTATAGTAAGTTATTAAGTATATCAAGCTGCAGTTTTTGAGCAAACAAATCAGTTGGGCCTATTACCTGCCAACAAGCCGATTTGCATGTTGGAAGGCTCAAACGGTGATTGTTGGCAACTGCCTTTATCCTGCCATCAAGAACTCCTGGCGACATTTGATTTCGTTTGGTTCTCGAATTCTCGCTTCGCTCATTTTCCAAGAGTAGGACTTACTGAAACGCTCCTACAGAAGCTTGTAAAATGGAGAACTGGGTGGACTAGCACGGAGACCGAACAATTATATGAGGTCTGATGCTGTGCCCTCTCTGTACAAGATTGCCCACAACAGCAAGAAAGGCGTACGGAGACGCGGTGTGCCTCTTGTGTTCTCCGTCCCCACCAAGCTCAAGAATACATTTTCCAATTTGCTATGATGACGTAAAAAGGAGGAAACCACACGAGACATTCTACGACATTCACGCAATGTTGCACAGCAGTGGTGTATGAGGTTCTATTCTCCAGTGGCAAGTGCTATGTTGGCGAGACTGGGAACTGCGCGAGTCAAAATGAGGGAGTATGCGTAAAATTTCAATAAGACTGACTGCGCACAATTGGTGATGCATGTTAACACTCGTGGATGCGAGCTGCAATTCGGTAGTGTACGAATTGTGGGCAGGAGCAGGAACTCTGCCGCAAGAGAAACACTTGAGCATTTGATATTAAGAAACATGGTGATAAGTGTCAGCAGTACGTCTCTTTCTTTGTATGCCACTGAGTTTCCTCTGTCGGAGTCAAATCAGATTCGACACCGCGTCAGGTGCTTCATGTACGGTAAGATGCGCAAGCGTGCACTCGTAAGTAAAATAAACTGCTGCTGATAATGACGCTAGTTCGTGTACTTTTCGAAGTCCTTCGTGCCAACCATACATCTAGGTATCCAGCAACAGGGTATACAGAGTTTTGATTTAGAACCTCGCATGCTCTCCACAAATCTTGCCGAAAATCGATATCAGATTATGCAGAATGCTTACAAATTTACAACTCTGCACCAAACCAGATATCTCAGTTTTGTAAACTGCACCTGTCAAAGAAACTAAAGCGCATGAAGTTAATACAATTTCAACTCTTACTCAATACTGTTGTAATGCTTACAAGTGTTTAGCAAAATCCGAACTCCCAAGCTAGCAGTTCCGTCGGGATCAGTCTATAATACATTATCTTGCCCGCTTTAGTGTCTGTAGGTGCTCTTCAGAGAATTCAGAGCAATATTTACAACCAAAGTGAATAGTTGAAAACAGTGCTTACTTTTGCAATTCAACTTTAGTAATGTCATTAAAAATTAAATTGTGGGGTTTTACGTGCCAAAACCACTTTCTGATTATGAGGCACGCCGTTGTGATGGACTCCGGAAATTTCGCCCATCTTGGGTTCTTTAACGTGCACCTAAACCTAAGCACACCGGTGTTTTCGCATTTCGGCCCACATCAAAATGCGGCCGCTGTGGCCGGGATTCGTTCCCGGCGACCACGTGCTCTGCAGCCCAACACCATAGCCACTGTTTACCCTGTTGAGTATTCGACTTCATACTTGAGAGAACTTCTGCCAGGCTGTCCTCGCGTCTTTCCTATTTAACATGTTGAAATTCTATTAGAATTTCGGCCGTAGGATATTCACGTAGTTTGCCCCCATGCTTAATTTTGTCCCCTTCATGCCTTTCTGAAATCGTCCTTCCACCAAGGGACCCGTCTTTTGAATGAAGTGCCACTTGTTTGAGGAATGAACTTTTCAGCGCCATCATTGATAAAAGCGGTAAAGTATGAAACGGCATGATCTATACTAAAATTATCCATAAAATCTTTTCGCAAGTAGTGGATTCCTTAAAACATTCACAGTCAGCTTTGGCTAGCTTCTAGCGTGGGGCGTCCGGATGGAAGTCAGGTTGGTTTACTAAGTTCAGCGCTAGTTGGACAGATTTCCGGACAGATTTTTAATTACACATCAGTCTAAATCAGAAAAGACAGAAGCGAAGGGGGATCGCAGGTCTAGTGACGAGTATAAATTATGATGTGGATTACAATAAGCATGTTCGTACTTTTGGTGAGGCACGCTCCGGAGGTTAAAAGCAAAGTTACAATGAGTCGATCTATCCGGTTGCATCGCGAGTCTCCGCACATCGTGCTATGAGCGTTAAAACCTCCCAAGAGTATGTTAGGCTTGGGAAGCAGATCAACGAGGTTATACTTTGTCGAGATGATCGTTCGGTGGTATATAAATGGAATATGCAGTGACTGATTAAAAAGAATGTCCCGAACTAGCAGTGCCTCAAGGAGCGTCTGAAGCGTCGACGTGTCGGCAAACTACAGACTTGTCTGCGACTATGCCGACACCACCGGAGGCGTTCCTCGTCTCGCTCTTTCCAGAAGATGCTGTAATTACGAAAAAAATTGGCATTCGTAGGCGTCAGATGTATCTCTTGAACATACACCAACATTGGATTGCGTTAGGGTAGTAGTTCTATAATGCCGTCAAGGCAATGAAGAAGCCCTCCGACATTCCACTGTAGTATTTGTGTTTCCATAATGATTAAGGTATTTTGTGCTATTTGTTTTAGAGACTCATATTAGCTCACGGGCCCTTTCCGGGTACCGTGACGCGAGGTTTTTCTTTTCTGGAGCGATCACGATAATCTAGCCGCTCCTTGTGAAGGCCTCGACAAGCTGGACGAGACCTTTGAGACCACCAGCCCAGAGGTCGATGGCCCCTTCTGCTGAGATGGCGGAGCAGCACGAGCTGCAGCCGCCGAGGGGAGCGGGGGGGGAGGGGGGAGGCAGGCGCTGATGGCGTCACCGCCGGCTCGATACGTGTGGGCCGGACATTCTGTTAACTCAAGATCTCCAAGAGGTCAGCCTCAGTGAGGTAAAGGAAATCAACGCCCGAGAACGCCGCGGGTGGTGTCCATAGCACGGTGCAGGGTAACTGTTACTTGGGTCTCCCCCCAAATGATACTAGTTTCGGCAGTTTCTCATATTGCTTCTGATCACAGAGCTCTAAGAGGAGATCACCGCTTGCCATCCTTCACGCCTTATAACCTGGACCAAAAACTTCACACAACGACTGAAACAAGGAACGGTGAACTGGATCGTACTGGTTTGTATGACTTTTCAGAGTGAATAATGTTGAATCGAGGAAAGTTCAGGATTTGGCGTCCGAAAAAACGGGAAGACATCTTCGGTGCGCCCTCATTGGGGGCAATCAGGGAGTATAAGGAAAGCATTTGCCATAAGTATGCATGGTGTTTTCAGCACCGATGCCAACCGCCCATCATGGAGTCCAAAAGCGGGACGTGACAAGTTCCTGCGAGGGAAGCCCTGCCAACGCCAGCAGGAAATGGCTGCTATAACCAAACACAGCATAACCAAGAATGGCTAGCCACACAAGGTTAACCCTTGCCACTGGGACACTCGGAAGTGAGAAATGAAGAGAGGACAGGAAGCGGCCACCGACGATTTCTTCCAGGCGGATCAATTTGGAGGTACCCTCTATGTGCAACAGAGGCCGAAGAGGAGGTGAACAACGGATTACAGTACTTTCAAAAAGTGTGTGGTGAATCGGTCACAATTGGAGTACTTGAAAATACCGGACCTGATGTTGACGTATCTGCTCTGTGATATCGGGGCGAAATTGCTCTCATTTCCGGCGGTACTATGCTATGAAATAAATTAAAAGTGGTTATTTATTTAGTACTTTAGGAAAATTACTTCAGAATTGCTGATCCGTTTCGCTTTAGTAGTAGCCCACACAAGGAGATTTTACATGCACAAAATAATGGACCATAAATACATGCACCATAACTACGCATAATAACGTCTTATTCACGTTGCCGCACATTTCAGTGTACGTATTGCAGCTAGCGGTGTGCAAGACTTAGAACGAATTCTGAGGATGGCACCGATTTCCAGATATGTGCTGTAAAACTTGCGGCAAAAACTCCCTGTTCCACTTACTTTCGAAAGAATACTGTTTTGTGCGTTGAAGTTTAAAAAATAAGTCAAGGCATTTCATCAGACAGTCTGAAAATCAGTGTTTCCAAACTTGCTTATCCACAGAATTTGTCCCGAGTCGATAAGCTGTGCAGGCTCACTAGCCGCAACTCGCAGATTTAAAAATGCGAGGTAAAGAAATAAATCAAAATGATAATTAGCGTAATTGTGTTAATTATTCTGTGAGGCAACAATCTTTCGTAAAGTAATAGCCGCTACATAGCGCTTTTGCATCAGTGGTTCAAATTGTGCTATCTCCCACAGGCAACTTAAAGATTCTGCGCAGCTAAAGAATAACCTTAATGTTTTCTAATTCAGCAAGTTGAACGCATGTTTTCAGCATGAGTCGTTGCAAAAAAAAATGTGTGCCTTTAAAAAATGCATCTTTGTACGTGTTTCTCATTCTTGCAACGTAGGAGGGATAATCGTAACTGAAATTTAGTGATAGCCACCTTCTCCCTTTGGGTCCATCTCCACCAGACCATCCGCACCCCGTCCTGTCCTGAAAAAAAAGAACACGTCATATGTAAATATAACTACACGATGACAAATGTTATTCACAGTATCAGCACATGACGCCTGCACGCAGAGGGTTCGTCGCGATATCAAATCCGTGAAGTACCGCCAGTGCTTGCGCAAACCGATCCGCGACGAAAGCCTACAACGTGTTAGAGAACGCAGGAGGGCTCTCCTATCGTGCTCTGCTAACCTATGGCGCTTTCATTCAACGAGAGTAGCGCCATCAAAGGCGGACAAGGGCGGATCTTTTCTGCTGGTCCTCATTTATAGCTGCCTGACGCGAACGACAACATTCGGTGCACTGCACGTAATTGGCGACATGAAGTAATAAGTGGCTTCACTGGTCAAGACATTCCTACATTAAGACTCTTTTGGAACAACGGCACGCAGGTTTACTAGCTGCACCTTGAAGACGCTTATTGTACTAAAGTATTAGCCTAGTTAAATGTTCTTTCTCTAGTGCAGAATTAGTATTACGCATGTCTGGGGTACCGCAGCGCATCGTCTCACTCCAAGATTTTATCTTCATCCCTTATAGTTGTCTGCATATTGTTATTTCGAGCTCCGCGTGGTCAAACATGGCTACAGAATCTTTGCGGTGGGCCTTTGTGCCTTTTGGCAAATGTCATGCGCCCAACGTCCACTTGTGCATGTTATGCGCCCAAAGTTCACGGGATATACTTTAGCGAAAATGTAGCAGCCCCGGTTACACGTCGGTTAGACGTCGAGACGTACACGGGTGTTTTCGCATTTCGCCCCACATCGAGATGCGGCAGCGGGAGCCGGGATTCGAACCCGTGACCTCGTGCGTAGCAGCCGAACACCATAGCTATTAAGCAACAACGGCGGGTAAGGGATTGATTGCATTAGAAACGATGGGAGATATGAACGCACACATAGTTGATTTTGACAACCATGCTGATTGCAATGGTTCTCTAATGTTAAATCTGTGGGATCAAGGGAAAATGAGTCATGGACAGGTAACGTGGCAATGCGGAAGCAGGCAGTCATGTATACACTACGCCTTAGCCTCAGAAATGGCCTAAAAACTAGACCAAATGATACACTAACATGGAAGAATTCGCCTGGTAGTGATCATAGACGTTTAACTTCAAATCTTGCGAGAGGTACTATGCAAAGCACGAACCAATAGCATCAGAATTAGTAAAAATAAATGAACAACAAATAACAAGCACAGAAATTACGGGCTGATCCATTCATATGGTGGCGCATTAGCCATCGAAGCTGTCGATCACACACCGAGCAACTATGGCAAAACTCCGCGGCCAGAAACATCTTGAATCTGGAGTTTGCACCGGTGAAACTCGAATGAGGTTGCAACTCGCGCCTCTCGTACTCTGCTTGTTCTTCGGGATGTTCCCATTCATCTTGGCGTTGCAACTGTTGCAGTGATCTACCTCTGAAATGCATAATCCGGTTATCACACAGCCCGGCGGCAACCGCGGCGCACACCGTGTTTTCTTCGCACAAATGCCGCAGCGTTGCATGGAGGGCAGATGACAGGACACGCAGGCAGCAGCAATGGCGGCCAGCCCGGGTGCACTCCCCTACTGCGCAGGCGCGGCGTGCCGTGAAATCACGTGTCCGTTCTGCCGCGCCGTACTATAGTTCGTTATCTTTTTTGGCTCCTTTACTGGCGTAATCCAGCCCGGATAGTCACCCCCTCCCTGCGAAAGCGCACATACGGCTCATCCCTACAGGCTCGTCAGGCACGCAGCTTCGCTGTACGAACAGAAGAAAATGGAGGCTTTTCCTACAGCAGTCAGAATACAAGTTGTAGACGTTACGCAGAAGGAGATAAGACAGACATCCATAAAAACTGCTCAATCACAAAGGGGAAGCCACGTAAGTGATGGAACAAGGAAATAAAGCTAGCTTGAAAGGAGCGTAAGCAGGCGTCTAGGGATCAAGGAGAAGCAAAAAGTTGGGACTACACGCAGAAGAGTTGCTGCTTAGCTGGAACAAATACCGACAAAAAGTGCGGCGAATGACCTTGTGCAACAGAAAGAAATACACAAGCGAACGTTCTGTGAATTACATTTACATCAGGCACAAAGGCGCCCAAAAAAAGATTCTTGAACAACATAACAGCACTCGTAGCTAAACTAAAACTCGCAAACGGCTATAAGAGTTGAAAACGGTAACAACTATGAAGTTGACGATGCACTGGGGTACATTACAGACGTTGTGAGGGATGACTTTGGCACGAAAGAAAGGGTAGTTGAGACACAGATCCAGCAACAACAGAGAAGCCTGGCATAGTCCCAAATGCGGCAGCAGGACCCAGTTAAATTCCAATCAGGCTAATAAAAACTGTCCTAAGAGCAAGGTACCGATGACTAATGCCATAGGGCAAGTGATTTGAACCAGGAAAGTTCCGGCAGATGGTGTGAAAACGAAATGAACATCCACAAAGATAAAGTTTATAAGGATCAGACGAGCTTGTACAGGCCAGTTACAGTAACGTCCGTGATAATGTCACGGGGTCAACAGTAGGCAGAAGTATATTTACAGGATATTGACAATTGCAGCAGCTGACAAGATGGTAGACAGCGCGCAAAGTCCAGAGCGTCGTCTTCTTTCGACCAAGATGAAAAGTGTTCTTAAGGTGTCACATGATCCCTGGCGGCTGAAGCATCGGCTCACTGCTGGTTAGGAGGCAGGCGAGTGGTACGACTTTCTACGACAATGTTCCCATCATCCTTCAACAAATCTGTTACCTGATCCTTCCCCACTGTTTTCCCCCTTTGCATAGCTCCCAAGGCGTTCTTTACTCCTTCCGGTGTTACTTGTGGGATTTCAAATTCCTCTAGACTATTCTCTCTCACATTGTCGTCGTGGGTGCTACTGGTACTGTACAAATATCTATTGAACTCGTCAGCCACGTGAACTATCTCATCCATATTAGTAACAATATTGCCGGATTTGTCTCTTAACGCATACATCTGATTCTTGCCTATTCCACAATCTACGTAAAATCGCAAACTGTAGTCCTTTTTTCCTAGTACAACAGGGGTGCCCATGGGCTTCAAGAAGGTTCAATGATGTTACGAGAAAGTATCTTGTCAACTTCATGGCGGATGATGTGTCGCTCGGTATGCGAGACGTAGTAGGGTCGCCGATGGATCAGACTCGCATCACCCGTGTTCGATGTTTGACGACAGATGTTTGTCCTAGAGGACGCTTTTCAAGGTCCAATATGTCCCATTACAAGGCAAGGAGGCAAAGTAGTTCTTGAGCACACTGGGGCGGAAGGTTGGGAGCAATCATTTTCTTTAGGGTATTCAAGTCTCAAGGGACAGGAGGCGAAGCAAGAGTTGCACACGAGGAGCGGTCACAAGTTCAACCCAAAATGTGGTAGTATCGGGCCAGCGTGACTTGCGCCAGGGATATTCCGCGCGGGGGTGCTTGTGTACAAAGTCCAAAGTTCACAAGCGGTAGGCACGACATGTTGTCCGAAATGGTAATGACGGTGTGAAGAAAAGCGACGTTATACGAGAGCAGGACATCTGCATTAGAGGATACGACGTAGTCACCGTTTGTCACAGATGCAACGGGTGAAATACTTATGTAGATAATGTCATGGGGAGGGAGGCGATATGCTTTGTGAAACAGCCGTGTAAGAGCACTATCGGGAGGGTCAACACCAGCAGGTAGAGCGAGTTGCACAACGCCAGCAGAAGAGCCTCTCAAAGCGGAATGTATCGACAAAATCAATACCCAGGATTAGGTCGTGAGGGAAGTGCTCTAGAACAATAAAATAAAACAAGCACGATGTCCGGCGACACTCACGAGAGCCAGGCACATGCCAATAAGGGCTGGTGTTCCACTGTCGGCGACTCGGATTACAGGCGACGGGGCAGCAGAGGACTTTCTTGAGACGATTCCGAAGCTGAGCATTCATCAGGGATACGTGCGCGCCTCGTCAGTCGGAGCTGTAACTGGTACACCATCCACGTTCACTGATAAGGTTCCGATGTGTGGGCAAGGTCAGAAGAGGATTTTTGGGTCTGGTCGGTTTGGCCGCACTTATTTGAGCAGACGGCCCGCAGAAATCGGAGTGTGTTCCAAGATTTACGCGAAACTACTTACGCACCCAATTATTTAAAAAAACCATGGATAAAAATGAAATGGTGCAGTCTTAGGTTTGAGAACGAATTTCGGGTAAATGATGACACGGAGCATGGCTTATGTCGAAGAGTCAGTGCTGCCCTCTTCTTCAGAGTAGCTTCTTTTCCTTCATTTATCGTCGGCGTCACAGTTCGCCTTTCACGCGACCACGAAAGTTCCACAAAATTTTATCACTGCACCATAACACATCTCATGACAACTTCACTGGTGTGCACTTTTCACACTCGGGACGCATGTATGTATTCCAGTCTAGAGTAGGCTCCAAACGAATAACGATGTCACACGAGTTTATCGATAGAGATACAATACATTCCTGCAACTATTTACAAAGAAACAGGTGGCTTATTCTGCGAACTCCAGCTTTTCTCTTTGCCTTAGACATGGCACCCAATATTCTGTCATTGATCTTGCGGAAGCGAACGCATGATTTTTCTGCCCCGATCTCTAATTGCTCCAGCACTTGGGCACGCAGCAGTTATTAGGCATATCCGGGTATAGACGTAATCCACATTTCATGGCAATGTAAGGCTTGCCGGACGCATAACCGAATCGAAGCACAAACACAAACTACGAGCGCGGTTCACGACCAGAAAATGCGCGCTCGGAAGCATGTCGCCGCATGCCAGGTCTTTTGTAACCCCGAAGCTATCCAAGGAACGGCAGGTGCATCTAATCGAATTGTTATCGCCGTCGTCGGTAACTCGCTCTTCCGCCTCTCATTTTCAACACAGGTGCGCCGCTCGTAGCACGCTGCACGGAACTTCTATGTGGGCCTCTTTTGCGTGACGTAGCTCAAGAGGAAATGTTGTAGGAAGACGGCCTTAAGTTCTCGAGGGGGTGTTGGTGTAGCTGGCTCCTGAAATTATGGGTTCGCGACACTGAAATACTTTCATCTTGCTGCTATGAGCCGATTTGGAAACTTTTTGCAGGAGAACGCTCTCTTGATAGGTAAAAATTTCCAGCGTATAACCAAAGTTTGCTGTGCGGCCTGGTGAGAGGCGCTTGAAGAAAGCCTCGGCAACATGGGTCAAAGTGAGCGGCGAAAGCGCACAAGTATCTGTACCTAAAAGCGTGGACACAAAATGAAGGAAAATGTAAGCAATGTTATCAACCAAGTACAGGTAATTGAAGGCCTAAATAAACAAGCAGCAGTAATCAGAAAGTGGGAGAAACAGAGGCAGCGAATTGGATGCAAAGAATGGAAATGAAAACTACCATGGAAATTTCGAACAACAAAAAAATTACAAGGGAGAACTTGAGGTAAAGTGAAGGGACGTGCATTGCCATTTAAAGCTGGAGCTGAATGCCGAAGCACGCTGAGATACCGAAGGGTATATTAGCAATACGATGAGGCATGTGCACAGCGTAGCAAACGACTGGACGAATGCAAAGGCATTCGTCCAGCGAGACCAGTACGCAGCGTACGCAGTAATGGTGGCCATGGGCGGTGCATTGGCGGGCTGGAGGGGAGAGGCGCGCACTCTCCGCTATAGCCGCGACTCGGCGGTTGGTCCGCGTAAACCTGTAGCTTAAAGGTTCGCACGGAATCGTTTGCCGTCGCATATTCGCCATGGCCGACGCGTGTCGTTATTCGTGATAAACACAGCCTGCGATTCTTGCCGACAACGTTTCTGGATCTGTCAGGAATTTTCCTTTAAGGCATTCCAGAGCGCGGATTTCGCGCGAGTCGCCCGCTCCACACCGACACTGTTAGTCTACATTCGACGTGTGCGATGTAGAGATGCACGAAATGTCTGGAAAATGATGCAGCACCGGAAACAATCGCTCTTTAATATCACCTATGACTGGACTGACGTGCGAAGTGTCCCAAAGCGCTGACTTGTACGAGGGAAAGTTCTAATGGTGTTTTACTCCGACCCTGTTGAGGCACGCGTTCATGGCTTAACGGTTTCGGCATCAGGCTTCCATGCTCTCAGGTCCAGTAAATATACATACCCAAGTTCGTTGCCGGATTGATTCCCATCAGCATAGCACAATTCGTAGTGCAATGCAAGTGTAATGCGGAGGCTGTGGGTTCAGCTCGAACGTGCGACAAGTTTTCTTTTCGTCCACTTTCATTTCCCCTTTTGTTTGCTGCATTTCAGTATCAACCACAGCCAATTTTATCGATGCTTTCATGTCATTATCTGTTGGCTTTATATGGTTATGATTATCCGGGGTGATTTACGCAACTTGAACAAACAATTTTAAAAATTGACTAACCGCAAGTAAATGCTAAGATCAATTCTGCAAATGTTTGAAACTTCATTTTAGGGCCAAGTGCGCTTCGTTACGTTGTAGAGGGCATTCGAAAACGACCGGTCCAATTTCTTTTTGCGGCAGCGTACATGCCGCGTGGCCATTTCTTTTTTCCGACCTTTAAAGAAAGCCCGAAATATAAGATTAAGAACAACCACATGACGGCAAACTCGGTTTCATTCAGTTGCGGCTAACCACTTTTCTTTAAAATCCTTGGTTCAAGTTACGTGAACCACCGTTCATATACAGAGAAGGCAAAAAAGCAGGTTGGCTCCATTGGTGTAGGGTCACAAATGACAACTACGTACGTGGAAACACTTCGTCACTATCCAAGCGTTTCGGCTGGTATTTCAGCCTTCAGTCAAAATAGGCGAAGGCTGGTCCACCAAACGAAACGTCTGGACTCGAGGTAACGAATGCGACGTACGTGCATATACATCTTATAGCGCACCACTGAAGGCGCAAACACGGGCACGCGTCGGCACGGGCCAATGCGTGTAATGCGTCATAAGCGTAGGTAGAGAAAAGGGTTATGCGTGGCGACGCACAAAGATTTTACCGACTACTGATGCTAGAAGATCGGCGATGCGTGGCGAAACATCGACGGCGTCCGCCAATCACCGGCTTCGAAGTCTCCGGCTGCTATACGTATCATGGGGCGAAATGCGAAAACACCCGTGTGCTTAGATTTAGGTGCACGTTAAATAACCCCAGGTGGTCAAAATTTCCGGAGTCCTCCACTACGGCGTGCCTCATAATCAGAAAGTGGTTTTGGCACGTAAAACCCCAAATATTATTATTATTATTATACGTATCATGGCCGCCAATGCGAAGACGCCGATACCAATGATCGTGCGAGTTCTCTGGACGCATGCCGCGTGCGACAGTGTCCATGAAAGACGGTGTTGTGATAGGAGACAACGATACAGTCGACAAGCGTGGGTCGACACTGACTTCAACACTGAAATCTAGCGTGCTGCTTATTTGTCCGTTCGGGGGTAAGCAAGAGTTTGCAAAAACATGAATGCCGACTATGCAAGAATAGAAAATACAAAAACGAACAAAGATTTTCCACGCACACGGGAAATTTCGTATTTGTAACAATTGAGATTTAGAGGTAATAAGCAAAAAATGGAAATGTGGAGGAAGCAATGCGACTATTGCCAGTCGGAAGGCTGCGGTCACTGCGAGTCAGCGTATGCCAAGCTGCTGGAATGTCGTAATACTAGATGAAGACGGGTCATCGCACTGCGTTAAACGGAGATGCGTGCCCAGGGAATATCGATGCCAGTGGGTTCAGCGTGTTCAGCGAAAGTGATACAAACGACATCAGTTCTAACAGCGAAGCTGTATACCCCTACCGTCGAAGGAAATTTTCGTGTCGTATGCAAAAAAAAAAAACACCCCATACGTGGTCCGATACAGAATATAGTGCAATGCCCACCTACCCGCGGCGCAGTTCACCATTAAGGGGCCCAAATGCACAGCTTTGCTGGCCATCCTTCACAGAGTGGAAGGGCACTATGGTCCTTTCGTTTAACCGTATTTTTGTTCTTTTTGACCTTTTATCTGGTGCAACAAAACTCCGTCACGTGGTTTTTACATTGGTGAACAGCTTAATTCTGTGGCAATCCGCAATTTAGTGGAAATGCATTTTCATTGTATTCCACTCGTTAACGATCAGGTACAGCGTTCACGCATATAAAGCTCGATGCATGCCGAACAGTATCGAAGTGGCCTTTACCGACTTCTTTATGCGAGCTTTCAGAAACCGGGCAGAGATTCGATCTAAATAATATGTCAGATAAAAATGTCAGTGGCGTTGTAACGGCAATGCTAAAGAAATTGACGCGAGCATTACGTCGCACCCATTGGAGGTGCCTGATCCATGCTGTAGAACACGTTCATCAATTTGCAATGTTGGTCAGGAGCGCTCTCGACATATCCTGCACCTACGAGGAGCGAAGTGCAACTCACAGTGGGGTCCAGAGCAGACCACCGTCAGTTGCACCACACACACGCGTGCGCTGTTCTAAGCCCCGACATACTCGTCTACCTATACCACACCAGCGGCTCCGCACACTTCACTCGCAGTTTCTTCCACGCCTAATGCTAACGATTAAGAAGCCCCCTTGAGTATCACCTTGAAGCACGTTCAATATCAGGATATGGCATGAAAATATGCGATGCAGCGCCAACTGGCTAACCAAGCACTTTTATACTTTCGTTGCTGGCTGAGATAGACGAATGAAATTTACCATAATTAGGACAAAGCTGCTTTGTCCACTTACAAGCATATATTGCTTTCAGCACCTAACCTGGGTATCTAACCGGGATACAATTGTTGCCATCCTTCACAGCATACCTGCAGGTAATAACAACCAACTTCAAAAGTGATTGTGTCCCTGAGCAGTCTAGCATGAGAATATAAATTTGTGAAGCAGCAAAAATCCGCAATGACAACGAGGCGATCCCTTCCACTTTCCCACTCACCTTCTAGGTGCCTTGGCAGAAGCACGTTCCCTTTTGTGCGCCTCTTTTGTGCAGAACTTGTCAAAGGTAGCCGGGACCTTGGTGCTGTCATTCCATTCGGGGCGTTGCGAAGACGAAGCAGCAGGCCTGCAGCCAGCGTGTCTATCTGGACGCGCTCCGCCTGAACAGAAGTGGCCTTGGAACTGCACATAAACAGATAATTACAGATTTTTAAAACTTCAGGGACATAAGCTACGCAAGCCTATTTGCCGAGGCTTTTCTTGCAACTTATATGCAACTTATAACATTTGAAGCTCTGTTAGCGTGCTACCATTGTTCAGCTTTTTTAATAGCGGAAAATAATAAACTCACTTTCGAGCGTAACGCAACCTTTTTCTTTCACAATTACACGGCAGGCTGTGGACACAGATAACTGCGTTTTGTTTGCGAAATTCTGAACCTTCTCTAAACTGACTCGTTCACTTTTACTTTAGGTGAAAGTTTTTTTTTACCCTCCAAGGCTGTACCTGCAGTTGAAGGATACCTTTTTTTTTGCAAGTACTTGTGAAACAAAATTTTAATGATATTGTAACAGCTCATCACAAGCAATAAAATTGAGACATTCGAAATATCGCTCATGCTTCCAGAAGGGTGTAGGGGCTTACATTTACAGGCTTGCATCTTGAAGGCCTCATGAGACGCTGCTGAGGAGAAGCTTGCAGGCGGCGCTTCACGCGGCAAGCAGGCGACATGGCTGCGTCGAACGTACAGTCGTAAGTTCATTGGCCGGGTTTTCACACGTCGCAAAGCAAAACATTCGAGACGGCACCGTGCAGGACACAAGGAACGGGTGGGGGGGTTATTCTATAAGTGTCCACCTAGTGGAATGTCCGTTTAGGCTAGGTGGGAATTGGCCGAGGGTGCCCGTTTTTCTTCCTAGCTGGTTACGCAACCCAGCCAAACAGCAGTTCAGCAGCAGCTGAAATGGACATGCGCTCCAGGTGGATATTTAGAGAATAACCTTTCTACTAGGATCACTAGGATTAACGCTGACCAAGTGGAATTCGTCAACGCGCACCGGTCATTTCTTGCGCGAGTGTTTTTCATACCGATCCTGTCAACGCGAGTTAGGTCACGAGAAATTGAACTCGCAACTTCGTGCTCTGCGAGCTACGTTTACCAGATCAGCAGCAGTGACTGTGCCAACGTGCTTGCATATTTGATCTGTAAGGCAAAAAAAATGGCTGTGGCTTAGGTAAGGTTAAGCCCAGGATGCGAAGCATACTAGCCTTTATTTTAGTTGTTGAACCACTGTTTAGCTTGGTGAACTGCTGTTGCTTGGCTTTATTTGGTTCGGCAAGACGAAGAAACAACTCATGCGTTACTCTGCTTCGCCTTGGACGCCCCGCATTGGACGCGGTGAGCGTCGAGTCGAGCAACGCAGCGTTCGGCGCGGCAACGAAATGTGCGCCTGAGCAAGCGACGCACGCCTGAGCCTTAGAAACAGCTCGTGTCTAAGGCAACACCGCATTCACTAGAGGCGCTTTTGTACCGCTTTGAAGCATCGTACTCGTGGCTCAGTGATAGCGTCTCCGTCTCACTCCGGAGACCCTGGTTCGATTCCCACCCAGCCCATCTTGCAAGAGTTGAGCGAAAGCCACTTCTCTGTCGTGACGTCACGGTGTCACGTGGTATTCAAGGCGACACCGCCGCGCCTGAGGAGCTGGGTTGAGCCCTCGTAATATGCTGCGCATAAAAGAAATTTGAAGGTGGTAGGGACTACAAGCTTCGACATTCGACAGTTGTCAAATGTAATGCCTAGTGACATTCGTCAACAGCCTAAAACTTATGTGGCATAGAAGAAAAGAGCATAGGAACATATATTTGAGGGAGTTGGTACAGATACATGACGGAAATAAACAGCGCAACTTTTCCGCAAACTGTAGGACACTACAGGGCGGCGCTTGCACCTGTCGTCCTGTCCTACGGTCAGCGTAAACGTTGCACTGGTTATTCCCATTAAGACAGAGCATGGTTCAGAAGAATATGGAGACTTGGATGAGAACAGTGGGTTGGTATTTATCTGGTTATATTAGGTACCTGCAGCCCCGCGTGGGGCTTTGCTGTATGGTAGAACAATCACTGAATACAGTGATGCGATCGTACAAGATGCGGTAGGCAATCGCTGTAAATCTTATACAGCTGGCATAAGCAAAATCCCAAAATATAGAGGAAGGACAATTGCCTTTGATCTTACAGAGGTGGAAGCAATCCCGTCATTTAAACGGAAACTGAGGCGGTGTGGTAAAAATACAATGCAAGAGGCTCTTCCACCCGTTTATTGCTTTTCAAAAGATGCATTTATAGAAGCAGTCATTCGGCAAATGTATTCACGCCGTGTTGAATAGGGACAGCAGTGCCATTTGATAGAGTGAAGATTACTTATGTCGTACATGATGCTGTCGGCTCCGGGAGCAGAGCTTAGACAATCGTTTACGGAAGCCCTGAACTCGGCGACACTAAATGAACGGGCGCAGGATTCGTTTTCATTACACTTCCTGGTCAGGGGACTGTTGTATTGTTTTTGTTTTGGGATCGACTCAGAATAATGTTCGGAGATAGACACACGCTCGAAATGTTGCCTAAGGGCGTTAGCCTGGTCTTCAACTTTGCCTTGTAAGGCAGACGACATTATTTTCTCTACCGGTTTCATACTTGTCCTGGAGGGCAGGTATTAATGCTGCAGGCGTATTTTTCCGAGGTTCCTCTTCTAGCAATGCACAGTGTTCGTCTTCCTTAGAACTGTTTTAAGTTAGAGGTTCAGTTGTTTGAGACTGGAGTAGCATGCCCCAAGCCTTATTCTGTTTTATTTTTTTCTGTGCGTTCCTGCAATCCTGATTACTCGACGACATGAACCTTTTGTTTGGAGCCTCATTCGTTTGCTAGACGCACTCTAATGCACTCTTTTTGGAGCAACCTTTGGTGCTCGCACGATAAACAGAAGGCACGGACGACAGGGTCCACTCAACCTGTTGCTCTGTTTAGAACGAGTCCGTCGGTTGTGCTAGCTGCAAGGATGCGATTGTGTTTTCTGCAATGAAATGCGACATCGTTCGCGAGCGCATGAGTGCCAGAACACAGCTTGTCTTTCTGAAAATTCGCCGTATGCATTGTTGTGCCATTACCACAAGCCCAGATTCCGAATCTGCAAGATGCAGAATTTATCCTGCGAGCGCCCAAATTCTCCCTTGAAAAGTCAAGATGCTGAGCCGTCAGGCAGAGGCGTCCTGAGGGAGAAGCCTCGGCTGGCAACTTGTTCAGACGTGTCACCAAGGGCCAGACAGCCCCGCGCCGCACCTCCTTTTGCCTGGAGGTCACCGCGCGCGCGAACTTTGAACCGTGTGGCCAGCGCGGTCGCTGGTTGGACCTCTCGGACGACCGCCGAGTGCTGACTTTGTATTGGGCCGTTTGAGTGACAATGGTTCCTCGGGGATTATAAAAGCAGCGACGCGTCGCCTCGAAAACCGGATCCGCCGACCCACCGGGAGAGAGTGCCGCTCCCGACTGGGGTGAGATGTGTCACGCGTTTTCGCCGGACGTCGCCGTGCGGGAACAGTCGCGTTTGCTGTGAGATCTCGGCCCCAGTGCCGACACGTTCATGTCCTGTATAATGACCTGTATAGTGTATAAAGTCCCTTTTGTTATTCTCATCGACGCCTGGCTCGGAGTCTTCGCTACCAACGCTCTGTCACGAAACGGGTGACGAGCGCTACGGGACCACAAAGTCGTAATAGTGGTGCAGCGGTGCAAAGTCGTAACAGCGTGGCGAGCCAGCCAAATGTGGACCAACGATGTTCGTGCCATCGAGTGCGACCCTTTGTGTGTGGCTGTAGTGGAAAGTGGTGCACGTAGCAATGAAATACTGCACACATCCGCCGCCAAGGTTTGTGAGTGGTGGCCCTGGCTAACACTGACAAAAATACCCAAGAAAGTGGATGGGAAGACGGTACCGCGGTAGCTGAATTGGCGGAGCATCGCACGCGTAAAGCTGAGACGTAGTGTCGTTCCCCACCTGCGGCAAGTTGTGTTTTCAGCGATGTGCGATTCCATTTTTTGAAATCTATTTGATTCAATTAGTAAGTGCAAGTAATTCCTCGTATGTGGTAATTCCTTGGTGTCTATGTTTGCTTCTTATGATATGATTAATAAAAATCGGGCCCCTTGGTTAATTTCCTATCTTTTCGTTCATTATATATATATGTATAAACCTCATGACCTCGAGCATATATACCGGAATCCACCAAAGACGGTCAGGCACATGTCAGTCGGATCTTATTTAATATGTTACCATATGTGCTGGCTAATTAGAAGAGCGTTAGGAAGGCATGAGACAGTCACAAGAAAACTGCCATGGAGTGCACATTAAGAAGACATCTCAGGCTTGCAAGAATCGTGTGCAACAGAAAGACATCAGAAAATTACAAACGAGCATCAGAAAGCCAAATGATTGATGTTTCACATGAGTCTCGCGAGTTTCAACTCGTCTCATGTTCTTAGGGTATTCTTCCTTTCGCTTCATTTGTTCTGTTGTGTGCTCCGTGTATGACATGTGATGTGACAAGCCCTCTGCTACGCCAACTGACAACAAATCACGATATATTGTAGATTTTTTCCACCAATAAGGTTAAGCCCGCGAGATACAGCTGACGCTACCGTGCCTCCACAAGCGAACATTGCAGGGCGCATGCGCTATGGCAACATCGCTACCATGCGTGCTTATACCTTGATCGCAAGCGTGTGCCGAATTGTACCATCCCACCACCTAGAACATGGGCGCCGGGGTCACCTAACGTCGAGAAATCACGCAGGGCGCGTTCTCGCTTGCCTAAACGTTCCTTTCATTTCAGGATTTGCTCCCCTACAGCTGTCACTGTCGCGTAAGGTGCCTCCCCGCCGGACACGTGCATTGCTCGACAGGATTTCATGGTAGCGGCACCACGTAAAGTAACGCTGGTAACTTCCAGTTGGCGCACCATCACCAATGGCGCTAGCTGCGTCTTAATATGGCCGAGATATGCTGAGCCGTGCTCATTATAAAGCAATGCCTCACGCCAAACTCGCTCATAATAGCGGGGCGCGTCGGGCACCACCAACAGATATACCAGTGTGTACTATACTTTTGGATGAACACGAGCGCGTCTTGATATCAGGCCAAGCGCGAAGTCGCTGGGCGGCGCAATCATGCAATTCGGCTAGCGCTAGCAGTGGTCGTGATTTTGCTCACCATAGTACATATACGTATGTACTCGCGCACCACTTTGTCGAAGTAGAAAAGCACGAAGGCAAACCATGCTCAAGTCCGCGCGCTTGACATTTGCATCCGCGTTTTAGGTTAAGCTAGGGAAGGGAGAAGCACCTTTGAAGACAAAGCACACCACCAAGTGTCAAAGGACCACTTATGCTACTTTCTCCTGCGTCAGAACAAACGCGATACGGTCCACGTGGAAGTAGTGGCGATTCAGCCGGGTGCGAGAAACCAAAAGCGCAGCAAATGGCGCGGTAAAACGCGTGTGCAAGCTGCGCCTGAGCAGCTGTGCCTTTGCCACATAATGATGTCCGCGAGTATAGGCAGGGCTGCCGTGTTGAGAACGGTGCACATGCGCGGTGGAACGTGTCCTGGTTAGGTCGCGCATCGATGAAGAGTCATGCGCTTTCCTGTTTACTATCAAAAACTACACGACTGCAAGTAGGCCACGCTTCGGCGTCAGTGCCGTGGTGCACCAAAGGACGAGCCACAAGCTACAACCTGGTGTTTAATAGGCGGCACAGCAACCCTTTTCTCTGGAGCGCATGACTGCAAGCAAAACACGAGCAAAGAAGCTGTGCTATTGCGAAGGTGCTTGCGTAACACTGCATTGCCCGAGAGCACTTTGTGGCTCCGACTAGTTGCAAACATGTCCCAAACCGGCCAGAAAGTCCTTTCTTTGCACCGCAGGGCATCGATTAAGCGCGCTAGACAAATGTGACCAACTATGCTACCAACGAAGTCGTAACTGTACGGATAGCTCCCGGAGTCAGAATGGCAACAATACCGACAGTCTTCTGACGAATTGGGCTGGTCTGACGTACAAAAATAGGGTAATGGCAGATTCGTTGAAGCATGGCGGGCATGTTATAGAAAACGTGGCGACCCTATATACGCAATGCCTCATGGCCTCGAGCGTACCGAAATTTTGAAAGAACGCCAACATAATCTTAATCCACAAGAAAGGGGAACGCCAAAGATTGAAAAATTATAGGCCGATCACCTTACTGTCCGTTGCCTACAAAGTATTTACTAAGGTAATCACAAATAGAATCTGGAGCACCTTAGACTTCTGTCAACCAATGGACCAGACAGGATTTCGTAAAGGCTACTCAACAATAGAATATATTCAGACTGTCAATCAAGTGAGAGAAATGTGCGGAATATAACCAACCCTTAAATATAGCTTTCATTGATTACGAGAAAGAGTGATTCAGTCGAAACCTCAGCAGTCATGGCGCCATTACGGACTCTGGGTGTAGACGAGCCGTGTGTTAAAATACTGAAAGATATGTATAGTGGTTTTACAGCCACCGTAGTCCTCCATAAAGAAAGCAAGAAAATCCCAATAAAGGGTGTCAGGCTGGAAGGTACGATCTCTGCAATGCCATTCACAGCGTGTTTACAGGAGGTATTCAGACACCTGGATTGGGAAGAATTAGGTAACTCAAGGGACCAATTGCAATGTATGCTCACTGACCTGGACAGGCAAATCAGAAGGGTAGGACTACAATTTAATCAGAAAACTAAACAAATGTTTAACAGGCTCAGAAGAGAACAGCAGTTCACAATAGGCAGCGATGCACTGGACGTGGTAAGGGAAATAATCTACTTAGTACAGTTAGTGACCGCGGATCGGGATCATGAGACTGAAATAATCAGAATAAGAATGAGCTGGGGTGCGTTTGGCAGGCACTCTCAGATCATGAACAGCAGGTTGCGATTATCCCTCACGAGAAAAGTGTGTAACAGCTGTGTCTTACCATTACAGAGTCGATCACACTTGTCTAGAGTGGCCCGAAGGCTGCTCCGCACTGCGCCTGCGACGCCTAGCAACAAGCACCGGATTCGAGATGTGTTGGCTGATAGCGCCACGCACGTGGGCGCTGCGGCATTCGCGGGCGGCCAAGATAAAGGCCTGCGTGATTTACGGGTCTCGAGCACCGGCTTTTTATCACTGGACGATCACTGCCAGCTGAGCTACGAACGTGACACGGCTAGAATGCTGCGGCCTGTATCTTGGCTGCCCGCGAATGCGGCAGCGTGCACGCGCGTGGCGCTATCGGCCAACACATCTCGAACCCGGTGCTTGTCGCTAGGCGTCGCAGGCGCAGTGCGGAGCAGCCGTCGGGCCACTCTAGACAAGTGTGATCGACTCTGTACTCACGTATGGGGCAGAAACCTGAAGGCTTAGGAAAAGGGTTCTACTTAAACCGAGGATGACGCAACGAGCCTGGAATGAAGCATGATGGGTGTAAATTTAAGGGGACAGGGTAGGTCCTATTCTAGCCATGCATTTTGGGCTATGTTCGTGACCCTTTTTCTCGTGATCTGCTGGGATTAGAATATTAATCTTGGTGACATTGTAATCAGCAATGTTAGGTAGTGTTACTGAACCAGGATTATTTTTTTTTAGAAATTAGATTTTTTGCTTTCATTTTTTACTGGACCCACCAAATTTTAGAGCCAAAATCTGCAGTAAATAGCCTGTAAATAAAAATCCCCTACAAGAATATTTATATTCCTGGTTCAGTAGACTTTCTGTAATGTTTGCTCAATATCTGGAAAATGTTATCGTCCTAGCCCTTGTTTCTGAAAAAAAGGGTCAAATGCAGCAAAATTTGGTGTTTTGAGATAATTGGCTTTGAAGTGGAAGAAAGCTTTATTGCAATATAGGACCATAGAAACAAATTGTGGCGCATTTTTGCAATAGCCACCAGCCTGGTAGTCCCCTCCATCGTCAACACTTCTTTTCTGTACTAGCTGCTCTGTTTTCCGGGCCTCCTTAGTTACCAGTCGTCTAGCCCTCTCTGCAAAGTACAGTCGCCGCCGCTCAACTTCGCGCAACCACTGGACTGTGAACCGTCCTGGAGAAACTCCGAATGACCTCAAAATGTCGGCTCGAGCAATGCTGCGGTCAATTAAAGATAGCACAGCATCCATTGTCGCTATTTTCGGCGTCTTGAGGCCACGAAAGACATTCTTCGGAGCGCGGGGGGGGAACGCTGCGTTCGCCGAAGAGTGCGGACGTGCCTCACATGCGCTCCGTGATTTTGGGGTCCTTTGACCCGGTTAATCCCATCGGACTACCGAAATTCTGGTCGGAATCGACGTCGGAAGTGAAGAGGACCACGAGGATACCAATTTCAAGCCGATGGGTCCTTTTTTCGGATTTTATCGGCATTTGAAGTTCCCACGTGGTCGGCAGGGCGTTACGTACGGGGCTCCGCGGCCTTCCCGGCTTCGGCCCGCGGTGAAGACGCATCGGAGCGATGTCCCGAACGAGCAATCCGAGCTACGACCAACCCGTGACCTTAAGACCGACAAGATTTTCGGCTGAATCCCAGGAAAACATGGAAGAAGACTTCCACGACACCATCGAAGTGGCCCACATGCAGCAAGACCGAGACGGCCTCGCTGCAGCAGGGATCCAAGCCCCGGGAAGCAGCACCTCAACGATCCAACGCTCACAAGTAAGCGGAATCGACAGAGAAAAAGAAGACGACTGGATAGTCGCCATGTCGAAGAAACAACGGAAACGCCAAGACGGCGGCGGCAAGCAGCAAGTCTTGGCGGGAAACGGCCTAGATTGCGCGCCTTTTTCAGGGGCGACGAAGAACGCAGCTGGCGCGCCAGCCGCGGCGGAGAAGAAGGAGAGGGAGGGAGCGCCGAGGCGACGCCTGCCTCCGCTCCCCAGAGACGACTTTAAAATCGTCCTCCGGCCGAGAGGACTCGCAGTCAGAGACTTGCACCAACACCACGTGGCGCGGGCGGTAGTCGCAGCTACCGAGCGGGGATGTAAGGAAGAAGACCTGATCATCCGGCTGCGCATTGGATCGAACATCATAATTGTGAGCACCAGCAACGAAGAAGCGGCCAAGAAGATTATGCGCATCAAGCAGCTGAGCTTCGGAGGCAAGAACTACGCCGTAAACGCACACGTGGCGGCGCCGGACGGCACGCTACGCGGGGTGATCCACGGAGTGGATCCGGAGACTTCGCCCGAGGAACTCAAGGCAAGCCTCAGAGTTCGCACGCAAGGCGTGAAGATCCTAACAGCCAGAATGCTCGGGAGATCCAGCACGGCCATCATCACCTTCGACGGCCCCACCCTCCCGAAGCAAGTTCTCTACCACAGCGGAGAATTTTGGTGCTACCCGTACCGGCCCACGAGGCAGGTATGCTACACCTGCGGCCAACAGGGGCACCGAATGGACGTCTGCCCGAATCGGGAGACTAGGGCCTGCAGACAGTGCGGTCTCCAGAACCCGGCGGCAGACCACCCATGCACACCCAAATGCCTGCTGTGTGGCGGCGACCACGTGGCGGGCACGAGAGACTGCAAACAGCGACTCAAGTCGGCGAGCGAGCTGCGGTGGGGCCCCCTGCAGCAGCAACGCCGTAGCCGGGGCCGCAGCCGGGGAAGAACACCAAGATGGTTCCGTGACGAGAGTCAGGAGTCGGGCCGGAGCAGCCGCGGGGGCAGCCGGAACCGGAGCCAGAGCCGGGGATCCGAAAAGGACGAGTCCTTCCCACCCCTGGGCGGCAACGACAAGCAACAGCAGAAGCAGACGCAAGGGCAGAGACAGCAAAAGAAGAAGAGCGGCGGCGTTAAGGTGAGCTGGGGAGACGGCCCTCCCAAATCACTCTTTGCTCCGCACTCGAACACAAACAACACACAAACCGCACGCGAGAAACAGCTAGCGGAGGAAAATACGACACTTAAACGTGAACTTGAGCAGCTTAGGAAGCAGCTAAGCGAGGTTATCAGAGAACTACGTGAATCGAGGACAGGCTATGCCCCGCCTAGGACTCTGACCCCACCGCCTAGGGCGATGGAGACGGGGCAACAACACCACGAGGGAGGGACCTCCAACGATGACCTTAAAACCTTCATGATGAACATGCAGAGGCAGATGCAAGAGCAGATGCAGCAGTTAAAAAGCGAAATGCAGCAGGGACAACAAAAGTTTGCCCTGTTAGAACAGAATGTCAGGACGCACATCAAGAGCCAAAACACACAGAGAATAACCAATGATGCTAGAGACAGATTACTTAACGAACGCAGGTTCGGCACAGAAACCCCCAACGCAAATAATGGTAACCCATCATGGCAGAACGCTTCCAACAATTAGAGATGTGGCAGTGGAACTGCAGGGGGTACAGGCAAAAACAAGGCCTCCTGCAGCAATTCATCTATGCCAGAGGAACCCCACCAGACGTAATTATGCTACAGGAAACAAACTGCACCCCTACGCTTAGGGGCTACACGTGTCAGGAAAATGGCCGTACGGCAACTCTCATTAGCAAACAAGTAGTAGCCATAGCACATAACGAAATAAAGGACACCCGGATCGAACACGTGATCACGGAGATAATCCCCAAAAAGAAAGCACGATCTAAAAGCACTTATATTATAAACCTATACAGCCCGCCCAGACAGAAAGATGGGGACTTTATTAGGCTCTTTACGGAGGCGAAAAAGTTCGCGGGGAACAACACCCTAGTAATAGCAGGTGATTTCAACGCCAAGAGCCCGAGGTGGGGCTACAATAAAGACGACAAGAAGGGACGTGGCATTTGCGCTGCAGCAGAACAGGCAGAGTGCGAATTGCTAACCGACGAACACCACCCAACTAGACAGGGGAACAGCGTCAGTTCAGACACGTGCCCTGACTTAACCTTCGTAAGGGGCGCCAGACAAGCAGAATGGGAGAACCTGCTCGAGAACCTTGGAAGCGACCACCACATAATAAGGATCAGCACAACCGCAAACAATATCAAGCGGAAAATAGGCAAGGTCCGCCTAACGGACTGGGACGCCTTCAGAGCACACTGCAAGCAGATCAAGGGCGACATTGTATCTGCGGAGGAGTGGAGCCAGCAACTCAGACAGATCCAAGAACTCTATACTAAAGAGGTGGATAGAACCGAACAAACTCCGGAGGTGGACAAGCGGCTCCTCAAGCTATGGGAGGCGAGACGCGGCCTCACCAAGCATTGGAAAAGACAGAAGTTCAATAGGAAGCTAAAGATTAAAATAGCCGAAATAACTAAACAAGCGGAGGAGTATGCAACGCAGCTGGCTAGGCAAGGATGGCAGCAATTCAGCAACGCGCTGAACGGCACCCTCAGCACGGCCAGGACGTGGCAGATCCTCAAGTCCCTCATGGACCCGAGCAAGAACAAATCAGAAAGCGGCAAATCGATTCAGAGGCTGGTGCACCAGTACACGGGCACGGACGAACAGCTACTCGAGGAAGTCCGGGTCAAATGCTACGGCAGAGACCAGGTCGAAAGCTACCAAGAAGAGTACCAGGGCGAAGAGAATCCCACCATGGATCGGCCCATAACGAGAGAGGAAGTCGTCGAGGCGATCAGGTCAGCAACAAAAAACACAGCAGCGGGGGCGGACAGAATCAAGAACTCGCTCATAAGAAACCTCAGCGATGGCGCCATAGATCAGCTCACAGCCTACTTCAACAAGCTCTGGCACGAAGGAAAAGTGCCGTCCGAGTGGAAACACGCGGTAGTGGTAATGATCCCGAAGCCAGGCAAGAAACTCCAGGTCGAGAACCTCAGGCCGATCTCCCTCACGTCGTGCCTGGGCAAGATGTACGAGAAAGTAATCACAAAAAGGATCCAGTCGCACCTAGAGAGGAACCAACTGTACCCAGACAGCATGTACGGGTTCAGAGCCCACCTGTCTACGCAGGACGTACTACTCCAACTCAAGGAGGAAGTACTCGAGAAAATGCCGAGAAGTGGCGAAAACGTTGTCATGGCCCTCGACATAAAGGGAGCCTTCGACAACGTGAGCCACGCCGCCATCATGGAAGGCATCAACAACACCAACTGCGGGGGAAGAACCCACGACTACATCAGGGCCTTCCTGAGCGACAGAACAGCGACCGTGGGACTAGGCGAGCTGAGAAGCGACGTCTTCACCACGCCTTGCAAAGGAACACCCCAAGGCTCCGTGATATCGCCCGTCCTGTTCAATATGGCGATGATCGGGCTAGCAAGACGCCTCAAGGAAATCCCGGGCATCCAACACGCGATGTACGCCGACGACATCACGGTGTGGGTCACCCAAGGATCGTTAGGGGAGAAGCAGGACAGACTACAAGAAGCTGCGACCTGCGTAGACACCTACGTCAGGGAGAGAGGCCTCAGATGTTCGACGGAGAAGTCGGAAATCATCAGGATCGGAAGAAATCCTACCAAAGCCTCGCTGGAAGTAGTTCTAGAGGGGCAATTGATCCCAGAGCAGAACATGGTACGAATCCTAGGCATGTGGCTGCAGAGCAGCCGAAAATGCAGCCATACCATCAGCCTGCTGAGAAGAGCCGCGGAGCAGGTTGGCAGAATGATCAGTAGAGTCTCTCAGAGAAGGTACGGGATGAAAGAAGAAGATACCCTCAAACTCGTCAACAGCCTAATCGTTAGCAGAGTTATGTACTCCTTGCCCTACCACGCAACAACAAAGGCGGAGCGAGAGCAAGCCGACTGTATTCTCAGGAAGGCACAAGATTGCTCTACACCTGCCCAGAAACGCATCAAACGAGAAGCTACTCCAACTCGGAATCAGCAATACCTTCGATGAGCTTGCCGAGGCTCAATTGGGGGCACAACTCATCAGACTCAGAGGCTCCTCTACGGGAAGGGCGCTCCTGAGAAGGTTGGGTCGGAACACGTGCGGACTGGTAGACAGATACGCGGACGTACCGGACGACCTTAGAAAGACCTTTAATGTAGGACCCCTGCCTAAAAACATGGATCCTAACCTACACGAGGACAGACGAACAGCAAGGGCCGAGCAGCTAGAAAGGAGGCTAGGCCGGTCAGAGAACACAGTCTATACGGACGCCTCCATGTACGTACATGCAGGGAAGCGCTTAGCCGCTACGGTGGTAGCTAATAGCACAGGAGACATGGCCACATGCGCCTCAGTGGAGGTCGTGGGCATAACGGAGGCCGAGGAAATTGCCGTCGCGCTGGCGGTAGCAGAAGGCTATAGGAAAGGCCGATCCCTAAACATCTTAACAGACTCGAAAGACACGTGTAAAAACTATACGAAGGGCAGAATTAGTGGCATGGCCCTCAGGATAATCAGTGGGGCAGCAGCCTCTGCTGAGCAGACACCCATACAACACATAATCTGGGTCCCAGGCCACGCAGGCGTAGCGGGGAACGAAAGAGCAGACAGCCTAGCTCGAGGGCTTACATACCGAGCAGGCATGTCAGATGTTCTGGAGCTTCAGCTACTAGCATGCGAGGGGGGATACACAGAGACATTACAACTATACAGGGGGACTAGATTCAAGTACCCACCACCACACAAAGCCCTCACGAGGGAGGAAGCAGTCGGCTGGCGTAGGCTACAAACAAACTCCTTCCCCAACTTGTACATCTATAACAAGATGTCACCAACACAATACAGAGCAAACTGCCCCTGGTGCGGCGACACACCCACACTATACCACATCACATGGGAGTGCGAACGAAATAAAGCATTCCACCAACACGAATTCCCGAGTGCGGAGCAATGGGAGAGCCGGCTCACCAGCAGCGAGCTCGCGGCCCAAAGGGCCTTAGTGCGGCACGCTGCTGATGCAGCGCGACTCAGTGGAGCCCTGGACTAGGGGCCCAACCTTGCTGAAGAGAAGCCTCAAGTCGCCGGCGCCAAGAAAGACGACGGAGGCTTCGAATCCGCGAATCTCTTAAACGATCTCATTAAAAGTTTTCTACTACTACTACTTCGGAGCGCGCTCCCATAAAACCTTGTTGAACGCCTCATTCGCGTTCTGAGTTTTTCCATGGAGACATTTCTGGAGAACCTCAGGCTTTGAGAGCTGCTGAAACACCGGCGTTCTGCTTCAAGCGTTCCGCCGAGCGCGAAAGCTTCGATGGAGACGCTCACGTGGTGGCCGCGGCGCCCACTCCTGGATTGTGTTGCTGAGAATTGGCGTCATTGGACGTCTACTTATGCCGGTTTCCGTGGAAGACACGTTTTTTAAAGCATTTCTTTGGCTTCGCCATTGCATTACCGCTAAATACCCAGCACCAAAGTATAAATAAATTCGATTGTCCGCGAAAACACGCCAAAGCACGAGCAAGACGCCGCGCGTTGCGAGTAATCCACTTGCGTCTTAGGATTCGTTTGGCTAAGTGAAATATGCTAGCTAGGTTTTCACTGTTGCCACATGAGTGACAGCCATACCGCTAAACGTGACAAAAAATAGGCGGGGAAAAAAATTTTTTTTCAGTTTAGGAGAGGCAAAGTTTCCGAGCATGTTTCAAAGGGGGCGTGGCTGGATGCTGCCCAGGTTTGGAAAAATGTTGATTGTGAGGTAAATATTTCGCGTCCGCGCAAATGAAACACTGGGCCATGTTAAGGAAAAAATAGAGATTTTAAATAACAGAAAAACAAATCGATTTTTTTCGGAAAATTTGCCTACCCTGTTCCCTTAAGGCATAAGAAAAGAGCAGAATGGATGAGGGAGAAAACGCAAGTTAGACATCTTAGTTGAAATCAAGAAGAAATGGGCATGGGCAGGTCATGTAATGAGGAGGGAAGATAAGCGATGGTCATTAAGGGTTATGGACTGGATTCCAAGGGAAGGGAATCGTAGCAGGGGTGCCAGAAAGTTAGGTGGGCGGATGAGATTAAGAAGTTTGCAGGGACAACATGGCAACAATTAGCACATGACCGGGGTAGTGGGAGAAGTATGGGATAGGCCTCTGCCCTGCAGTGGGCGTAACCAGGCTGACATGACGAACAATTCGTTCCTGCACAATCCTTTGTCTCTCCAACATCACGAGCATACACATTTTTTTCTGCTTCAAATGCATAAGTGGAGACCTCTGAATGAATTGCATATGAGGAAGAGGCCTCTGTGTCCAATGAAGTTCCTATCTTCCGCTTTAACTGCAAGTCGTTCAAGTAAAAAAAACCTGGTTGAACGCCCAAACGGAGCATACGGGATGTAGAGGTACGCTGACAACCACGCCCACATGTTCCTTTATAGAGCACCTAAATTGAAATACATACAGGCATTCATATTTCAACCCAACCAGAGTTCGGCCCCCGGTAGACAGGGACTTGCGACCACGCACTCAGTAACGGCCCAGTCACACAGCGCCGATACTACACCATTTTTTTTTCTACCAACCCACTGCGACAGCTGTCCAAAATTTCAGTGGCCCTACCATACTGTGCGACGCCAATAGCTGGCACATCATTCGCAAGCGGCGCTTCAGCGGGGGCTGAATTCTCCGCAGATGTCAGACTATTTTCTTCAAGAGACGGCCACCCTATCACCGTGCCTGCCGCAGAATTTTTGCTCATTTCTGCACCGGTGCTCGCTTTTTTGTTTATCTTTACCCATCCTCAAAAACATTTGAGAAAATCCTAAATAGTCTGCAAGTAACCTCCGACAGTGCATAACTTCCTGCGTTTTTTTTTTCGATTTGCAGGTATATAGGGCTACCATTGGTCGTTCGCTTCAAGTACGGTATAAACCATGTAGTGCTCACATGAAATCGCAGCAAAATGCTGCGAGACAGATTCGCGCAAATGAGTAGCGTCGCATTATACGTGGAAGAGTGAATATAAGCGACCGGTCTTTGGAAACAGCTGTTTGGCAAACTGATAGGGAGTTCTTGCTTTTCGTGCCATAACCTCGCCCGAGTGCGCACCAAACGAAGTGAAAAGTAGTTGATATTATATCGCTATGGCCATAACTGAACTACACGGAATTGGGCAGCCCGAAATTGGACTGGTCTCGGCCTAGAATCACTGGGCGTTTAGGTCAGGCCGTTCGCTATTGCGTCCACGTGCAGCCGTTGTCCGGATTCGATCCCGTGACACCACAGCCACTAACAACCACGGCGGCTACGACATAAGCAGCGCGCTACCTCGAGACGTAAAACACCTCTAGCACGGCAACAACACACGTACTACAACACAAACTGCAACACTTCTTAAAGGGAGCATTGTAAGACGGCGTCAGGAATAGGAATATAAAATGCCTTCACTGACCGTATCTGTCGCAAGCACTGCCGTTGACGACAGCAGACTGGTCTGTTGGTACACCGATGCGCACAGCACGGCTGATGAAGCGAGTGTGTGACGGGCGTGACCGCCGTAAGGGGCTTTAAACCGTTTAGACCGCCGGCACACTAAACGCTGCGTAACGGCAATCGCTGGAAGCATTGCACATGCGCAGTACACGTATGGTGAGACTGTCTTTTCGGCGCGCGAACACGTCACTGTAGAGGCTCATTCGTCGTCTGCTAGCCGCGCTCTTGGCTTGTGAGCTGATGCTTTCGGCATTTTAATTTCCCTCGTTCTTTAACTCTCTGTGCTTTGAAAAAACAGGGTAGAAAAAAAAAGAAAAAGGACATACCTATGGAGGGCGTGTCTCTGTATTGCCTTCAGTGTTGTTCCAAACGCACTGACGGATATAAAAAATATGCGGGCTCTTCTGTATCCGAGAGCAGATGTAAGCACGGAATGGCTACCGGCAAAGCAGAATGGTTGGAGTAATTACGACGATGACCCACAACCATTTCACGACCACCACAACTATCGGCGACGCGCCGGACCCTGCCGGCATGGTCACACAGCGTGGCGCCATCTCTCGAAGGGGGCGGCGCAAAACGCGCGCCGCGGAAGCCAACCACCACACGAGATGTTCATTTGAGGGATCGCCAGACATTTGCACACAGGCGCGAGTAAGAGGGCGTGAGAGAGAAAATCTGGGGGCTTTTGCTCCTTGAATATATGACACTGCCTAGGCACTACGGGGGAGGTTTTTTTAGCGCGTGTTGCATGCCTTTGTCCCCTAGTTCACTCCGCCGCTGGCTGCCAGCGCGGTGAGGCAATGGGCACGGACGCCCCGTTTGGTGATCGCTGTGACTTAAGGGGCAAGTTTCTGAGTGTGTTGTACAAGTCACGTGTCGCTTTTTGCGTCGCGACGATAGATTCGATTTTTTACAAGCACTGCACCAGGAGGCCACATATTACCGGCAAACGGAGTCCTCAGGAGAGCACCTGAGGTTATAGTAAAGCAGGCCGCGCAGGATTTTCGAGGCACCCAAGGGCTAGCGGGGGCGTCAAAGCTGGAAGCAGGGCGGCACGTGGGTTGGGGCCGCGGAGGCCGAAGCTTGCCCCAACCCACGGACTAGTGATGGTTCTAGCGTTAGTGTCCCCTTTACCGCATTCGTTTCCTGGAGGCGCCACCGCGAAAAATTGACACGTTGTTGCAAATAGCGAGACAAACGATTTAATGAATACAATTACATCGAGCCGCCAACTTCTGACGCTAGGTTCAGCACTACCGCGCCCCGCGACTACTGGAACACCAGTGAGAACTTTGCCTCTTGTTAGGATCGGCCTGCAGCTATTTCAGCCCACTGCACGTGTTCCGATCCAACCGGGACGGTGGCGCACTTCAGAGAACTGCGGATAACCGGCAGCCCCGTGGCGAGGGGTCAGCTCAGGGGTGTTCTCGAGCAGAGGTAATTGGCGGAACCTCCCCATTCGCTTTTCGAGACACCAGACAATGTGCTACCCGGGCGCGCCACCCGGGACGGCTCCGAGTTCGACGAAGCAGGCTTTGTGCGACACACGACAACGCCGCCCTGTTCTGCTATGGGTGGTGGAGTTGCCGCGGGAACGCTGACGAGGGCTCCTTCCTACGCGCCGACCACGACGCAAGACAATGTGCTACTCGGCCGCACTACCCGCGTCGGCTCAGAGTTCTACGAAGCCCCTCTGACGTCGGCTCCGCACCATTGCACCTATGTGTGCGTGTGTGTGAGCCCTCCTCCCCCTCCAAGTCGAGAGCCCGCCTCCTCCAAAAGGGCGGGTCATCTACAATGACGTCGAACTATGACGTCGAGCGGAGTGTTTATAAGCAGCGATTGTCGGCTGCTAGAGTGTGCTCGTTGTCGTGCTCGAAATGTACTCGTGAGCTGTGTGCTCGTAAGCTGTTTGCTGTATGTTCGTCTTGAGAGCTCCATTTGGGAGTCACGCTAGACTGTGTAACATGTAAATAAATCCTGCTCTCTTAAGTCCTGACGAAGACTCAAGCTCCTTCCTACAGCTACGACTGCCAAATCTTACATCTGAATCGCAGCGGTGAGATCGGCCTACAGCTCCTAGATCGTCCAACAACTCTAACAAATGGTGGCAGCTGCGAGATCGTCCGACGAATCTTACATCGGGTTGGCAGTGGTGAAATTGGCCTACGACTCGGAGACAGCAACGGCTGCTGACGGACGTTGGCACATGGTGACCGACCGGTATCCTGATGAAGTTGGAGGCGACTTGGGATTGACCACCTCTTGCAACTGACTGGATACGGCGGAGAAGCACTGGTGATATGGTGCTGCTTCAGTAGGTAAGCGTTTGGTCTTGGCTGTAAGATTTACCAGGCTTCAATTCCTGTGTGTTTTTGAATTTAATTCGCTGGGGATCTTTTACTTGCATTTTGATTTGCGTGGGTATCACAGCAGGTATTGTGTCACCGCAGAGCCATCACATTAGGACCATGGTCCTAATCTGTTTGACGAGAGCTGACCTGTTGTGGTTGTGTGAAGAGATCGAGGTATATGTAGAGGAGGACTTGAAGTAATCAGTGATTCGTAAAACCATTCTAGAAATTAACAACGATTCGAAATTCATAGAACAAATGAGTAAACGAATCCTAAGCAAAAAAGAGGAACAGGAAGCAATTAGGCAAGAACAGGATGAATTTAAGCAAGAACAGAAATAAGCTAGGCAGGAACAAAAGAGTATTTCGCAGGAAGAATGTCTAACATAAGTAAGGAGGTAGTACATTGATGCACTCAACAAAGAGATTGAATGTTTTGAGCAGTTAATCGAGCAAAGTCAGCAGCGGCTTGAGAAATCTGTAAGCTGGACGCAGCAAAAGTGGGAGGAAGTAGACAGTAGATTTCAGTCGAAAGCCGAGAGAAGGAGTAGTACCTGTGAGAGTAGCAGTACGTTCATATGTGAACTCGAAGTGCTAGTAGCTAACGATGCCTTAGTGGCAACAGAGGCCATTAAAGGCCAGACTGAGAGCGACGAGGTGCTGTGCCAACAGAAGACTAGAGACAGCTAGGCCAGCTGCGAACAAATTGGCAAAGTTACCGCGCGTGTGCGTCGCATCTCATGGTATCGAGGTCGTTAGTGAGGTACAGGGTACTGTTGACCCGACAGACACGAGCACCCATGTCGAGTCAGATCTGCGTGCCGAAGTGAAGTGCCAACTGGACGATGCAGTTGAGGGCAGCTCTCAGGATTGCGAGCTGCGTAGCTCACGAAAGAACAACTGCATTGTTCAGGGATCGGTGTGGCTCTCCGCCAGTCTAGGTAGCCAAGAGAGGAATGATTTAGTTAAGGATCATTCGGACTGTGCGGGTAAGAGACCGATCCGGGCCGAAGAGAGGTGTACCGGCAAGCACGAGGCGCCAGAGGACGGCATGAAAGTGAGTGCGAGGAAACAGCACCTTAAAAAGAAGCGCCGTAAAGATCAGAATGCGGTGATCAATGTAACGCCGCCAATGGCGGCGACAAACGCAAAAAAGGCAGAGCACCAAGAAAAGAAGGGTGCGGTCATCGTTGACGACGTGTGCGCGTCAAGCACGTTTTAGACACCGGCCTAAAGGAGACCGAGAAACAGGTCCTGCACGGACGCGGACAAACGGCACGGGGCAGTTATATTCCTCGTCGTTCCGTCGTTCTTTTCGAAGCTCAGCGTGTAGTACAAAGAAGCGCAAAGTGGCAAGACGAAACGAGGTGATAGGGAGTAGCGACGCGGTCAATCGAGTTCGTGATGAAAGGCGAGCGCCAGGACGCAAATTAGCATTAGACTGTAACGTCTTGGGGGAGCTGATAGTGAGTAAGCCCTTTTGTTGTTCCTCGGTAGCCAGAGTCGCTTTCAAACCGCGACCACCTCGAGTACGGCTGAAATAGTACGAGTCAGTTGTGGGAGGCCAAGAGAGCTTCCGTAGGTGGAAAACGTGTTGTTTTGTTTTATTTTTGAACATTTGCAAATTTTCGCGATTTGAGACTAGAGTTTATTTCAGTATGTAAGATATGAGCTTTTTTATGTTTTGTTTGAGAAGCTCGAGATTTGAAAGACGTGTTTTTTTGTAAACATGAACTTTGGCGAGGTATTCATTAATAAGTAGATAGGCTTTCTTTCTTGTGTGTCTTTGAGTAACCTCAAGGTTAAGGTTATCGTTGAGAGGCCTATAGTAACGCGCGTGTGTATTAGTTAACCTTCGTTTTTTGTTTGCCACTTTGTTTATTTCCTAAGGTTAAGCGCATAGGTTTTCAGTAAGTGCATCAAATGCACAAAGAAGAACTCTTAGATCCGTTAGCGTGTGTCCTGCGTCGACGGAAGGAAGCAGGTTTATTACTGGGTTGCTCGTGTGTGTTGAGGGCAGCCGTATTCTGACTTCTCTAATGAGCGTGCGTGGAACATTGTTTAAGGGTTCTGCGGTGTGCGTGAGTTACGCAAGGTGATTGTTCGCTCGCGGCGCCGTATATTTACGTCATTGATCCTCAAAGGGTTAAGAGCGAACAAATGCGATATGTCAACTTATATATCACGTGAAATTCTTACGTTGTCTACAAGGGTTTCGGAAAAGCTGTATTTACAAATTTCTACATTGTTTCAGATGCATGCATAACAGATCATTTTTGTCAGCTTTAAATGTACTATGAGTTGCAATTCACCGAATTGCGATATCATTCGTTTTGCTGAGTTATGGAGTAGTAAACGTGATAGTTTCGTTTTCAAAACATTTCAAAGTTTTTCTTTTAACTGCAACCAATCTCGTCAAGTTTCTTGCTATGGTTGCCGAGAAAAACGAATTCTTCTTTTACATGTATTTAGATAGGAGCACACGAGCTAAACCTTCCTCTTAGCGGATTTGCTGTGAAAGAAAAATATACAAGAACGCCTCAGCCGTCAATATTGGCGCCCCAAATTTCGTCACAATGGCACCATCACCTTCGGCATGGCTCCGTGAGCAGCTGCCAAGCTGTTCACTTTAGTCGTCTTCCTTCCCTCGGCGGCAGCTCATTGTCTTGGTGCCAGCGACGCGATAAATCTCCACCATCATTGCGTGATGCATCGTTTCTGCGACCAAGCAAGCTTTCGGCGGCACATGTTCGCTGCTATATTTACACTGAAACTTTACACTGCTTGCCTTTGAAAAACAGCGTGCATAAACGAAAGAGGACTGGCTACAAGGGACATGCTCACGGGGTCATCTATTGATAGCATCACAAAAGGCTTGTTGCGGTCAGGTTGACTTTACAGGTTTGTAAGGATGGGCACATTGGGTAGTTGGTTCATAATCAAAGAACAGCGCTTCAAGTTGTTAGCGCAGTGTGTGCGGGGTTCCTCCTTTGTGTCCCGCCTTGAAGCGCTGTTCTTTCTGTGAATTTACAGACGTTCTCTTTCTACGTCAGTTACGCTTTCCATGAGTGTTCACTTCGAGAATCACTTACAGAAGCATGTTTATTCAAAATTTCTTTGCTACGCTAGATAATCTCGAGGACCGGCTCCAAAGTGCTAATTTTCTTTACCCACCTAAAATTTATTACCATAAAGTTAATTAACGCAGCTTTGGTAATTACGCACACAAATTATCCACTTACTTCCCATTCACAGTTACAAATTTGAACACTCGTATGATAGAATTACGTCGCCAATATTTGCATTGGTTTAATGGTTCTGTTTGGTGCAAATAATGGCAGTCAGCCTATCGATGATGCTGTAGGGTTCTTATGAAGCTAGTATAAAAGCTTGGGCAGGTTTTCTTGGCGCAAATCAAGTTCATGAGCTTGACCACATGTGCCCAACCATGCACTTCTGTCTTAATAATGGACTAGTCTACACTATACAAGAAGCACCTCAGCGCTACGATAAATCACACAAGGTGTGCGAGAACATTGTGCGTGCTCCCGATCAGATTTCTGAGCGTTGCTGGCATCAAGCTCGGTTTCCTGGCATCATCAGGAATAAAAGCAGCTGCTTGGGGGAAAGCATTGGATAAATTTTCAGTACTTTCTAACATATGGATCAGCACCGACATGTACGTTTGAACAAAAAGTGCTGCAATATCATAATGAGGGTTTTGCTACATATATTTTGGCTGTCTAATGTTAAGATATAAAGAGAAAACACTGATTTTGCGACAAATAGTGCTGACATATGTACAGTCACGTGAAATATGAGCTACGAAACAGTACCCGTGGTGGAACTGGCCCCTGGACTACAGCGCTTCATTGAACTACGATATGCTGGTTTGATTAATACCAGTAAGTGGAAAGTGTTTATCTTTTGAATTTTTGGCATTAATTAACTTTAATTACGGAGTTTTACGTGCCAAAACCACTTTCTGATTATGAGGCACGCCGCAGTAGAGGACTCCGGAAATTTCGACCACCTGGGGTTCTTTCACGTTTAAAGCTAAGCACCACGGGCGTTTTCGCATTTCGCCCCTATCGAAATGTGGCAGCCGCGGCTGGGATTCGATCCCGCAACCTCGTGCTCAGCAGCCCAACACCATAGCCACTGAGCAACCACGGCGGGTAATTTTTGCATGTTGGCGCCGCTGTGCAGTCTTGCGGGCCCTTTTTAACATGAGCACTGTGTTTCAGCTAATATTCTAAGCAACTGTACACTTTTTCTTTTGTGTGTGTGCGGGGGGGGGGGGGGGGAGGAGCGAGTTTTCTTTAGCATCTAACCGCTGTTCCAAAGTGATTGGTTAGCTCAAGATGCGCCCGCATGTGTTTCTAATATCCAGTATGTTGTCACGAACTCAGTTGCGAAAGAGGTTTATCTTATCAGATTGCGTGCGTAAAGTGAATACTGGCGTACAGGCGCCCACATCTTTAACTGGCTTGCGGGAGCGGCGACGTTTCCGGCCGTCAGCGCCGTATGACGGGGCGAGGCTGGAAACAGCGTAGCAGACGATGGGCCCAGCTGAGCGCGCTTTGTCCGCATGCGCTTAGCTTCAGACTGTTTCCTTGCTCGCCCCGTCATACGGCGCTGACGCACGGAAAAGTCGCCGCTCCCGCAAGCCAGTTAAAGATTTGGGCGCCTGTACATTCTCCATCAAACTTGAGCACCAGAGATTGCGCTGAAATGTGCCAGCATTCTAATCTGATGAACCGATGCCTTGATCCATAGATCAGATTCACAGAAAGCACTACTTTGCGAGCAGCCATCGTTAGGGTTTGTTTTCTTTTCCAGCGCAAGCCCGCATTATAATGAGTTATATTCGTGACTCACTCGTTTCGAACAGTTTTGTTTTTCACATCACTACAACTTTGCAGTGCAGACGTTCTATATATTCATTGAGTGAATACTGGGAAATGTACTAAGACATTTCTTGCGTGTGCGTTTGCACATCTACTCTCTCTCATCTACATCTACGTCTATTAAAAATCTCCCAAAATATAAACAGAGGCCGATAAAAATGCGGGCATTTGCGGAAAGGTGAAACCGCTTCAAATCTCAAGACAACATTAAATATAAAAGATCAACTGAATATCAGAAAACTGTCACGTTGACAAGGTGGCCAAATTTTGGCAAAAATAAATTGGCCGTGAAAGCAGTTCATCTGAAACCCGGTGGTGCAAAATAAGTCGAGAATGTCGGCAAGTGTTGAAGAGAGGTCGAGTAGGTCCTGTGGACGATGTCAGCGACCGGCAGCTGTCAGGCGACTGCACGTATAAGTGACATGCCTGGTCGTCAGTCGTTACACGGTGATTGGGGTCTGAAATTTTGGACGCGGACGTGATCACAATAAGTGCAGTGCACTCTACGGTGTCATTCTTCGACGACTTGTACCGATTCTCGCAGAATGAGGATGGGAACAAATTGTCTTACCTGCCGACTGTCACCTTCCTCGAACTGCCAACATTCCTTACTCGCCGTATTTGCTTAGTTGCTATGGGGTTCAGCTGCTAAGCGCTATGTCGCGGGATCAAATATGAGCTACGGGAGCCGTACTTAGACCGGTGTGAAATGCGAAAACACCCGTGTGCTTAGGTTTACGCGGAGGTTAAAGAACCCCAAGTTGTACAAATTATTCCGGAGTTCCCCACCACAGCGTGCCACCTGCGATAGTGGTTTTGGCAATTAAAACCCCTAATTTATTACGTAACATTCGTTAAGGATGTCCTTGGCAGCCGCACAACTCTTGAATAGACGTAAGTGTCAGGAGTTTTGTGCGAGGTGTTTGAGTACGTGGGTAGCTTTTATGGCGTTCGATACTTGCTAGTCTACATTGCGGCTATATTATAGAGGAGGAACGGCAACATGGTAGACAATATGGAGAACAGACAAATCCCACATACTTTTAGATAGCTGTCTTCCTTCACGCACGTGGTTAACTGTGGCGGGAGACTACTTTGGGAACTAACTGCAAGTGCTATGTATGCCATACTCAAAGGTGTACCTGGCCCGGTGGTCAGTAAATGTGACGTAATACTGTGAGCAGCTTCGGCCATTGCATGCTAATGGACCTCCACCCCTTCTACGTCTACTTGTACTCTAGCAAAGCTTACCGTTACCATTGAATAGGAAGGTATACAATTAGTGCACTTTATCGCTGCCAACATATGGGGCAGAGGCTTGGAGTCTAACGAAGAAACTTCAGAGAAAGTTAAGGACTGCGCAAAGAGCTGTGGAACGAAGAATACCAGGCATAACTTTAAGAGGCAGAAAGAGATCGGTTTGGATCTGAGCAAACGAGTATAGACTACATTCCAATTGACATAAAGACGGGGCAAAATGCGAAAACACCCGTGTACTTAGATTTAGGTGCACGTTAAAGAACCCCAGGTGGTCGAAATTTCCGGAGTCCTCTACTACGGCGTACCTCATAATCAGAAAGTGGTTTTGGCACGTAAAACCCCATAAAAAAAAATTGACATAAAGAATAAAAATGGCGCTGGGCAGATCATGTAATGCGTAGAGTATATAACCGTTGCACCATTAAGGTGGCATAATTTGTACCAAGAGAAGAGAAGCGCAGTAGAGGATGACAGAAGACTAGGGGGTGCGACGAAATTAGGAAATTTGTGGGTGCTGGTTGTTGTCAGTTGGCTCAGGACAGGGATAATTGGAGATCGCGGAGAGAGGCCTTCGTCCTGCAGTGGACATAAAATAGGCTGCTGCTGCTGATGATGATGGAGTGCAAAAAATAACAAGCGTCACGACTGCTGTTAGTAAAGTGGCGCTTGTTTGCTTTTGCATGCCAGTGTAACGTTCTCGCATATGAAATTACCATCCGTGACACGCAGTTAGTCGTATGAGCTCTCGCATCAAAGTGGGTTCGAATGTCGAACGGACACCGGGGCTCGTAGCTTCCGCTGGGGGCTCCCGCTGGGTGTCGGCAGGAGCGGCAGCTTCGCGCTGGTGCAGCGAGTGGCTTTATGTGATACGATATCATTGCACGTTAAAAAGGAAAGCGAAGAAATAGGCAAAGGAATCGTTAAAGACTAAAAAGAACAGGCGTGAAGAAACTCGCGCGCGAAGCCGTTTCCCAACTACAAAAAGAGACGGCTTTACCCTCGCTTCACGCGACTCAACAACCGAATGTGACGTGCCTGAGGTGTTTAAACCCACGGTTAATTTGTACCTCTGTGACTCGGGCATCTTGCTGCGACGCTGAGACTAATCTGCATTGGGGTCTTTTACATGGGCACTTATCTACTGTCTACTGAATCCGGGATCCAGTACACAGCGATCGTAGGCTGGTTGCCAGCACCGTAATGCTGAGTGAGCTCAAACAACTCGATACAAATTGTTGGACCGTGCAGCAGCTACTATTCTTGATCGCGACCTCAAAAAATTGATCCGCATCAGGCTTGATTGCGATTTGAAGGGTCCGTGTTTCACGGCTAACAAAAGCGCCTGGGAGTCAAGGCGATTCAAACCACCGCTGCCGTACTCTCGCAACACAACATGCGGAGTCCAGATGCCACACAGAACGGTCCACATTCTTTTTAGAAATGGGTTACCTAAGCATACGCCTGTGCTAAAGCACTCGACTGCTTGCAACTTGCTACTGCAGAACTGGCACTGGTCAAACACGAGATAGAGAGAAAGTGAGAGACAGACAAGACGAGACTCGGATTACGCTGAGTTAAAATCGAAGGTGTAACTTTTTCGGTGTGATCAGGCAGGCGAGGACGAACAACTATTTAAAGTCAAGCGTCGAAAAATCACTTACGAAACAGATAACACAATACTGTTGACGAGCAAATGTATTACAGGTTGCTCATACTAAATTTATTGTCACACAAAACAACTCATACCACTGTCACACCGGCATTTTCAAACCCATTTGAGTCAAACGACGCTCCACTTCAGGGGTTTATTCGCGCTGTCACACGAGTGCATCAAAGGAGGCATAGTCGGAAGGAGCTTTGAGTCAGGGGTGTACGCGTTCGTTCTCTGAATTCTTAAGGACATGTCGTACGCCTTCTTGAGTCCAAAGGGCGTATAAGTGAAAAATTATTTACAGCATAATTATACAAGTTCAACTCTTACTTGTTGAAATCAAGTTTCCCAGTACGATACGAGCTTCTATCCACTAAAAACTGTCGTGACAGCCGGAATCTCAATGTTGCACACGCCGGTGCATGCAGCAGCACCGGCATCAGCCTCTTGCCCGCATCATCATCGACGTCAAATGGGTGTCGTGTGCGGTTTGGCGAGCGGCTGCTACGCATCAAAGTGTCGTAGGTTTCTGCGAGTTAGCTTTTCAATGCGAAGCGTCGTTTGCGAACTTCGGGCGTTCTGCATCTGTCTATTCACGTCTATTTGTCCTCAACTGTATTAATGGTATGAAAAAAATGATGCTGTCGTGGTTGTTAAACGCAATATATATCAGGGTATGAATGAAATGCATGCATGACCTTACATGGATGACATCACATATATATCACGATATGGATGATAGATTTCGTGACATGTAATGTGCGTCATTACATGCATGGCAAGACATACTAGCGCATGTTATGAAAGCGACGACGTGACGTGGCTTGTGATGGCATCTATGCCACTACAAATGGTATGATAACATATTGCTGTAGTTACTCGATAAATATGGAATAATTTGGTATATATCTGAATATGAATTACACGACAGGCGTGCATGACCTAAAATGAATGGCATGACATGAATGGCATCAATTGCATGACATGACATTACTGACCATGCATGTATCAGCACGTCATTCCGGGTCATTCTTATGTAATGCACGCATGTCTCACAACACATGTCCTAATACATACAATAAAGAAATAACCTAGACTTCATCCCCTCCTGTCATTTTGTCAATTTCATGACAATGATGTCATGGCATGAATACATATCATGTTACTTCATTTATATGTTAGATATCGTGATATATACCTTGCAAGGAAATGAAATCGACATGAATGACAATCATGTCATGACATGAATGTTATAATTCAGATGAATATAATGGATAGAATAATATGTGTTACATTACTGACATTTCATGCCATGTATGTCACAATATGATTGGCAGGTACGCCAAAGTCTATGTCAAGCCACTGCATGATTCCAATGAATGTCATAGCATAACAAGAATGAGATAAATTCATGACATGCATCCATGCATGCACCACATGTCGTTTCCATGACAAGAACTTATTATGACCAGTGGACCAAGTTGTGTACAAACTTGGACCGATGATTGTATAGATATGATCGTGTTCGGGATACCGCTATTGTCGTTGCATCGTTATTCCAGTTTCGTAATCTGATTCTTGCGTCTGATTCCCTCATGCTATGTGCGCTCGAGCTTGGTGGCACACGTAAAAAAAAATTACTTAGCACATATGGACGTGTCCTAGAAAAATAAACCAAATAGGCACAGACAATCCTGGGAGACAATAATGACCAGCTCGAAGGAAGAGGATCAAAAAGAAGTCATCCGCATGGCCATAGACGCCGCTGAGCTCGAAGAAGCATCAGCCAGATGAAAAGTGAGAAGCAAGCTGGAAAAACAGGAAGACTCTTGACGCCTCGGTACTCTATTTGCGGGTGCAAATAAACGTTATTTCCCTCTCTCTGTCTCTCTTTTTAGTACATGCTGCAGACCACACTGTGGTCCTTTCATGACGGGCAGACATAATTATCTACAAGACTAGAGATACATAAATAGAAAGATGCATATAGATACATTCATTCACATTCATATTCTAAGGATAGTAATTAGATGAACAAACTATATTTTCTTTGATACATTGCCCACAAAACGCTTTGTGAAAAGATCAAAACACAAAGTTTAATCAATCATTGTTACCGGTCGATTGTAAAAAGCGGAAGAGGGTGCGAACAGAGTGACGTAACCAAGATGAAACCACAAGATTAGTGAGAATAGGCAACTAATCGTTGCACACCAAAGGCAAGGGTGTTTGAGAGTCGAGCTTGCCGTGATCATTCAACAGCAAACAACACATATATGTAGAGACACTGCCCTGCGCAACGAAAAAACAAACGCACATATTCAAAAAAACAGTCCCATGTTGCACATGACACCTCAGCAGCACACGTGCCAGGAGATGGTTGCATCTGTTAAAACAGCGTCTGAAAATCACGTTTCCCGTGAGCGTTGATTTCTGAGCGCTGCACAACAACGCGCCTCCTCCTCTTTGCTACCAAAGCCCGTACCAGACTTTGACGGCGCTTCTCCTCGTTAGCAAGCCTCTTAATCAAACACAAAGGCGCGGTCTTTCCTGGTGCACACAGTGTCCGAGTACGACAACGCTACAGGAACTTCCACCTTGGCAGCGTGATCACGGCTCGGCCAAGGCTGCACGGGGCAGCCTTACACCATGCCACTCATTCGTATGGCTAAAAAGGACAGGGACTTCAGATTGAACTGCCGTATGGCCGTCAAGCCACCCATTTGTGTTCTCCAAGTGATACCATGGGCAGCCGTTAGAAAACATTTAATTTCTGCATTTTCTTACCCATCTCGCCCTCCATGCCCCTCTTTCACAATAATTGGATCGTTCGTAGAAACCATGCAATCGTTGTTACCGTCGTCCTCGACATGCTGCCGTCGTGAAACGCGCGCATTTTGGGGAATTCTATTTCACTGTACGCGCATCGCACACACACATAACACACCGGTTTTACAAATAACACACTAGACAACCTGGTAACGCTTTGCTGAGCCCCAAACAATGCTGCATAGCTACCTGCCTGTATCGACCGTGTGCTTAGCACAAGGTTGTTTCCTATGGTGAGGGGGATCTGCAGAATTTCTTTCCTCCGTCAGTGTTGCGTCTTACTTCGTTTTAGAGCGCAGCTCTTTGGCGTCCGTTCCTGGGTTTCGCGTCGTCGTCGGCGTTGTCGTCGGCCTCGTAACCAGCTCCGCCCCCCTTCACTGGAGTGGGAGACGAAGCACGCGAGCCGCGAATGGCGGAGACCAATGAGAGCGGCCCCTTCAGTGACGTGCGCGCGCGATGCTGGTGTCATGCGGACCCTCCTTACGGCTCGATGCGCACTCGTGTCTGGTCTCAGCGGATCCGCTCGTTTCGTACTATCGTCTGCTCGCGCCACAGCTCTCGCCCGCGCCTGTTTGGTTCTGTTGGGTCGGTCTCGTTCGCGCTTGTTTTGGTTGTTATTGTGTGAGATTGTTTCTTAATCTGATTGTATGCGCTATGCGAATTGTATAGTACTTTCTGGAAGCCAACGGCACCAGCGATCACACTGGAACCTTTGACGAGTCATGTATAAACGCCGGCTCGCTTGAGCCGCAGATCAGATTTTCGACCATTACCGACTCTGCTACATGTCTCTCTCAAATTCTTTGCTTCAAAATATCGCGAAATGGAAACACGTATAGAGCTGCGCTCAAATTTCGCATTAGGGAGTATCGTAATCGTCGGATAAATTTTTTATCACATTTACACTTGGCTACTGCTACCTACAGACGCTGTGCAAGCGCTCAGTTTGGTCATAACTAAAAAAACAATTACAACACATTTTGCAAAATAAAATAAGGCGTAAATTCATTCTAAGGCGCATTTAGGTTGATTTTTAGATAGAAGCTGTATATTGCTAGGCGATTCACCCGTCCGTCTGCTTCCTGCACGCCGAAAACTCCTCCGGCGCAACTCCATGCATATGTATGAAATCAGGCGCGAGATTGGCTGCGCCAGTAGCGATGTCATTGCTGTCCGTAGCAGCCGATTACTCTCGCAGCAGTCTCTCTCCGGATCCGAAACGCGTAGGCCACGCGTCATATGCATTCCTGAGGAGGAGGCAGCTTTCTATCAGTAATGCCGCGAGCAGAACCGGGAATGAGCTCTTTTTCGATAAAATCTTTCATCACCCAGAATTAGACAAAGAACTGCTGTCACTGCACTGCACATTCCGATGATTACACCATGCTAATAAGGTCGGCATACCTTCTATCAGAAGGAATTCCTTTTCGCTTTCCTGGCTCTTACGCACACCTTAAGAGTGGAATCACCTTCCCAAAAATCTCGCTACAATTCTGAATCATGAAATTTAAAAACCACATATCCAATATTTTATAGAGGCTGTTTGTGTACCTGCTATGGTTATGTTAATGTTCAATCTTGTTTTATTTAGTTTTTGTTTATTTGGTAATAGCGAACTCGTATGTTACATCCAATTTTCGTACCTACATTTCTAATAGCCATGCTAATCATGCATTGATTTATGTTTCGCATGCTGCTTTCATTCAGCAATCTTATTCTTTGTATTTATTGTTTCACACTCCCCTCTGCTGCTTCGGCCCTGAGGGTATATCAAGCAAACATGGCTAGCCGATTCGTCCGTCCATGTGTCACCTGTACGCCGAAAACTCCTTCAGCGCATAAGCGAAAAGGGGCGCGCGACTGGCTGCGCCATAGTGACGTCGTTGCTCTCCGTCGCAGCCCATTGCGCTCGCAGCAGTTTCCCTTCGGCTCCGAAATGGGTAGGCCACGCATCATACCCACTGCTGAGGAACAGGCGGCTTTCGATCAGGAACGCCGCCAGCAGAACCGGGAACGAGCTCGTCTACGCCGTGATGATGCAGCAGCCCGGGCACAAGAACCGGCTCGTGCAGCCGAGTGGAATCGGCAACTGGGCACCGAGAATGCGGTAGCCTACCAAGCCATCGCTAAATGAACCGTTGGGATTAATGCAGTGATAAACACCGGGGCCACACGGTTCAGTTTCGCTGGTTAACCGTCTGTACGGAGTGCTCGGACGGCGACGTTTAAAGCTTTCTTTCGATGCAACGTAAGCGCCTAGGATATGTGGCGCTTTCTGCTAAGAGCTGAAGCGGAGACCATGTGGCATTCACCCATCTCCCTTGAAATAATTCCTCTGTGAAGGTTCAATGGTCTATATGCGGAACATTGGTATGCCCGTGTTATACCGGTATTAATCGACGCTGAGCCAGCTTATATCCTTGACTCTTAAAACTAACCTAAATATATTACACATTGCGATGATAACGAAAACCAGTGCTTAGGTTTCACGCGTCGAAAGCACCATCTTATTATCAGGTAGACCGTAGTGTGGAACTCTGGTAGAATTTTGACCACGTGGGGTTTTCGTGCATCTAAACCGAAATACATGAGCGGTCTTGCATTTCGCCTGCATCGAAAGGCCGCTGCCGCGTCAAAGAGAAAAGCAGCGACCTCCGCAAAGCAACACCCAAGCCATTAGGCTACCGCGGCGAGTGATAATGAGCAACTTATTCGCTTAGCACATCGGTAGCAACATTTTCGATACTTTTTGGCAAGGGTAAATAATGAATAAATGAGAACTTCCAACTGATCAAGTGGAAGTTACGCTACACCACTTGGTGAAGCTTAAATCCGTTTTTTGTGACCCATTGTCTTTGGGAAGAGACTTTTCACAAAGAAAAGAAAAAGAACAAATAGACAAGTTCGCAATAACTTGCGTTTATTCCAAAGCACCCAAAGAAATTAAATAGGCGTTGTCAACATCATGTGCAAAATCAGGTATAGGGATCGGGCAGGTAAAATAAGTAGGTAAAATCAAGTAGCTAAAATGAAGTAGCTAAAATGAAGTAGCTAAAATGAAGTAGCTAAAATGAAGTAGCTAAAATTAAGTAGCTAAAATAAGTAGCTAAAATTAAGTAGCTAAAATGAAGTAGCTAAAATGACGCAGCTAATATGAAGTAGCTAATATGAAGTAGGTAATATGAAGTAGCTAAAATGAAGTAGCGAAAACGACGTAGCTAAAACGAAGTAGCTAAAACGAAGTAGCTAAAACGAAGTAGCTAAAACGAAGTAGCTGAAACGAAGTAGCTGAAACGAAGTAGCTGAAATGAAGTAGCTAAAATGAAGTAGCTAAAGTGAAGTAGCTAAAGTGAAGCAGCTAAAGTGAAGCAGCTAAAGTGAAGCAGCTAAAGTGAAGCAGCTAAAGTGAAGCAGCTAAAGTGAAGCAGCTAAAATGAAGCAGCTAAAATCAGGCAGCTAAAATCAGGCAGCTAAAATCAGGTAGCTAAAATCAGGTAGCTAAAATCAGGTAGGTAAAATCAGGTAGGTAAAATCAGGTAGGTAAAATCAGGTAGGTAAAATCAGGTAGGTAAAATCAGGTAGGTATCGGGTATAAAATCACAGATCTCTTAAAATGACTTAAAACACATACGCATACGGATGTCAATTGAAAGGGTTGCGCCATGAGGTGGCGGCTACAACATGCGACGTTTTTTTTAGGCCAACACGGAAAAAACTGGGGTCAGAACAGTCAGGAGAGAAGCATCCTTTCTTGAAGAGGAAAGAGAAGTCCGGGAGCTCGAGGGGGGCCAACCCGCAGGGCGTATTCGATTTGGTCGCTATTGAAGAAAGGAACAGAAGAGCATGTATTGTAGCAGTGCTTGTACATGCAACTTAATGTAGGACCGAGTTATTCGATCAGGGTGACAGCACATTCATTCCGTCCGCAAAACTGCTAGGTTAGCGTTCCCACAAAGAGCTGGCGACCCAACACACAGTACACGACTGCGAACTACAGCCTGTTTATTAAACGGAGACTAAAGACAAATACTAAGTCAAGCTAAAGTGATAGATCAGTGCTGGAGAATATGTAAGGCGCGAATATTATCGCGACGAGAGCCTTAATAATCAAGACGTTGAGGTAAATGAAATAAGACTCCCACGGGACATTCGAGTACTTGCCCGATGACGAAAGCACTCATTTAAATTTTGTGAGTAGCACTCAACCACTCACTGCAGAAATATTCCTTGTATGGGGTATGACTAAATTGCGAGCTGCCTAGATGTATTTCATTTTTAGAACAAGAACTCATCGAAATACCCCTTGAAAACGACGCGGGTGGGCGAAAAGTTTCGTATTTGCTCGATTCCGCAACGTCGACACTTTCGCGTTTCAGTAGTTTCGTTATGGCGTAGTGCTGCACTGGTTTTTCTGGCTCACGAAACTCGCACAAACTGCAAGTGGCAGAGAATTCAATTTTCATGTGATGTAGCGGGATGCCCGAACGGTCTACGCCACATGACCGACATACAACTGGCGCGGGGAATCCAGCGCACTGCCGTGGCTCGGTGCCGCCGTCTGTCGGGCGCCGATTTACTCACCGAAGGCAGCAAAGGGTGGTGATTGCGCATGCAACGTCACGACTCCCCTGTCGGGTGGCCGGAGATTTGAATTTCTAAAAAGGTATTCGCACCCTTCAGATGTAATTTCTTCGTAAACTCTTCTTGGCACGAAAAAAGCGTTGCGATGTTTCTGGGACTGTATTTGAACAATCCACGCCGACTTAGTATTTGCCTTTAGTGTCCCTTTAAGCTTTGGCTTGGAGATAAAATCGCAGAAATTGTCTGGTTACATGATCACTTAATTGATTTGTATGAATTTTGCGGTATTTGAGAGATAGTTAAAATTCCACCAACTGCCTATCACAGCCTTGTGTTCAGCAGGCTGTTTCTTAGATGTCATGCTATAGCCATTACAAAGAAATCCCAAGCGATTTCTCCCTAATCAAGTTTATTTGGAGCGTAGAATTGATAAGTATACAAGTAGACGTATGGGCATACAAAGGCAACAAGGACGCGACTTGGACAGGTCCCCAATCACTAGCGGGATTCGGCAGTTATTTCGAAAAGAATTTCAACAAGGAGTACTTAATTTTTCATATGCGCATAATGTTTTAATATTTAAGAAGCGCAATCGCACAGAAATATTCATGGTTGGGGAGATTTCATCTGTTTTAGACAACATCGCCGAGACATGCACTTTACACACGAACTCCCGCGGTCCGGTTCTATTCAGTTTTATTAAGTATGTTATGTTTACTAAATTTATTAAGTTTATTAGGCATATTGAGTTATATTAAGTTTTATTCAGTTTTATTAGGTTTTATTCAGTTTCATTAAGTACATTAAGCTGCAGTTTTTTCGGAAACAAATCACTTGGGCCTATTACCTGCCGAGAGAGAAGGACCTGTTCTATTGATTTGCATGTTGGAAGACTGTCAAAAGGCGATTGTTGCTAACTGCATTTATCCTGCCATCAAGAACTCCTGGCCACATTTGATTTCGTTTAGTTTTCGAATTCTTGTTTCGCTCCTTTTCCATGAGTAGGACTTACTAAAACGCTCCTACAAAAGCTTGTAAAACGCAGAACTAGCTGGACTAGGACCGAGACCCAACAAGAAAAATGTGAGGTCTGAAGCGATGCCCTCTCCGTACAAGATCACGCACAACATCAAGAAAGTCGTTCGGAGACGCGGTGTGCCTGTTGTGTTCTCCGTCCCTACCAAGCTCAAAAATATATTTTCCAATTTGCAATGATGATGTAAAAAGGAGGAAACGGCAACACATATTCTACGACATTCACGTAATGTTCCACAGCAGTGGTGTCTGAGGTTCTATTCTCCAGTGGCAAGTCCCATGTTGCGCAGACTGGGAATTGCGCGAGTCATATGAGGGAGCATGCGTAAAATTTGAATAAGATTGACTGCGCCCAATTAGTGATGCATGTTAACACGCGTGGAAGCGAACTGTAATTCGGTAGTGTACGAATTCTGGACAGGAGCAAGAACTCCCCCGCAAGAGAAACACTTGAGCGTTTGATATTAAGAAACATGGTGATAAGTGTGTCAGCGGTACGTCTTTCTTTTTATGCCACTGAATTTGCTCTTTCGGAGCCAAATCTGAGATTCGACAACGCGTCAGGTGTCTTTTGTACGATGAGATACGCAAGCGTGCACTCGTAAGTGTCTAGTTTTTTTTGCGTAAAATAAACTGCTGCTGATAATGACGCTCATTGGTGTACTTTTCGAAGTTCTTCGTGCCAACCATACATCTAGGTATCAAGCAACAGAGGATACAGAGTTTTGATTTAGAACCTCGCATGCTTTCCGCAAGTGTTGCCGAAAATTGATGTCTCAGATTATGCAGAATGTTTACAAATTTACAACTCCGCGCCAAACCAGATATCTCAGTTTTGTAAACTGTACCTGTCAAAGAAACTAAAGCGCATGAAGTTAATAAAATTTCACAACTTACTCAATACTGTAGGAATGCTTACAAGTGTTTAGCAAAATCCGAACTCCCAAGGTAGCAGTTCCGTCGGGATCAGTCTGTAATACATTATCTTGCCCGCTTTAGGGTCTCTGTAGGTGCTCTTCAGAGAATTGAGAGCAATATTTACAACCAAAGTGACTAGTTGAAAACAGTGCTTAGTTTTGCAATGCATCAACTTATGTTATGTCATTCACGACTTAGAATATCTGCTTCCGATAGTCAGTAGGCTTGACCTTTTCGTTTTAAATGAAAAAAAAAACTGGCTGTGGATTATCTAAGGTTAAGCCCAGGATGCGAAGCATACTAGCCTTTATTTTAACGCGACAGCGTTAAGGAGCTATTGTCGCAGAAAAGCCGGTGTCGTCGGCGTCGGCTCCGGCGTGCGGGGCTTGCTCAGGCGCAAATTTCATTGTCGCGCCGACCGCTGCGTTGCTCGACGCTCACCGCGTCCGATGCGGGGTGCGTAGCCGCTGCGCCGTAGCAAAGCCACCTAGAAACAGTCCCTGTAGCACGCCGCAACCTTCGCTTCTCATTCCAACGAGCAGCTCTGTCTCCAGGAGGCATCTAACCTCGTGAGTGTCTAGCAGAGGCAAGCGCAGCTGCTTATATACCGCCGCGACGCCGCAAGCGACGGCGTGAGTTGGAGCCCCGTTTCTCCTCTGTCGTGACGTCACGGTGTCACGTGGACAGCCTTGAAGGCGATGCCGCGAGCGACGGCGCGAGTTGGAGCCCCGTTTCTCCTCTGTCGTGACGTCACGAAGTCACGTGGGATTGTAGGCGACACCGCGGCGCCTGAGGAGCTGGGTTGAGCTCTAGTAATATGCTCAGCATAAAAAAGTTCGTTGACTGAATGTGTGGTCTTTAGTGGCGGAAGTGCCGGGTATGGCCAAAGAGCACCATGCCATGGAGTGTTAATGACGTCGATCTGGTGTGCTGTGATGAGTTCTCTGAAGTTGATGTGACGTGACGTGGATGTAAAGGGGCCTAAACATGGTCGCTAAATTGCGCAAAATCTACGTGTAATAAGATTATGGCAATGACTGATGACGTGTGCTATGAGGACTAAAATGCGTTGCGAAAGAATGATGCGATATACAAAATACGTAAGCTGCTAACATTGGCTTCAGCACTACTACTACCCCACCAGTGCCCTTGAAACATGAGAGCCCGGAGGCTCTGTGGCTTTTGCAGGCCTGCTATTTGATTTTCTTTGCGCAATAAGGATTGTACTGTATTGTATGCGCTATAAAAAACGGCTATCAAAGCGGCATCTTCTGGAAAGAGGAAGCGCTACGAAACTGCTGGGCTTATAACATGTAGGACAAAATCAAGATAGCGAGGACTGTTTGCTCTTGAAAAGCTGTTCTTGACCAAGAAACACAGCCGGATGAAGAGGGACACAATAGCGGTAAGCAAAAGGAAAATGCTTCTTCCTCTTACGGCTTCCCCTCACTCCAGGAAGACGAGGAGGATGGTCACTGTCATATCTACCACAGGTTGGGGGCTCGTTGCCACTCAAGAGAAATTTATGAGTGCCAAATATGTGTCCTATTCTGATTCGAGTGAATAGGACATGTGTTCGTGTTTTCGTAGTTGGGGGGCCAGAAACCCAACTTCAGCTTAATCACGTGAAGCGTATTGCTCGTTTCAGCATCCCACAAACGTTGCCAGTGGCATCGCAGTTTGTTTCATATGAAAGGCTTCAGATCTGTGGCAGGGGGAGCAGTAGAACAGTTAATACCTTGCGATTTCGTCGGCAAGCACGTTACCTTCGACTCCTCAATGTCCAGGAACCCAGCATATTACTTGACTACGAGAGGAATAACGTTGAACAGGAGTGAGTAGAGTTCAATAAAAACAGGATTTGTAAAGACATTAACGCTTTTACAAGGCTTTACGAGTGAGAGTATTATTGCTTCCTAAAATTAATTTCTTTACGTGTTTTACCACAGAGAGTACCGCATATGTGCATGGTGGTCAGGTTTGGAAAAATGAGTGGCCAACAGCAGCGTAAGAAACACCAGCCCGTGACATTAACGCGTCCGTGTAGAATTCTGAGCAAGAGTACTTCGATTGCAGTTCATGGAAATCCACTGCAATTTCGGGCTCCGGAGCGTGCTTTGTGAACTGTACAAAGGATGAATCGCGTTCTATCACTTCCCACTCCCGGGGCGGTAACAGCTTCCCGAGAGGCATTCGGCGATGTTCGAAAAGTGCGACTCATTCCTTCGCAAAGTTCTTTCACACGCAGAGAGAAAGGTAGTCTCAGAGAAGGTATATTACGAAAACGTGTTGCACACGGGAAATCGTTAACGGTTGTAGAACACGGACGTTCTGATTACAGTGCACATTGAGAAAGAAGGTGAAGCTCATATATGCTCTCTGCAAGTGGAGTGATGACTCGTTTGATTATACGCATAAGATTTCGGCAGGGCTTGTTCCGAATGCGCTAGTGGTCAGGCGGGTACCTAGAAGGTTGACGGGATCTAGCATCTTCAGCGCGCTTGGGGCGGCACTGATATACGACGGCACCATAGTCCAATTGTGACCGAATTAGGCTCTTGTCAAGATTCATTAAACATTTCCTGTCGCTGCCAGAGAATGTGACGTAAAATTTTCAGTGAATTCATTTTTATGCATTTCACTTTGAGATATCTTATGTGTGGAATAAAATGAAATTTAGAATCAAGTATGATGTAGGGGATACATGTAGGGGATAGGGATAGGGATAGAGGTAGGGGATACACGTCCTTTTTCGTAACTCTGAAAAGCTGCCGATAATCCACGCAAAAGCGCCATGAGCCATCCTTCTTTTTTACCAGTACAACAGGTGACGCCCGTGGACTACATGACGGTTGAATGATGTTCTTGGCAAGGATTTTGCCAACTTCGGCGTGAATAAGTGACGCTCAGCCGGTGACGCTCGATACGGGCGGCAATGAATAAGAGGAACGTCACCGGTATTAATGCGATGTTTAAGAGCTGTAGGTAAAGGATCGTTAAAACGATCGTTAAAGTCAAAAATATCGGTGTAGAAAAACAGAATGCGGTAGAGCTCACAAGCGTGGTCGGACGGCACGTCGGGTGCAATCATTTTCTGTAAGTCGGCGATTGTTAAAGTTGCCGACTGCGATGGCAGAGGAGGGTCGGCTGAATTGTCCTCTACTACAATAAATGCTACTGAGTGATCCTCGAATGAGCAAATCTAGTGCAGAGACATCGCGCGTGGCCGTACTTGTTTCGTCAAGCGAAAATTGAGCACTGGCAGGTAGACGCAATCCGCCGTAATAGATAAAACTGTATGAGGTACTGTGATCCCGTGCGTAAGGAGGTCGTCTTTCATAGGAGCCGCGATGTAGTGACCGGCGGGGACCGTCGGGGACCGTCGGGGACCGTCGGGGACTGGTGGGGATGACACGAAGACAACGTAAGTCAGTGAATAAGGTGGCAAGCGAACGAAGTCGACGGAACTGAGACAACTGGGGTGTGGTACAGAGGGATCCAGAACAGACAGGTCAAGGCGAAGAGTACTGGCGGAACATTCTATGAGAGGAGAATGTGCGGAGAGGAAGTCTGAGCCGACGATGATGCCGTGGGGACAGTGGGCTATGACTGAATAGCACGATAATGGCGAAGGAGACGCGGGCGGCACACATCCCAATTACGGGGATGGTGACACGGACAACAGGCGTCGTGGCGGGCGTAATTATTTTCTTCAGGCGGTCACGAAGTTGAGCGCGCATTACCGACAACTGCCCCCCAATGTCTATAAGAGCAGACACAGAAACACCGTCGACGTGCACGTCAAGAAGGTTCAGGTGTGTAGGCAACGTCAGAAGAGGATTCGGCGCCGTAGGAAGCAATGCAACGTCACCTCGAGGCACTGCATCGTCTGGTTTTCCGGCAGGGAGCGGCGTCTGAAGGGAACCGGCGAATAGGAGAGAAGGGCTGGGGAGAGCGAGATTGTCGTCGTTGAGGCGCAGGCGAACGAGAATAGGGGCGGTTGGGCGCAGGAGAATCAGTGGCGGCATTATCGGAGCGTGCGGCATATGGACGAGAAGGGCCACGTGGGGGGCGAGAGTAGGCAGTATAAGTATACCGGGTCGGGGAACTCCAGCGACTGCGACAGTGCCGAGAAATGTTCTCGATTCGACGGCAGCTGAAACAAATGCGTTTGTCGTCAGCAGTGCGCCATTCAGATGGGTTGCGGATATGTGGTGGGTAATAAGACGCGGGACGGTGCGGAATCGAAGAAGCCGGGTGGGTATCCGGGCGATGGGCCGAGCAGATGGTGTGAAGACCCATGTTTGCGAACTCCTCGCGGACAACCGCCTGGATCAGGGAAACCGTGACTGCAGGAGCGTTGGAGGGGCAGGAATCGAAGGCAGCCGGATAAGCGGCCTCGATCTCACGCCGGACGATCCTGGTAATATCGCCAGTGTTGTTGGGACGAGGAGCGTCGGCAGAGGAAGATGTCGCCAATGTGTTGGGCAGACGGGCAAACTGCTGGTCGATACGTCGGCTTTCAGTGAGTTACAGGCGGCCGCACTCTTTTATAACTGCATCCACCATCGCCACGTTGTTTAAAACGAGCAAGTTGAAGGCGTCATCGGCAATGCCCTTGAGGATATTGGAAACCTTGTCTGACTCGAGTCATGTGCGCGTCAACTTTGCGGCACCGAGCCAAGACGTCCTGAATATACGTGACGTAGGGCTCTGTTGACGTCTGCAATCGGCCGGAATGCGCTTTCTGCGCGGCAAGCTGGTGACCGTAGGGGTTGCCGAACAAGTCTCGGAGCTTTTGCTGAAGCGAATCCCAACTGGTGAGCTCATCTTCATGCGTCCAAAACCAAACTCGAGGTTTGCCACCGAGGTAAAGGAGTACGTTAGCGATTATGATAGCAGGGTTGCACAGATTATTGCGGCTGACGGGTTCGTACAGGCTGATCCAGTCCTCGACGTCTTCCCCATCTTTGCCCGAGAATACGCCAGGATCACGGGGAGCGGGGAGAGCGATGTAGGTCGTCGAGGTGGCAGCAGGTGTCGGGGCCGGTGGAGTCGAGTTGTCGCCGGCAGCCACGAAGGAAGGCTCGACGTACCGCCCACTGCGAAGCTCCATGACGAGGTACAGGGAACGTTCACCTCCACCAGATATGTAGGAAGACGCAGACTAAAAGCTATACACAAGTATATTTACAAAGACACACGCCGCACTTACCCAAGAGCGAACAGCCCACGCTAGCCTCTCATCGTCGTCGTCGTCTTATCACTGCTCTCCTCTTCGTCATCGCAAATACTGTTCCGTAGAGATATCATGGCTTTGCTCCACCTGGTGAACGCTCAGAACTGCTGCTGCAGCGCCTGGTTCAGGCATCAGAGCTAGCCCTTCATGGGACAAATGAGTGAGTACTGGCATGACTTTTCCCCGGTTAGCCATCGCTGTTGTCTCTGAGTTTCTTTGAAATTAATCTTTTCTAAACGTGATCTCACCTGTCGCTGCCTTCTACAATGGTTGATGCTTGCTCCAAGCCTGTGCGGCTTGTGCTGGGCCATGCGTGATCAAAGCTGTTGCTAGACCCCAGGTGCAGGTAACTTGTGCTCCCATTGTCAGTGACACCTGTATGGTACAAAAGTACAGCAAATGTCTTCATTTCCCGTCTTGCAAGGGCAGTTCATAGGAAATGAACACTTCATTATTATAGATGGTGCCAGGCAAGAAGTTTTAGTCGTGGGGGAGCCCTACTGCACCGCTACCGGAGTCGATGCTTTTCCTATCTGCAACTATGTCTTGAATCGACGCAAGAACTTCATGCCAGGCGATAGGGGTGCCGAGCCCGATCTTACGTCTTCTGACAGATTATTACGCTCTATCTCATATCGCGGACAAAATATCTATATCATATCGCGGACCCACTATAATTGTTAGATAAACTAGTTATTGGCGCATTAGAAACGTCTTCGAGTTCTTTCTTTTAGCTAAACTATTACGAGCGCTGCACCTAGCAAGTTACAGAGGAGGACAGAGAAAAATTGAAAGGGCACATTTCTACCGAGGGATCATAATTTTGTGTTTGAAGCTTGATCAGAGATTCGTAACTTCCTACTGCACATATATGTGTTAGCCAAAGACGTACTCGCCTTTCAGAAGCTGGGTATTCGAACCCCATTTGGCCACTCCTGCGGCTGAAGTTCCCAAGTACAGGTGGTAAGCAATGCACATTTAGCAGCTCATTAAGAAATCGAAAACGCTTGTCCTCGCCAATTACCCTGTGTATGCCATCAACAGACTATAGGACAACTTTCTAAACGATTGGCCAATGCGATTATCTAAGATTCGTGTTGCAGACAGCAGATTAGCCTGGAAAGAAATATGTAAGTCCCAATTCACGGGACAATGCCATTAAATGGTGCAACGGAAAGCGTCAAATTGCTTTAAAAGTGTGAGATGTGCAGATAGCACTGCAAGGATTGTAGCTAGTAGCGCATGTTCCCTAAGTGCGCAGAAATTGCATTACATTGAAAAAAAGGAAAACGGGAGAGAATAAAAGGCGAGAATACGGCAGAACCCTTGTCAGGATGCAAGGAGGTTCCCTACAAAACAATGAAGGGCACACCGCATTGCCGAATACACCTTTATATACAATCTGATTTGGAGAAAGCCGGCTAAGAATGATAATCGCATTATTACACCCAATGCCATAGTGTCTACGCCTTCGTACGTCACAAAAGCATTAAAAGCCTGGGAGGCCTTGCTCCAGAGCGAGGCTGAAGACGACCAGCGTCGAGCAATCCGCCTGGCCATTGAGGCCGTGAAGACTCAGCGTCCTAAACGCGCGGGGACTGCTTCGTACCCCCCACCCCCCTACCTGCATGTAGATTAAGAGGCGGGCACCCCAGCTCGGTGGAATAATAAAGTTTTCTATCAGTCAATCAAACGCCAATTCCGAAGCAGATCACTAAGTATTTCAGTTGCATTATCTTTGACTTCCAACGAACTAAAGTGCGATTGATCAGACGTAATTCAAGGAGTTCATTTTTAAAGTCCAGCATACTCACTTTTGATAGTCACGCCGTGAAAATCTCAAGGTGCAGCAGTCGGTGTTATGAAAGCGGTTGCACAGATACTGGCAGGACGAAAAAGGCTTGATATATTCATAGAATGCTGATCAGCTTACATAATAGAGCATTTTGATTGGAAGGCCATGTATCAGCAACGTGTAGGCTTTCTTGTTAACACAGCGGTATAATTTTCAGGTGCCGCCACACGTCTTAATATATCAATGAGATTAAAGCTCATTAAAGCTTCAGAAGCATATGGTGGGGATACATGGTAAAGATATATGGTAGCAGAGTGAAAGAACTAGCAAATAATTTTGTGTTATTGAGTTAGATTTTCATTAAATTTGTCATGTTTACGTTGCAGTTGTTGATATCGTTCTGGGTATAAAATAAGAGTTTCAGTAGAATTGATTTGGGCTGCCGCAAATTGTAAGCTCTAACTTGTATAAAGTGGGATATGTCGGCTGCTGATAACATGCTACACGGGAACAATTCTCACGTTGTGCCGAAAAGCTTACAGCTCCGTTACAACCCTCTGGCATAGACATCTTAAACGCTGCCCTAATTGCAAATCACGCGCTGCGATGGAATCAAAACATTTTCTCCTCTTAGTTTGATCGGTTCAAAGAAAAAAGTATCAGAGTGGTAGCGCGACGGACCCACTGAGATTATGCTTGCTAGACAAAACTGTAGACGAATTGTTATGCACTGATTCCAGTGGCGAGTGAATTGATCATGGCGCATGGAACGTAGTCTGCTTCTGACGCGACGGCCTATAGGTGCGTGCGTTCGCAATTTTCTGATATGAGAAGAAATTCGTTGAAAAATTTGAACTGCATAGATTTCATATGAATTTGCATGTATTCATATCAGTGCACGCAGGGAGAGGGTGCAAGGACAGGAAAGGCAGGGAAGTCAACCAGAGGAGCACCCGGTTTGCTAACCCAAAGTGGGGGTGAGGGAAAGGGCACACACATTTCTTTCAAAGGACATTGATGAAGGGGCTCATGCGGAAACAGTGTTGGCGCCACTGGTAACGTGCCTCTTTCTAAGCAATGAGTGCTGCCAGGGAACACGTTGGAGCTATCTTCTATGTTTGTTGCAAAGGCATGCGACCATGGCCTACGTACCGTCGACGTTGTAAGTCCCGTCGGTTATTGGCCTCTACTGAGTGTTCCATTGGTAAAGCCAGGCGTCGTCAGAAAGGCTGCAATTATTAAAGGTGTTGGTGTTAGATAATAACAGCTGTGGCGAAAAAGTTGAAATTGCACTTTTATAAAACAAAGCTCAAGAAAGGCAAAGTACTGTATGGTAAACGGACTACTTGAAATGTTTCGCACTCACTAAAGGCTCTCTGCGCTGGCTGGCATAGGACAAACGGCACATGGGGCAACATCTGGTGCAGGGCACTCATCCACCATAGTCAAAAGGGCCCCTACCTTGACTTGCACGAGCATTGTCAGCTTAATGGTCAAATTACAACGGGTATCATGCCTCCGGGTGCAGTTCCCTCCATAACATGCGTGCTCCACTTACCACAGTGGCAGAATCCTAACAATTCCGATAGAATATATTTTGCTCTATGGAATTTTTTTATGCAATAATAATAAAACAGGTTGTAGGGTAAAGTAGACACTATGCGGATGGTTTCTGCAATGCTGATGAAAAGCAGCGCTCATGTTAGAAAAATTTCCCTTTGTACCCGCATGTTGTCGTTCGGCACCGCCGTGGAGAATGCAGTGTTTTCGCGCAGATTTTGTCTCATAGCCAACTGTCAATTTGAACAGTTCAGAATGAGAGGATGAAGTCTAACGAACTGCGCCTCAACGAAAATGGAGTTCATAAATATTTCTTTGCAAACTATGCTAAGTTTGTTACTGATCTGCCAGTCGCAGCTGCTTATCTGATAATTCATGGAAGGATCAAGTTTATTGTGAGAACGGCTTGAAAAAAAAATGTCAGTCACTTTAGCACACGCCATAGATAATGGAGGTGAATGTATGCACGCTCACGACAGAGCCATCGAATTACTCGATGGTTTCGTCCGAATGCCCGTTCTTGGTTTTTATTACCTCTTCTTCAAAATAAAGGTTGTGGGTTCGAGCGCCCTAATGAGTGTACCTTATTCAAATGTGCCTTAGTCATATTCGCCCTAATTAACATGAAATGGTGGGGGTTCGACTCCTTTCCAAGGTCCTGAGTTCAAGTGCCTTAATTGACTCTAGAATAATTGACTGTCTTTTTTGGCATGGTTAGTGGCGTCGAATCAGCATAGTTAGTTGCTTAGTAATTCAGGCGACCAACTGCTATGCATGCTCACTGACCTGGAGAGGCAAAGCAGAAGGGTGGGTCTAAAAATTATTCATCAGAAAACTAAAGTAATGTTTAATATTCTGGGAAGAGAACAGCAGTTTACGATAGGTAGCGAGGCACTGGAAGTGGTAAGGGAATATACCTACTTAGGGCAGGTAGTGACCGCGGATCTGGATCACGAGACTGAAATAATCAGAAGAATAAAAATGGGCTGGGGTGCGTTTGGCAGGCATTCTCAGATCATTAACAGAAGGTTGCCATTATCCCTCAAGAGAAAAATGTATAATAGCCGTGTCTTACAAGTACTCGCGTACGGGGTAGAAACCTGGAGGCTTACGAAAGGGTTCTACCTAAATTGAGGATGACGCAACGCGCTACGGAAAAAAAGAATGATGGGTGTAACGTTAAGGGATAAGAAAAGAGCAGATTGGGTGAGGGAACAAACGCGAGTTAATGACATCTTAGTTGAAATCAAGAAAAAGAAATGGGCATGGGCAAGACATGTAACGAGGACGGAAAATAACCGATGGTCATTAAGGGTTACGGACTGAGTTCCAAGGGAAGGGGAGCTTAGCAGGGGGCGGCAGAAAGTTAGTTGGGTGGATGCGATCAAGTTTGCAGGCACAACATGGCCACAATTAGTAAATTATTATTATTTACATTACCCCTAAGGGCCCTCACATGAGGGTATTACATAGGGGGGGGGGAGAACAAACATGAAATATACACAAGAAATAAACTACATAAAATAAACGTACACACACGGAACATAAAATAAATATATATGAACAAGGGGTAAATGCACTTAGTCATGAAAACACAAGAACATTTTACATAATATGTTAATATGTGCATATAGGCATAAGTAATATCTAATCTGCTACCACTAACCGCTTTCTTGCAACAAAGTTTGGAAAGATGGTAGGTTAACTTCAGTAGCTATGCGTGATGGTAGGTTATTCCATTCTATTATTGTGCGAGGAATAAATGATTTTGGGTAGAGCGACGAGCGGCACATTATGCGTTTTACTTTGTTAGCGTGGTCACAGCGCGGGAAAACTGCAGGGGGGGGGGGTGAAAAGAAGTCTTCGTGAAGCGTGGAATGGTGATAAAGTTTATGAAGTAAGGTTAGGCGAGCAAACTGGCGTCGACGTGATAGTGATTCCAACTCGGCACGTTCTTTTAACGATGTGACGCTGGTGAAGCGTGAATTATCGGAAAAGATGAAGCGAACAGCACGGTTTTGCAGATATTCGATGTTGTTAATTATGTTTGCTTGATCGGGATCCCATATGGCAGAAGCATATTCAATTTTTGGGCGGATCAGCGTGATATAAGCCAGTTTTTTTAAAAGAGAAGGTGCGTGCTTGAGGTTACGTTTAGGAAGACCGAGTGCTCGGTTAGCTGATGCTAAGACGGTGTTAATATGGTAATACCAAGGTAAGTCAGACTGAAGATGAAGGCCAAGATGCTTGTAAGTTGGCGCAAGTTCTACTCTAGCATTATTGAGAAAGTAGGTGGTAGGAAGTCGAGTGGAATGGTTGGTAAATAATGTTAGCTTGGTTCTAGATGTATTTAAAGACATTACCCACGAAGAGCGGGAAAAGGGTCAGCTTGCCCGACAGTTTGTTTTCTCTTTAAATACATTGGTCGCCCTTGGGCAACAGGCAATACGAGAAGCAATTGTCTTAAGCCAAGCTGTTGCTTTTCCTGCTCCGGCCTTATGATTAATTTACCTGACTTTAATGGCTCTTATCTTTGCAGCAAGTTGGTTGACGCTGACAGACATGCGCACAATTTAACTCCCCCGCACAGCACAAGAAACTACCGACCTCTGCATAACCTATTGCATCATACAGCGAGTGCGCGAATAGGTTAAATACAAGTACTGTCACGTTTAAACGCACAATGGATGAAATATGCAGACAATAAATTTTCTCCTTCTCCAATCTCAGTCTTCAAATCTACATTTAACCACTGATTGCAATCTGTTTTACTGTAACGTAGGTAACATGTATTTTTCTCTATTTTGCTTTGGTGGCACATCCTTGTTTTTCTTAATTAAAGTTGTGAACATTTCCAGCTATAACTTGCACCTTCAATATTTTATAAATTTGTATATGAATAGTAGGAACAGTAGGGAGAGTTTATGTGCTAACATAATTGCATATCTGGCCTTGAGAGGCAGCGCGCCCTCCAGTTGTTTCTTTTTTCTGTGTGCGCCCCTGGCGCTGTTTTGGAATTAGGATTGCGCAGTCGCATTTATTCCGTTACTTTTGTTGACGCGACGCAGCCAAATATGTGCGACGATTCAACCCACGTGAGGTTACTTGGAAAGTCTTCCTTATATCCACTGCCGTATGTGGTATCGATATCGCAATATGTACTTAAGTAAAAGGGGGTAAATAAACCACTTAATGCATATCGATAAAATTAAGCAAATATTTATCATTTTCTAAGAAAAATGGAAATGTTTACTCAAGAAATATATAAATTAACATTTAGGAAGAATTCTTCGCACGGGCAATGTCGACCTTAATTCGACCAAAAGCATTGGTTACTTGTCTGGGGTAGAACAACATATACAAACCTAAACTCTTTCTCTTACAAAAAATTGCACCGACTATTATGGTACTTCCGAATGCCTAATTTGAGCCCAGCTGCATACGTGTTTTCATTTCGCGATATATTGGCAGGTGCGGACAGTGTCTCGTGAAGCATGTTGCAAACGGAGCCAGGTGCGGCGCGACTGCTTCGCGAAATGGGAAATCATCACTTGCGTGCCGTAATCCCATTGCCGTCATGCCGTGACACCATTCTCGTTGATGCGTCGACGTCATCGTTTGTTCGTTATTCTGCGGCAGTTATGCTGTCACAATTGTGTCGGGATTATGGCATCGCTGTCATTGCGTCGTGGTCACACACACGCTATCATGCATTCGCTGCCATACGGTATAGTCGTCATGCCACCATGGCGGTGCGGTCGTCGTCATTATCGCTTTTTCATGCGGTCGTCTTACCGTCGTCGACACGTCGTCCTTGTTATACCATCATTATGACTTAGAATGCGCTTGTAATTGTCGTCGTGCCGTCCCCGTTGTACGACTCGACCATTACATCAATATCATTCCTTAAAATTAAAGTTAAATTATGAGGTTTTACGTGCCAGAACGACGACCTGATTATGATGAACGCCGTATTGGGGGACTCCGGAAATTTTGACCACCTGGGGCTCCTTAACGTGCGCCTAAATCTAAATATACGGGTGTTTTCGCATTTCGCCCCCATCGAAATGGGGCCGCCGTGTCCGTATCTTTGCACACGAATGTGGTGTAGTACGGATACAGTTGACAAACTTGCAAGAGTTCTGAGCATGACAAGCGTGTTAGCACCACCTACACCATAACACGTGTTTATAATAACTGTTGATATCGGGCGCGTTTCACGCATCAGAGCTCTCCTTAATAGAAAAAGTTTGACAGTGGTGGCATAGTTGCACCACGGGCAGCATTACGCACCGTCTGTGATTTGCTTTATGCAAGGAAATTTTTCCAAACGTGGGCGCACCTAGCAAGGTTTTCCGGAATGGCCGATGCTTCCTCCATGCAAGCGCGGCTTGTACTGGGCTGTGCGTGATTGATGCTGCTGCTGGACACCATAGGTAGGGAACTGGTGATACCGCTTTCGGCGACATGTATATGACCTGAGAGAATAACAGAGGTGTTAGCTCGTAAATGTGCAAGGGTCATTCAACGATCCTCAACATTTCGTGCTGAAAAAAAAAAAACCACGAAGATTTAGTTGAGGTTTAGTGTTAGAGTAACCCGACTTCAGTACTTCCGTATGCGGTGCTCTTTCTGTGAATATGGTTTCAATACTGATGACGAAATAGACGTGCTTGACGTAACTCTTGCAATGTAGAATTTTCCTTAATATAAGTGCTCTATTTAGTACACCAGAACATAACACAACAGTGTTCCATGCTGAATACGAGATTACGCATTTTTAACGCAATAGCCCTATGGGCCTCGCGTCACAGCTAATTCGGTGTTTGCGTCCGGCGCCGGCGTTCACCATCTTGTGAGCAAAAAATCATTCCGAATCAGGCATACCGAATCACGCAGGCCTTCCGTGTTGTTTAGTGACATGGTAACCTGACTTCCGTGCTTCTGTATGCGGTGAGCTTTCTCTAAATATGCCTTCAATACATATGACGAAAGAGACAAACTATACAACTTGGGGTTTCCACTAAAATATGTGCTGTATTTAGCACACCAGAATAGAATACAACAATGTTCCATGCTGAATACGAGATTACGCATTTTTAACGCAATAGCACTACGCGCCTCGTCTCACAGCTAATTCGGTGTCTGCGTCCGGCGCTGGCGTTGACCGTCTTGTGAGCAAAAAATTATTCCGAATCAGGCATACTAAATCATGCGGGTTTTCCATGTCGCGCAAATGTGTCACTGACCTAAATGAATGTAAGTAAAATGCGTCAGAACCATAGTAAAATACGATTTACACACAACCTCCAAAGGTGATAGTATCGGATTGTAATTTGAATATACAAGAAAATCTTCTTTTGCGTGGGAACTCAAGCACAAACCAATTTTCCAGCGCTGCTACCTCTCTTGCACCACGGGCAGTGGCGTACCCATTTCCGTGCAAAACCATCCAGATGGCGCTCGCCTCCGAGCATAAGCGGCCCACGCAAGAAGCCGCGCTTCAAACAGAAAGCTCGCTTTCGTGCATAGCGTTTGCGGCCAGCGTTTTCCGGCAAACATTACGGTTACACAAGATGCAGTTACCGGGAAGCGCGAGAAGGTGCCAGGGATCGTTGAATGGTATCGCGTTCCACTCTTAAAGGCGAAGCTAAAGCGTCTTGCAAATTTCGTTGTGTCTGTAATCGGAGTCGAATCTTTGCTCTACATTTCCAGCAATAAGCATATTTCAGGCTTTACTAAGCTGCGGATGGCAAATATTCAATAGTTCTTAAGTTACCTTTTGCACAAACCTAACTTGCCTTAACCATAAAGGCTCCTTATAGTAAAGCTCCCTAGTAGAACAGAAAACTAAAGTTTAGTTCTGGGAATTCTGTCTAAATACATAAGAAATACGCGGTAAGGTTCGCACTAAATTTGTTGAGGTCTGTTGTACTTGACAGAAAACATTAAAATGTAGGGACTTGCGCAAACGAAGTTTTCTTTTGGCTGTGAATGCTTTTATAAAAATGTTTCAATATGAAAGAATTTGTAAATTATGAACAATATCAAGCTTTCAAATTTAATGGAGCAATAAAAATGATAACACTGTTTTGGATACATCTAATAATATATCTAAAGTGGTCAAAATGATAAAATATCCGGTGCTCTGAAATACGATACTATGTTATGGGTAGGACTTTTGAGAAACGCTCGTAAACATTCAACAATTCTGTAAGTTTGTGATTCATGAACCAATATTGGCCGCCTTAGGTGCTCTAGCTCATGAAGTTTTACAGAGCTGTGATATGTTTTTTTTTTTTGGGGGGGGGGAGAGCTACAAATTTGTAAAATATGTCCTTGTCATTTGTGTCGTCCATGTTTGGCTATCACGAATTATGGCTCTCACGCACTAACTTTCCTATCAGCTATCCTGTTAATTCGCATTGGGGCTGCTCGTACGGAAACCGACATGGTGACGCTCGTAAAGTGTAAATGCACCACTGTCGTGTCGTATGTAAATGTTATTTTCGTTGCGGGTTGTTAAGCGTCTTCGCAAGTGGTATCGATACCAGTGAAGTCCGTCGCATCATTGTGGCTGTTCAGTGCGTTCCACAGGTCTTCGAAGGAGTCGTCACAAATCCTAGAATTAGACATATGTATTGGTATCGGATTCTTTGCTTCCAGGTAAGGCGGGAAATATCTGATGAAGCTTTTGTAAAAGTACAATTTGGAAGAAGCAAACTGAAATTCGTTAATGAACCTGATACATGTAATGTTTCATTTTACACAAATGCTTACGTGCTGGCTGGCATGAGGGGAATAAAACAATGAAAGTTTATTAACTCACGTATGACACGTGCAGCTGCCTTTCCGAATAATTAAGTTGAGTTACAGGGGCACGAACAAAGCGCATTTGCAGACATAAGCATCAGAAAAAAAAAACGTAAATGAAGGGACGTGATTCTGCCGTTGTATACCGAAAATCATTCTAACTTGCGACTTCATTACCGTGGCAGCAAAAAACGTTGTCGAAGGTTTAATAGTTAAAACCTGCTTTAGAACCTAAGTATACTTATAAGTTTCACGTCAGCAATAAAAGGAAGAGACATCAGAAAGGTGACAGCCGCGCGATGAGCAGCACACGTGAATGGTGCGGGAGTGTTTTATGTTATGCCTTAGACTAACTCCCGCACAGGGGGCGAATCAGTCGGCCGAGATAGTCACCCAGCACGAGATGGCATTTCAGGAATCGCCCGACACTTGTGTGCTGGCGTGAGTAATAACGGGTGCGAGAGAGAAAATCTGGGGCCTTCTGCTTCTTGAATATCTGAATTTGCCTAGGTATTACGGAGTAGTACATTCTTTGCTCGTTTTGTATGTGTTTCTTCCTATATTTTCGGCATTGCGGAATGAGGTCGCGCGCTGGCCATGCACTAGTTCGTGTACGCTACCACGCTGACTGCCGGCGCGGCGCGGTGACTCAGTTGAAGCAGCGGACACTGACGGGCCATTTGGTGACCGCTGTGTCAAACCGTACGTCGGACGTACGCGAATCCCAGAATATAAAGGTACGTGGGATGGACTTTCCCGAGCCAAGCGGTGCTCGTGCTGAGTCAGTCAAGCCGGATCATACCATTCTCGCGCTTTACGGTGCTCTGCCTTCGTAATTAAGATCGCTCAATTACGCGGCGGAGCTGTAGGAGCAGTGGTAGAGACCGGGCCTGCTCTCCTGGAGCAGTATCTCCTCTCGTGCCAGGCTTAAGATACGTCGGGCGCGCCAGCAGTGCTTTGCTTCGGTTTCGCTAAAGCTTCGCGGCTCCCGCATACCGATGTTTTGCACATGTTTTTGGTAAGGACATTTGTTTAGCTTTAAGGGGACCATTAAAAAATGCCTTTGAAAGGTGACGGAGAGCAGCATTCGAAAGGCGTTACCCGACCGAAATCATACTTCACCGCCTGGGCTTCTGTAATGGGCATGTAGACTAGTGTGCATTCTTGAATTTCAGCATCAGGGATGATGGGCCTTTGCTCCGAAAGCATTAGGGGTGACCTCGAACTCGGCAGCGCAATTCCGTAGCCACTGCGCCACCGGAACAGGTTTGCGATGCGGTGACCTAACACGAGCGACAGTAATGTTCTTCGATAAAAGCATTTGCTTCCCGCAGTGACATTCCTTTGGGCCTTAACGATAAACAGCCGCAGCTGTGCTTACTGTGAGGATATTTTGGCATCACCCATGCATCGACGCGCGAAAAAAAGCTAAGAATGTCGCCCACTTACGCAGTCTGAAGTTTTCTGCCAAATGCTTGCTTTGAAGGAAGAACAACTCTATAGCTTTCAACGCCAGTGTTCCCGGTCATACCTACGGGGGACAATATTCAGTGAGAATTTTTACAAGCGGCAAGACTCACGTAGTGCAACAGTCGGAAGTGCACGAAGTGCCTTGCAAGAATTCCTGGCTTGTGCTCGGAGTTGCTTCGTCGCCGAAAGTAAACGCAGGAGGCGTGTTTCCACTGTTACTTTCTTCAGCCATGGTTGTTTCGGCGCCTCCGGAGCACCAGCGTCTGTTTCCTAACAAAACCACGCCGAATAGCCGCGCATGCGCAGTTAGTGCCGGTGAGGAACGGGAACAAATGAAATGTTTGGGTCTTTGCAAACTAGAAGGAAGCCGTACAGATCATCTGAAAAAAAGACACGATAGAGTGAGCCACTACGTCGACGTTAAAGTGCTCATATTTTAACGATATAACAGGCGACGTGATAACGCGCGCTGTCTTCCCAACAATTCATCAAAACAGTGTAGCCGTTTCTCCCAGTCAAAAACCATTGACATGAAATTTGTTTATAAAGGCGAAAACCTTTCATAGGTCATGGGTCGAAAATTTGGCCGTCCGGCGTGATGGTATCAAAATTCAAGCGCATGCGCCAGTATTTTTTTATCAAGAAAAAAAAAGAGTTCGATTGCCTTTCTTAGCGTTTAGTGCACACTTTTGTAAATAAGAACTGTAACCAAAAAATGTCTGCGTGTGGTTTCTTCGCTTTTGTTCGTGTTTGCCGAGTAATGTACACGGGTCCTATGACGTTTTGAGGAGTATCGGTATGTATGGTTGAACTGGAAATACATGTGTCGTTGAAAGTTAGCGCTGTCTGTTTGTCTAATTTGCCTTTCCGTGTCCCTGCCTTTCTGTACTAAAAGAATATATATACAAGCCAACGTAGCTACCTTCGTCGATTAAAGCGCTAAAAGCTCATTCAGGGAACCAGCATGTGTCTCCTAATTGTCTTCATAGACATGTCATGGCCATTCTAGCGTGCCTTTAACCACGTAGAATCAGTGAGGATACTTGGCGACCGCAAAAGAGCACAGGGGCAAAACGAGTTAAGAGAAAGCAAGTAATAATAGAAAGTAACAATGCTTTCGAATGACAATGTCAAAGTAACTTATTAAATGTCTTGAGAGTGCGCAGGCTTTCGCGTTTATGCTGTTTTGCTTTAACCGTAATCTTTTGCTTTCTTCTTCCTTAATAGAAGTGCTACGGCTTCCATGGGAAAATTGGTGCACGTTAAGGAATTTCGGAATATATATATATATATATATATAACGTAAACATTTTCATTTCGAAAACTCTATATCTTAAAGCGGACGCGATTTGTTCCCAGTCTGTAAGGGGGCGCTGCGGTCAGGGTAGGTTGCTCGTACGTTCTCGATGTTGGTGTTAACGAGCTCTTCTTTTACCCTCCTTCTCTGGCCACCGGGCGCGTTTGACATTGCGTTTTTCTTTCTTGTCTGTTGACTCCGTGAACACGTGGTAACCATAGACAGCTTGAGTGCATTCAGTCTATAGAATTGACAACGATGGGCTCTGGACCAAGTACCTTTGTTTCTTACTTTGTGTGGAAAAATAGGAACTTTTTTCATGCCCGGCTGTATCAGCGAAGCCTACGTGACTTGTGATTGGGGTTCTATCGCTGCTACTCGACGCCTGACCCATGGATGCACCGATTGTGTGTTCACGCATGTCATAAGGCGCGAATGAAGAACAGATGCGAGGTCCGGGACCCTGCGGTCTTTTTGGAGTTACTGTCGCTGTCACTGTCATAAGCTTTTATTTTTCACACTCGCTACATGGAGTCCTGAAGTCGTGAAAAAAAGAATGCTATGCAAGCTGCACCACCAGCCCGAAACAATTGTTGCCACGCACTTTTACGAAACCGGGAATTAAAAGACTGCTGGATAAATTCCGAGAATTGTCCACTAATGCGTAACCCTTGTTTCGCTCCAAACTTAGTTCGCTTTTTTTTACTTCGTTTCCATAGCTTATGCCGGTCTACCTACCCATCGCTTTTCCGATGTCTAAAAATGCTTGCGCATTAGTACGCAATTCTCAGAATTTCGGTAGCATTTTGTGTTGCTTATCATGTCTGTCCTGCATAGACCACATCATGCTGCATGTTGAAACTCTACGATTGGAACGGGTTCATCAAGCCACGTTTAGGAAGTAGCCAAAACATCTACTTTGTTGAAAACTGTGTCTTGTTCAATGTCTGTATAGTGAGCACTAAGTCATTTAATGTTGGAGGAAACCAACGAAAAGCCACCTGTTGCTTCGGCCTCAACTACACACTGGTTGACCTCACTGTACACGGTCTAAAGTCGCACTTTGTTCAAGCGTTGCATTTCGGAAAGGAGAATTCCGTCATACCGCTTCCCTTTGTGTGACGAAATGTGAAGAAGTCATGGGCATTTGTGAGATATAGGTCTTATGAGTTGGTTGCTCTTGAAGGAGTGACGTAGACAAATGTTAGGGGGAGAAAAGTTTTTAGGCTTCGAATCATCTGCAATTACTTTATTATACCAGCTCTCAACCAGCTATTCTATCATCTGTCTATCACGCTGAAGAAAATACATTGTCAAATGTACAAATTAGACCAACAACACTTGAAATCATTCTGTAGCTAGTTGGACTTCCGCAAAGCGCTGTCTCGCGTATGGGGAACTCTCCGTGACCTTCGCGCTTCTGATCAGCAACGCCAACTCTTTAAGGCACTTGCTGTCCACCAAGGCTGACGAGAAGTAATTGTTGGAGAATACTTTTTTGTGGTTATTGCAGGTGACATAGTGCTACGAAAGGAAATTGTACGAAGTTCCCTTGATGCGAGTTTCACCAACGGACGAACCTTTCTCGATGGAAGAACTGGAGGCTGTTCTAGCCATTTGCAGGCTTTCCTCTTCGCCCCTAAGTAGACACTATATCGTACGTCGCTATCTGCCACCGTGACCATGAAGCGTGTGAGATCGCGCTGTTTCATCCCGATGTTTCATGAAGTCACGATGAAGTTGCCTTTGGGTCGAAGCGTAGCCGTCTTTTCGCAATCCTAAAGCAAGCCTTCCCTTAAACACACATCACATCGGCCTGTTGCTCTCGCCAGATGTGTTCGTAAATTGATAGACAGGGTGATCTCCTCACGCCTCAAAAGGTTTCTTGAACATTACAATGTTTAAGGAGAGGCAATGACAGGCTTTTGACGTGGCCGTTTATCGGTCGACTACATCATTGATTTTTATTCTTCAATTGAACAAGAGAAATGATCCAAACGCCGTGACGGGTGCTGAGGGTAATGATTCTTGCGAAGCCCTCGTTCACACGCTCCTGTCCGCTGAAAACCGTGGCCACCCTTTTCGGTGAATTTGATGGTACCTGGCCTGAAGACTTCCTATCATCGCCAATGATAGTGAAACTACCAACCACTGCACCAGCTGCTGAGTTCCACAAGTTGACGTTTTGAGCCCGGGTTTTTCGACCTAGCTAAGATAAGGCTACTGGAATCCCTGGCACAGTCGGTCAGCCTATAAATCTACGCAGATGAGATTGGCATCTGGATTTAGGTAGTAATTGCCCGCAGGTTCACGCGAGATTACAACGAACTGCAACGCTCACGTCTGCTCATCTTAAGGGACAGTACGTCTCGGCGCCATAACAGCAGGACACGCTTTAGACGTCTCCATGAGAAAATCGATGACAGGATCTCCGGTGTATGCTATTGGCCAGCCTATCTTGTACAAGAGAACTCATCGATATTTAAAGATCTATGTTGACGGCGTACTGTTCCGGAGCCCCCATGCATCTTTCCCAAGCCAGTCATGTCGATCAGTCACCGTTTCAAAGTAATCGCTAGAAAAACATGCGGATCCTTGGTTTCCTAGTGTTAAGGCACTCCGGTGCTGTCAAGCACTCGGAAGAAACATTTGACATTATTTGAGAACATTCAAGCTCATGCGTTTCGAACCTGTCTTGGTCTTCCGCGATGCCCTTCAAGGGCTGCAAGAATTGCCATCGCCAGGCAACATCCCAGCAGTAGTTATGTCACCGCGCACACCCTTAGAAATGATTTCCGGCCCCTTTGCCGACACTAGTCTCAACGCATTGCTTCTCACTGGAAAAGTAGACCAGCGGTAACTTTCTCCGGCATTCTAGCCGCCTACCAATCATCTCTTTCGTTTCATTTCGCCCTTGCAGCAAGATCGCCTTGTGTCCTTTGCAATGTCTCCGTCACCCACAAGTGCGGCTGTGCATTCCGCGAGTTGTAAAGAAGCCTGACTGGCCAACTCGCGTCCTGAATCAAGCCGCTCTACATATACTGCATGATTCTTACACCATTCGAGTTTCCATTTTACCGTTGTCTCTTCGACTGTAACCAGCTCTGCTAGTGAGGCAGACATTTCATCGACCTAAATCTGCACGAAATTCAGGATCAGCCACGTCAGAACACTGACTGGGTCCATACTTTGCGCCCTCTGCAGCGCTATGTCATATGTGCATCAACAGTCAACAAATCGCTGGGCTGTATTCTGTGACACGAAGGCAGCCGTGCAATCGCTGTTATGAGCTCTTCTTCCCAGGCCAAATGAACTATTCGAAGTGGAGATACGATTAAGCTGCCACCCAGCGGTGGAGAGAGGCCATGCAGTTGTATTTCAGTGGCTACGAGGGCGCTGCCAGATTGCTGTAAATAAAAAGGCCGACAAATATGCCCGTGAGACACATGATGTATGTGCGTGCTCCCCAATACTATTGTCGAGAACGGGTGCACCACGTTAACTCAGTGGCCGGGCAAATATTACTATTGCAATGAAAGTGAACACACCGGGGTTCTCTAAGCGGCTCCTAAATGCCATGTACCCGCATATGAGATTACAAATCTTATCCGCTTTTAATTTTTACCTGGTTGATTTTAATTTTACCTGGTGGACCTCCATAAGAGCACAGCAAAAGCTTTCTTTTTCATGGTCGCTGTGCATGCTGGCCTCGATGTTGGAGACTTTTTTGCTTATTCCCAGGGAAGACCTTCATGAGCCGTCATAGTTGCATTGCCTGAAGACAGCGGTTCGTACCGTAATTTATCAAGGCAGGAATTAACGAAGGTGATTTGACGTCTAAGTGCGATCAGCCCTTTATTGACTAGTGTTGCCTACAGACAAAATAGGAGAATGCTTTTTTACTTGCGGAGTTTTGGTAATAATTACGAAGTTTCTGGCGAAATGCCTCAACACTTAATGAGTGGCAGCAAGCGTAATTAATTTGTTGGTATAAAGGAGGAACATAGGACCAGGACGAAAGACGATTGGCATGCCAGTTACTCTTCTTTGAGAGGAGAACAAGCACTGTGAGAGGAGAAAAATAGATGGGAGGTTCCCGATGGAAGATAACCGACAATGAACGTGATGCAAAGGAAGGGATGTGCACGCTTTTGTTCGCATATGACGAGAGCTGTAGGGACAAGTTCCAAACAATAGCACAAGTGACGTCTGGTGAAACATACTTTCAGTTTTCTGAAAGGGGGATTTCCCATTATTTGTGAAAATGTCCCCACCTAATAGTTTTTCTTTGATGAATGCGCTTAATATCGATGTGACTTGCACATTCGGAATGAAAAAAATATATATTTTTTGTTGGGTATTTATATGTAGTGACAATAGAGACAATAGGTGTTTAGCGAGGTATGCTCCACAGCCGTGTCGAACATCTTTCAATACGGTGTTCGCAGGAACTCTATGTTAGAGCACGGAGCTTCTAAAGACACACGCCGGGTAATTTTGTAGCTGGAAATTGTGAATTTTGAAGTTGGAGAGGTGTGGAATTATTTGAAAGTCTATAATAATGAATAATGTGTGTTTTCTATGGAATAGATATTAATAAAGGGCAAAAGAGTTGTCGTCCACCAAGATATAGCACGACTATACAAAGGAAACCCGTGGTTTCCTTCGTGCTATAGTTTGTGCTTAATCAGAATAAATGACAACTTTTCTCTTTCATGATGATTCGTCGACCATGCGGTTCGCATAATTGATTTACCAGAATAGTTGTTATTTGGGATTGCAATTTTTTATTAGTTTACGAGCAGTTTAACCGCCAACTGTGCGTACCCCAACATTATATTGGGGCAAAAGTAGCGGCTACTCAGGTACTCAAATGATTGCTGGGTCTCCCCAGACGAGATCAGCGATTGAGGTTACTTGAGGCTGCGTCAAAAAGAATATCTTGCGGAGTTCTACGTGAGCAATTGTTCTGATGGTCTTTCAGAGCTTGTCGGAACCTAGTCGCAGGATTTCCACTTCGGCGAGGGCACTAGGCGGCTATGTTTCTGAGTGCGCATTTCGAGAATCGTATCCTGGCCCATGGTTTCCGGAAGAAATTTCGCGACGGTCTTAGCCGGCTTACGAATTTAATCCGGTATAAATCTCTTGCTTCAAACCACGCATGATCAAACACGCTTTCTTCTCAGGAAATGAGGGTTGGTATTTTGCTTAAAGATCGCGACATTCTCATTCGGTAGCAGTGCAAGGGTTTCAATTAGAACTTCGACCCGCTCGTCGTGGACGACCCTCGTGAATATTTGTAGGAAGACGCTGCGAGACCGCTCCGAAGCTGTTAGGCTTGACTCTCGGATCTCGGTCCACGTACTGAAGGTGTCTTCCAGTGAGATATAGACATGCCGCAGCTTATGGTCACAGTTTCAATTGTCGATTGTAGCGGTTCTTGCGTAGGATACCAGCTAACTTCTGGGATCCTCATACAATGATCCGCGGAAGATCGGTGGCTGCCTTCGCTTTTGCAGCACAATTGTTGTAGGCATCACGGGGAATGTCATTGACGTTGTTAGCTTAGCCATGATCTTCACAGTCTTTAAGGGCAGACGTCGGTACTTTGGTGGTAGTAGCCTGTGGCTAGGTCTTTGGCCTATGGCGACGTTTATACCACTTTCAGGGCTTTCTGACTGTATCCAGAAAATGTAAGCTCCTCTACAAGATGTCGCGATGTAATGACGGTGAGAGAGAGAGAGGCAGAGATAACCTTTATTAAAAGAATATTTAGAATAATCGCAAGTGATCGGGGCCCATAATCCAGCTCGTCGCTGGCTCTTGCCTACTCAGCTATCTGGATCAGCTTGAGATGTTCGTTGAGGGCCAAGCTGAACGGCAGTGCCTCCCATTGCTCCATTATGGTATTCGTGTCGGGGTGTTCTATGTTGTGTAGCGCGCACTCCCACGTCTTGTGTCATAGAGTTGGTGTGGCCCACCACCACGGGCACTGGAGGCTGTGGGATGTTTGCGATGTAATATGTGTAGGTTCATGTAAGTGCGCGTCTGGAGCCTACGCCAGGCAGTGGCCTCCTCTGTATTTAGATTTCAATGGGGATGTGGATATCGCAAGCGACTCCCTCTTTGGTAGTTCACGACGGCTGACTACTAGAGGTCGACGGGGTCCGGGTCTTCTACAGCCGGCGTGTAGTGCTCGGTTATGCAAGAATCTTCGAGCTGCTCTGTCGGCCTGCAGCTTACTCGTGATGCCAGTGTGGCCCAGTATCCAGAAGGTGGTTTGGGTGGTGATGTCCTCAGGGTCCTCCTTGGGTATTTGGGCTAAGACTTGTGCAGCAGGTCTTCCGATTCTTCCCGGTAGGAAGTTCCGGCAGGCCTGCTGGGAATCCCCAAGGATCTTCAGTAGCTTGTTTGCGTGTTGGACTTCGTGGATGGATAACGCGATGGCTAGCTCCTCGGCTTCCGTGATCGTACAGGGGCGGGTCGATGCAGTGGAGGTAACGTGGTCTCCGCGGTCGCATACCACAGCCACTGTGCCCTTGTTCTTCGTCCCATACGTGGCCGCGTCCATAAAACGGGACTTGGCGTGGAACCTGAATGTTTTCTCCATCTACTGGGCCTTCGCTCTCCTGTCGGAGTGTACGTTCGGGTATATGTTACGTGGTATTGGATCAACGTGATAACTGTCCTGGGCGTGACGACGTATTGAGCAGGTTTCTTGGGTTCGTGTTGGCATTGCTTGGAAGCCCAAGGTTTGTGGCACCTGCTGGGCCGTGTGAGTCCGCGCAAGTCTCTGTTGTTGTGACACGTGAAGGGCTTCTGTCAGTTCGCTGAGGGCGTTGTGTAACCCTAGCGCCAATAATGTTTCAGTCGATGTACTCATCAGCAGGCGGAGAGTGGTCTTGAAAGCCGACCTCAAGATTGTGTAGGCCTGCTTCCTCTCTGAGTGTGCCAGATAGTAGAAGGGAAGGCTGTATGTGATTCTGCTCACCACCCGGCTTCTGACCAGTCGGGGCGTTGTCCCTTTCCTTCACGCCTCTGCCGTTGTATGTTACGCAGGAGCTCATGCGTGATGTCGCCTGGACACAGGTTTTGAGGAGTGTAAGGGCATGTGTGGTATGCTTGTTGAAGTGCAGCCGTACGCCAAGCACCCTGAGCAGTGGCTTCTCTTGTATGTGGCCCCCGTTGAGGTATACCTCGAGTTGTCTTGTTGAGCCTGTGGGGACTGTGTAGGTACCCCGGCGTCGTCAGTATCGTAGGAGCTCAGATTTCTCGGGGGAACACTTTAGCCCCCGTTGCCTTAAGTATTCTTGGATGAGGTGAGCTGCACTATGTAGCCATTCTTTTCCGATGATAGACCCTGTTGTGCTCTACAGTGTTACATCGTCTGCGTAGATTGCGCATCGAAGACCTAAGTCCTGCAGTTTACTTGCGAGGCCAATCATGGCGACGTTCAAGAACGTGGGTGAGATGACCGCACCTCCTGGTGTGCTCAGGAAGCTATGAACATATTTGTACCTTCGCTCTCTGCAGTCGGTGTTGGCGAGCCCTTCTAGGATTCTTTGGTGGCTGACTTTGATATAGATTGCTAGGAAGACGTGTTCGCCGCTGTAGAGAACGCTGCTGAGGATTTATTCCTTCATTTGGAGTAGTAAGTCTTGTGTGAAGAGGCCTGCGCGGGAACTGAACATGGTGTGCGCCAGCTGCTTGTCTTCGAAATGTCTCTGTAGTGTCGCGTTCATAATTTTCACGTGCACCTTGCCGATGCAGGACATGAGCGACATGTGTCTGAGGTTTTCGAATGACAATTTCTTGCCGGACGTGGGGATCATGATTATTCGGTCGTGTTCCCACGTCGCCGGCACCGTACCTTGTTCCCAGTGTTGGTTGAGAAAGGCCGTGAACGTGGAGGTAGGCTAGTCGCTCAGGTTTCCGATCATAGAATTCGTGATGCGGTCCGTGCCCGCCTCTGTGTTACTGGTGGTGGCTGCGATTACTGGTCTCATTTCGTTTACTGTGATAGGTTCGTCTATTAGTGGGTTGGTTTGTCTTGTGTAGGGTGTTGTACATGGTTGTGTGGAAGCGGGATCTCCATAACACTTGGCCTTAATAGTATCACCGAGATCTTGTTGGCTACCTGGGTAGGTATGTAGTAACCGCTCCAGTGCCTTGTGGCCTCTGGGTTTGGTGGGACCCAGGATGGTTTGAGGATGTGCCATGTTTTGGCTGTATCCATGGTGCCACCGATGGAGTCCCAGAATCTATAACAGTTCACCGAGGCGAGTTTCATCGTATAGTCTTCTGCTTCCGCTGTGATTTGTGCTATATGTGTCTTCTGTTTCCTGCTCTTTTGTGCTTTCCGGCAGAGGGTGATGCCCCGTTTGGCATCGCAGAGTTGTAGTAACTGGGATTCACCTCTGGGGTTGGCTCCGTGCTGGCGACTTCCTTTGTGTGGTGTTGTGTATGTCCAGAGGTTGTCGCACCCATCTTCCAGGTTCATGATCGTGTCTGCGTCCTGTTCTTGGGCTTCCCTGATGCGAGTTTTGCTGTGCTGATCTGTCTGCAGAGGCATCCAGTCTGTAGTGTTTATTTAATATGTAGTGCTCGCTGCCCAAGTTTTTGATTGTGCTGAGCCATTCGGCTCGCGTGGTGTGCTGAAGAGGTGGTCGGGAGTGGAGTCGCTGGTTAGGCTGTTCCCTTCACCAGTTGGTATGTTTGGCTCTGTGAGGAGTGTGAGATGACGTAATAGTTTTCCTAGCTGGAAATATTTCTAGCCCGGTATCTAGTACTCCCCCTCCCCCCCCCCCCCCCCCGCGTGCTCTGTGCTTTGAAATTGTCTAGATTACCAGGGGGTTGTCTTTATCGAGGCGGAGGGTGTCCGCAAATAGTTTGCCTACGTTTACCCGCCTTCGGGTGGAGGGGGGGGGGACGCAGTATATGTTTAGGACGAAGGCGCTATGTTTCTGTAGACGAGTTCGAGGAGTACGTGTAGTACGTACCCGTCTTTTCTGGGCTTGTGTTACATGGGTGTGATGTTTCTGTCTACTAGTGCGGCTACCTTCCACTTGTCTTTACTTCTGTGGTATTATTCGTAGCCATGCAGTGTTGGTCGGGTACGGGGCTCTCTAGGGCTATGAGCCCCGGTGGTTTTGAGGAATGAGCGATGACTTTTCTCATCGCCCTTTTTTTTTCCTTCGGTACTCACCGCAGTTACATCACCGTGGGTAAATTTCTAAGTTTTCATCGACTTGGCTTTATGGTCTAGGCATTGTTAGATGTTGCGTTCGGTGATGTTATGATCTGGCCTAATTGGTTCGGTCCTGCCACAGCTGTGACCTTAAATTGGTTGTGTCGTAGGGTCTTTTTAAGTTTTGTGGAGTGAAGCTGGTCCTTAAGCTTGCTGTCTAGAGTGGTTTCCATGCGTTTTATTGCTCTGTCTGTGCGTTGTATCGCAGCCTGTTATTTGTTCAAACTGGGCGCGTGTAGCATCCATGTAGGCGTGCATGTGGAAGCGGATGGCATTGGCATGGGTTTGTAGGTCAGTGATGGCCTTGTGTAGTGCCAGCTCTTGTGGTATTTGTGTTAGCTATGTAACTTGTTTGGGTTGTCGGTTTTCTTGAATGAGCGTTTGTATCCGTGCGTGCATGCGCACGTGTTCCTGCTCAAATTTTACAGATGCGGCGTGTGTGCTTTTTCATACGAGGCGGAAGCTACTGCTGTCCAGGTTACCTCGTTTTCTTTGGCGTTAGTTTTCTTCAGTGAGGCTTCCTTGGTCTTTCGTTGGTGCTGCCTGCTGAGATTGGTTGGGCGTCGACCGAGATCACCATCTGGGCGACCGAAAGTGAGGCCGGGCGCGAGAGCAGGAGTGAGATGTGGACCTTGGGTTGGAACCCGACTGGGATCCATAGACGCTCGAAGACTCCGCGTAGTCAAAGTCGGAGTCTTCCCGCTGAGCTGAACCACGAAGGGAAAGGTCAGCCGCCATGGTCGACTGAGTGACCGGGTGGAGCTGCTGTTGGGTTTTGAGTGTGGTGGTAAAGGCAGGTTTCCCTCTGCCAGAATGCGCTTGGCTTGTTGCACATGGTTGTGGCCGGGAAATGTGCCCCTCTGCAAAGAGCGCGATTCGGAACACAAGTGTGTCCGGCGTCTGGGTTAAGGTGGGTGCAGACGTTGCACGCACAACCATTCGGTTGTGGCAGACGTCTGGTTGGTGTCCAGTGGTTCTACAGATGTAGCAGAATTGCCTTGCCGACTGGCTGTCTCGGCAAGGCATCTCCCCTTCGAAGAAGGGAACAATACAGTAAGAAGAACCGTGAGACAGGAAACTATCGCTTTATTGGGCGAACGTGAACCCACAAAACAAGTTCACTAGGACAGAAAGATGGTCCGATAGATCCGAGCACATGCATTGATCATCCAAGAATTGATTTACAGCTAACGAGCGTCGCATGTTCGTACGTGATTTATCAAAGATTCCAGCGCAATTGTTGGTGCTTGCATGCCTTCCAAAATGCGGAACTGTATTCGCGTTGCGCGTGCGATTTGATTACAGAAGGTTCGACTACAACGTAGAAAAAGTACATCATCGACGAAAAACATTGACAATCTTGTGATAATGCAGTCGCGTCATGCGCTGAGTGGTAACAAGCTTTGTAACCTGCGAAACGCATTCACAAGAAGAACATATACAAGTATGCGTGTCAATATGCCTAAAAACTGCATCACGTTTCCTGTCATTGCTCGCACAGATGCGTTTGTCGCATCAGGGTAAAAAGATTGTACAGCAGTAACTAGAGAACATTGCGAGTCTTGACAGACGGCTTCCATATGGATAAAAGACTGGCTTTTGATGCTTTAAGCCACCACAATAAAACAGCTAAAATTTTTGTAGTTGGTGAACACGTGATATAGTGAAGCTCCCAATTATTTTGATCTAATGCAGTCTCACTACTCTCATCAGCTTAGTTTATGGTATACAACAAAGATTTTCGGTATGAATACAGGAGCCAAAGAGAACGAAAACAGTGCATGCATTCAACAAATTTTAAATGAAATGTTTCTTATGCGTAGACTGTGTGTACATACAGTCATAAAACCTGTCTCTGGAACGCAATAGGGCGCAAGGACCTTAAGTAATGACAGAGATTACTTGTTAGTGTAGAAGAAAACAGTACCTCATTTTTAAATGCTTTCCAATAGGAGATGTTCCCTTCTATGGACATTCGGATATCATAAAGCACAGGGTTCATTAGAGCCTGTTCACTACTAAGCTGTCAAAACACCTACAAAGAAACACTGACAGAACAAGGAGTCAAGGATATTGTGAAAGCACCTCAACCTTCAACACAAACTTGCAGCCCATAAGGATTTGTCTTGAAATAAATTTGCTAATGCTGTGTTCGTGAACAACAAATGCAGTTACGCAAACAGTAAGCGCTGGCTAGGATCTGCCGTATACCCCGACATTGAAGCACTCCAAATACTTTTGGCGACGACATCTTATAACTTGGAGAAACCAGATGGCATCGTTCACATCGCTTATTTGACTAGGCCGCTTTAAACGTCAAAAGAAGCCGGCCTACACACACGATGCGTTTAGTTAGCTCCTGGATCCTCTGAAAGAATATCCGCGTTGCTTCCCCGCACTGCTTCACTTTCACGTTGGTATGCAAAAGCCACGGGCGATTTGGTTAACTTGCGCACTAGTCAGACTTATCTCTGGACACCCCTCTGCGTCACGATGTGTGTAATAAGTTGATCGTCGCCTCCGAATGCATCTCCACACAATTGGCAGGTAATATTCTGGTACAGCTGTCCATCGACGGCTTTCTCTGTGAGAGCAAATGCGCCCTGCGTACACTAATACGGGGTTTCATCCATGCATGTAGCTTCGACGGTGACGATCGAGAGCCGAGTTGTTCTTGAAGAATGCATTACATATTTCGCAAACGAAAGCTCTGTCCCCACAACACAAGTTGTGATGTTTGAGGTTTTTTTTGGTTTTGAATGGTTTGGAACACTTCGGACAGACATGCGGTTTCTCGTCTGTGTGAGTGTAGTTGTGTGTACGGAGATTGCACGACTTCGCGAATGATTTACCACATGTTTTGCAATTGTATGGTCTCTCGGCTGTATGTGTACGTTTGTGGATATCGCGGTGATGAGATTGCCGAAATGATTTTTCACATATTTCGCATTTGTAGGGTCTCTCGTTTGTGTGCGTGCGGTAATGTGTGGCAAGGAGACTAGCCCGGTGGAATATTTTACCGCAGGTTACGCATTTGTGGTTTCTGCCTGTTGTATTCCGGCAGTGATTCACTGAATTATTCACAGGATCACTTGCTTTGCAAGTGTAGGCTGTATCGCCCGTGCGTTCCTTGGTGTGCCCATGTAAGGCATCCTGTCTGCTGGAAACATTGGAACATGCACCGGAGAACTCTTGCTGTTCCCTCCCTCCTGTTCCAGTAGCATTCCTGCAAGTAAACGTGCAATGGGGCTCAAAATGGGTGACTGCTGTTACGGGATGATAAAAACACATTTGCCAATTGAGAGTTGGACAACCTAAATCGCGCGTCCATAGTAAGGCGATTTGCACAATCTGAGCTGTAACCTGCTACATTTATATTTAACGCTCGATTTGGCGTCTAGATTGGCAGCAATTGAACACTGGAGCTTTTGTTGTGTCTATTTCGTTAAACTTGAAAACATGAACTGTGGTCCGTGAAGTGGATATAAATAAAAAGTGTTATATTTATTACATTATGAAAAGCCTAAATGTAACCTGTCCAGACGAGTAGAACTATCTGAAAGCGAAGCTTATGTATGAAACTTACATGCTCTAAAGATTAAAGATAGTCGTACTTCTTGGACACGCTAAGGAGAAGCATTCAGGAAAATGTCCAGAAATGTACCCTCGGAAGTGAGATGTTTGACCCAAACAGACCGTATTGCCTGAGCTAAAACACGTTTGCTTTTTATACAAGCCCTTGTAGGTAAGGAGGAGTAACATAATTGCAAATGCTTAAAAGGCGTACTGTAGTACTCGCGTTATCTCAGTCAAATACGGGGGGGGGGGGGGGGAGGGGGAGCTGCTCTTCGTCGGCCATATGTCAATACACAAATATCAAATACATATCGAATAGTATGAAGGGTGCCAGAGTTTTCAAGCGCAGTGAATGAAATCTGCTGCAGAAGGGTTCCTTTTTTTGAAGATCCTATTCTGCAAATATACAGTACAACGCTCATTGCAATGTTCGCCAATGTAACATAAAAAACCTCTATTTCTTTCTATTCATTTCTTGGCCATGAGATTTCTTGTGCGTTAATTTCATGAAGTTTGCATACATGGAGTTGGCATTGTTGGCGCGTCATCATTCCTACTGTTTAAGGCAGAAATGCTAGAAAAAAATACGAACAGAATACGAAACACGCACAAGTGCCTCTTGTGTGCGTTCTCTCCTGCCTGCTGTTTTTTGAAGTTACTACCCTGTTTGTACTGGATGAAAATTGTTTGCCGTGTTGCTGTTAACATGTTATTTGTTCGTTTACCTGTATTTATTCTATCAAAATTAAGTTATAAGCGTTTTACGTGCCAAAACCACTTTCTAGTTATGAGGCACGCCGTAGTAGAGGACTCCCGAAATTTCGACCACCTTGGGTTCTTTAACGTGCACCTAAATCTAAGCACGTGGGTGTTCTCGCATTTCGCCCCCATCGAAATGCGGCCGCCGTGGCCGGGATTTGATCCCGCGAGCTCGTGCGCAGCAGCCCAACACCATAGCGGGATTTGCGTTTTCAGAGGAACCGGTCTAGGCTGAAGAAAACATTTCTTCAGTGACTTACGTTCGATTTGAAAACTAGTTGGTGGTATTTCATTTAAACAGTTAAATTCAAGCAACCGCATCAATCACAACTTTGATCCATCCATCCATCCATCCATCCATCCATCCATCCATCCATCCATCCATCCATATTTGCGTGAAGTTTGGGTTTGTGAGGATTTCCACAGGATCTGCTCCTAAAATAGTATATGTCAGGGTGCTGCGTAATACATCTATTTTGTGCACTTTAGATGTGGAATTAGGTGCAGTTTAGAGAATCGCGGCGTTCGCTTTATTGCCGAGTTTCTGAATTTATGATACGTGCGAGGCAAATCAAAAATGCAATTCCTTGCAAAATTAATAATTTTTTCAAATGGAGTAACTGGAATACTTGTGCAATGGGTTGTTCAGCAGACTGATCTCATTTTCAATGTACTTAGGTCCTGAGCTCAAGATTCCTGTTACACCAGCGCCATATTGTCTTTACTGTAGACTACATTTCGCATTTCAGGCAACAACGCTTTCATCCGTCGCAGAAGTTCGTCAGTGGAAGTATAATTGAAGCACAGGCAGCGTTCCGTGTCGCCTCACTGAGTTCCTCCATCGAAAGGAATTCATACGAAAGTTTGGCTCACCAAGCGTAGTTCCCAAAGATGTCCGATGGTTCCTGCAGGCGCGCGTAGCTTGTACTCGCCATTGGGCTGCTGCTGCAGACCGGAAGTGTGAAACCCGTGCTTCCGATTTGTGTGGCCTGTATGCCCTGAAATCAAGGTGCCGATTTGCCATCGTGCGACAACAAGGCCGGAGAATTCCGTGGTAAAAACGCGCAGGAAGAAAGAAGAAACCCTGACAGTGCTGCGGCCGTCTCAAGGGATTCTCTAAATTCAAACAACAAAAGTGGGAAGCCACAGCGTAACATTACGAAAAAGACGCCCGTGTGTTTCGGGAGTTGTTCGTTGCTACATTCCTTCGTTTCTTCTGCATAGAGCGGAGCTCGGTTGACCTTAATAATAATACTATTTTGGGTTTTACGTGCCAAAACCACTTTCTGATTATGAGGTACGCCGTAGAGGAGGACTCCGGAAATTTTGACCACCTGGGGTTCTTTAACGTGCACCTAAATCTAAGCACACGGGTGTTTTCGCATTTCGCCCCCATCGAAATGCGGCCGCCGTGCCCGGGATTCCTCGGTTGACCTTGCAAGGGCTGATTTTTGTTCTATCGCTTCTTGGCGCGCTTCCATAACGGTTCTGCTCTGTGATAAGCAACTCGGCGGCAGACGACAGTGCTGTCGGTCATACAAGAACACTGTACATGCAAATGTATGTACGCAACAATCGCTGCATAGTAGGTTGCCGCTGTTATTGAAAAATAAAGTGAAGTAAGCATTCGATATTTTGCCTTTAATATCTCTGGAACGAGATTGGGCTTATAGATATCCCAGTTAACCACAAAAAGCGATGAATAGTTCATGAAAGAAATTTGTCATTGGTTACGATGAAACCTGCACATCTTCGGGTGACCCTAGTATTAGCGCTGAGACAAAGGACATTTGCGTTAGCAGAGCAAGGTCATTAAAGTTCGAGCGGATTCCAGCTGGCTTGGCTTTCAGCGTGTAAGTGCGGTTGGACTTGGGACTTGTTGGCAGACCTTGCACCCCACTCTTAGGCTGTCACAGTATATTAGATGAGGCAAAGAATGCTTAGCAATAAAATTACTTAACCGAAGCAAGAAAAGTTTGGATCAACCAAATAACGAAAAGGTGCATGAATGACATTTACTCAACCATACCTCAGATTATCGGCGATGCTCTTTAACATTGGTGGCACGAGGAACGTCCTCTGGTGGTCAAAATAAATCCGGAGTCCCTCGCTATGGTGTGCCTCATAATACCATCGTGGTTATGACATAAAACCCAGAATTAATTCTTTCATGCTGTTGAAATGTATTGTGTACGATAGCAAACGTTAGCTTCCTCAATCATCTTGACAGCAAGGCATGGTACGCCAGTGACCGAAAACCTTCCCGCACCTACCACAGTCGGAGGATGTGCTATCCGCCAGGTGGTACTGCGTGTTCCATAGGTCAACACGGGTTGTCTCAGGAATTCTGCAGCACAAGACAGCTATTCACGTGAGCACTGAGGCAATAGTGGTTGGACAAAGATTGTAGCGGAAGCCAACGTTTCGACACGGGGACACAACAGTTGAGGACAAGTTCCTGTGTGGAAACGTTTGCCTCCAAAATCCTTAAGGCACACAGGCATATTGCACTGAAAGAATTTAGTGCGATCTATGATACCGGAATGAAAGTGGTCCCGTACCAATATATACGCTGCCTTCGCGGAAGGGCGAAGCTATTACATCTATAATATATTATTAAAACACTAACGAAAGTAACGTTTGTAGTAATTAGACAGTGTATATTCCAAGACACGCTCACGTAATAACTAAATCAATACCACGTGCGCAATGACACGCATAACGCGTAATCTAATGACTTCTAACACGCCCGGTCAAAAAGATGGTGTGATGAGGAGGGCCGGCGAAGGATACTGTAGGTGCTTGTGCCAGTGTGAACGTTCCCTGATGCCTCTACTCTTTACAAGTGATTTCTACTGCACAGGTGAAGGCAGCAGGAAGACATTGCGAACCAAGGCCTCAGATTTTTCTGCTTGCCGTCTCTTGGTTTTCGAAGCGTCCTGGTTTTCAAAAAAACGATGCCGATCCTAAGTCTCAATATCCCGCATTTCCATGCATGGAATACAAAGGCGCAGCGGAAGTTTTTCTTCTACATAGTGTACTAAAAACCGATGCGGCACCTGTATTTGCAAGGAATAGAGAATGTTATGTCTTAAGCGCCGACCGCGATTTGTATCTCGCTACAATAGTCGATTTAAACTTACGCCTACGGGAACACAGACGGACGCCTTCGCTTTTAAGGCTATACATATTCCGCGAATGTGTGCCGCAAAGTATAGACTGTATGATTTATATCGGAGAGTCGTGTCAAGGCAGCCGCTTTAGTTTAAAGTGCACGGGAATCCTCTTTACCTAAGGTAAGGGAACTGCCGCAGTGTCTACCGAGTGACGTTAGCAGCACGGAAGCCAAATTATATTCCGTGGCATGCAGCAAATAGCCAAGTATCTATCATCGGCCGTTCATCCCTCACCTGAAACGTGAGAGGCTATTCGGCCGAAGATCTCACACACTTGCGAACCAACACAGTTACGCTGGCTATTGAACGATTGTTAATGACGAACTAATGTACACCCATCTTGCCATCTCGGAAACTGAAGCCTCGTTTGTCAACATGTCCCAACCCACCTGCCAAGGCTTGTTCTGCCGCTCTTCGGCGAGCTTATTCTTTATTGCAACAACAAGTATATGGACATCCCAGACGCAGTTATGCCGTCGGCGTCACCATCGCCGTGACGTTCTGTATAAATTCCAAGGGCGATACTATGGTATGCGCTCCCACAACGCTGTGTGTGCGATTGTAAGCGCGCGTTTATTTAAATGGTCACGCACATCTTTGACATCACACTAATGGCTTTAATGGGCGAATAATGGACGCGCAAGCCTTTGAGGAATTTATGAATGGGGCATACATGTGCAATTATAAAATATTACGTGGACGTGAACCGAACTGCCAATTCAGCGCAGCATGACTAAGCGAATCTGTGAAACAATCGCGAACGCGCGCGCGAAGGCGAAAAGCAGAGCGGAGAGCAAGTGTGCTTGGTCAGCATTTCCCGCTTCATGTTTTCATGTGTTCATTTTTGTGGGGAAGTCTTACACTGATAATTGCATAACGCGACGTTTTGGTGTGAAATTCTTGAACACAGGCGAAGTCGAGACGAGCATATTGACGTAGCTGCTACCATTTATTTCTTACCCTCTCTGTGGAAAGAATGAAGGAATGGCGAATTCTGGGCAAACTGTGTGGACTGGACTGGTCAGGGTGCTTGCACTTTACACAAGCACTGCAACTTGTCGTATTATAGGTACAAGACTCGCTTGCTCAGTTGTCCTAGTAGTTGACATATCATAGCTACGTATCAATCAGGGTGAGAACTTCCCCCCAAAATTCATGTTCTCTTACTGAGATATGTGCGGCTAAGCAACTCATTCAATAGCCGTTACCTAATAACTTTCCTCTTATGGCCTTGGAAGCGTTTGGTGAAGAGAGTGACATTAAAATTAAAAAAAAAACTGAATTCTGGGGTTTTTATGCACCAAAACTACGATCTCATTATGTTGCAGGCTGTATTGTGAGAGCACGGAATAATTTCGACCGCTTTGCTTATTACCAGCGCACTTAAGCTACATTGCCTCGGTACACTTACACATCTTCTGTGTTATCGTACGCGCTTTCTTTTAGATGAACATCTCGCTCCTTACTATGTTCATCTCACCTCATTATGAGGCAAGCCTTAGTGTGGAAGTTCGGATTAATTTCGGCCACTTTTCTTACTGCATCTGTACCTACCCTACAAGGCCTCGTTAAACATAGATATGCTCTGTTTCATTTTGACATCTATCTCTTAGATGAACATCCTCCTCCCCATTATGTCCATATATCTCACAGGGGGAGTGAGTCCCCAAGGTAACCATCCTGAACGCATGTCTTCAGGTCTAAAAGGAGTAACATGCTGCCTGTTTTTTTTTTTTACTCTGTCCGTGTCCAGTCGCGCTCCTACAACTATTACGTAAGTCATGTCATGCTCCGTATGCTGAACGCTCAAAGCTGCTGATGCAGTGCCTGTTTCAGGCTTCAGAGCTGGTCCTTACCGGGAGAAATTAGCGCGTACAGCCATGATTTTCCCCTGGGTAGCCTTCCCTCTTGTCACTGAGTTCCTTTGGAATTAAACTTTTCTAAATGTGGGCTCACCGGGCCCCCCCTTCTCTAATGGCAGGTGCTTGCTCCATGCCTGTGCGGCTTATGATGGACATCCCGTGATCAATGCTGGTGCTGGACCCCACGTGCAGGTAACTCGTGTTACCCTTGTCAGTGACACCTGTACGGTACAAAAGTACAGCAAAGGTCTTCATTCCTCGCTTCGCAAGGGCAATTTATAGGCTTGCTTCATTATTATCGAGGGTGCGAGGCAAGAAGTTTTAGTTGTGGGGGTACCTTACTGCAGGGCTACCGGAGTCTATGCTTTTCCCATCTATAGCTATGTCTTGAATCGACGCAAGAACTTCGTGCTCAGCGATGGGGATACCGAGGACGAGCTTAATTGTTCTGAAGATTATTACGCTCTATCTCATATCGCCGACACAAAAGGAGAGTGTTCGAAGGAGAATAGGACATGTCGATTTTATGTGCGTACAACCCTTGACCCACCATATTTGCTGGGTTCTCTAGATATAGGCGCATTAAATACATGGTGGAGTTCTTTCCTTTTGCTAAACCATTACGAGCACTACGCCTAACACATTACAGAGGCGGACAAAGCAAAATTGAGAGGGCACACTTCTACCTAGGGATAATTTTTTTAAGCCTTATGAGAGATTCTTGACCTCCTATGACACATACATGTGTCATGACGTACTCGCCTTTCAGAAACTGGTTATCAGAACCCCATTTTGCCACTTCGGCGGCTGAAGTTCCTAAGCTCAGGCGGTAAGCAATGCATATTTAGCAACTCATTAAGAATTCGAAAACGGTTGTCCTCGCCAATGGCCTTTTATATGCCACCAACAGACTATCAACGGAACATCAACAACGATTGGTCAATGCGATTATCTAAGACACGTGTTGCAGACATAAGATTAGTTGGAAAAAAAATATGGAAGTCTTAATTCACGGGGCAATGTCAGTAAATCGTGCAACGGAAAGCGTCTAATTGCTTTAAAAGCGTGATATGTGCGGATAGCGCTGCAAGGATTGTGACTAGTAGCGCATGTTCCCAACGTGCGCTGAAATTGCGTGACATAGAAAAAAAAAGGAGAACGGGAGAGATTAGAAGGTGTGAATACTGCATAACCCTCGTCAGGATGCGAGGAGGTTCCCTACAAAACAATGAAGGGTACACCTTATTGCTGAATACACCTTTATATTCAATCTGATTTGGAGAAAGCCAGCTAGGAATGATAATCGCATTATTACACCCAATGCCATAGTGTATGCCTTTGCACGTCACAAAAGCATTAAACGCCAGTTCCGAACCAGATCACTAAAGATTTGAGTTGCATTATCTTCGATTTCCAATGAACTACAATGCGATTGATAAAACGTAATTTAAATAGTTCATTTTTAAAGTCCAACATACTCACTTTTGCTAGTCACGCCGTTAAACTCTTGACGTGCATCAGTCAGTGTTACGAAATAGGTTTCACAGATACTGGCAGAACGAAAATTGTTTGATATATCCGTAGAACGCTAATCAGCTCACAGAATAGAGCATTCGGTTTGGAAGGCCGTTGTATCAGCAAGGTGTAGACTTTCTTGTTAACACAGCGGTATAATTTTCAGGTGGTGCCACAGTCATTGGAAATCGTTATGTACTGGGATTCTTAGTCTATCAATGCGATTGAAGCTCGTTAAAGTTTCTGAAGCATATGGTGGGGATACTAAGTAAAGATTTATGCTAACAGAGCGAAAGAACTAGGTAATAATTTTGTCTTATTGAGTTACGGTTTCATTAATTTTGTAAGGTTCACTTTGCAGCTGTTGCTTTCTTTCCGAGTATAAAATATCACTTTCAGTAAAAATTGATTTGCGCTGCCCCAAACAGTAGACTGACTTGTATGCAGTGGGATATGTCGGCTGCTGATAACATGCTACGCGTGAACAATTCTGCCGCTTTGCCGAACATGTTACAGCGCCGTTACAACCCTCCGTTATAGCAGACACCTTATACGCCACCCTAAATGCAAATCACACGCTGGGATGGTATCAAAACATTTTCTCTTCTAAGTTTGATCGGTTCGAAGGAAAAAAGTATCCAGTGGTAGCGTGATGGACCCACTGAGATTCTGCTTGCTAAACAAAATGGAAAACTGATTGGCATGCGCTCGTTCCAGTTGCGAGGTAATTCATCATGATATTGAACCTAGTCTCGCATTCTGACGTGACCATCTTGGAGTGTCCATTCGCAATTCAGCCATATACGTACAATTTCGTTCAAAATCTTGAACTGCATGATGTCGTAATAGTTTGCATGTATTCCGGTCAACAGAGACTGAGCGAGAGCAAGGACAGGAAAGGCAGGGAGGTCAACCACACGAGCATCCGGTTTGCTAACCCACAGTGGGGTGAGGGAAAGGGGGACACACATTTCTTACAATGGACATTGATGAAGTGGCTCATGCGGAAACAGTGTTGGCGCCGCTGGTAACGTGCCTCTTTATACGCAATAAGTACACTTCTGCCACGCAACATTTTGAAACTATCTTCCACGTTTGTTATAAAGGCGAGTGACCTAGGCTTACGTACCGTCGACGTTGTAAGTCCCGTCGGTTATTGGCCTCTGCTGACTGTTCCATGGGTAAAGCCCGGCGTCGTCAGAAATGCTGCAATTATTAAAGGCGTTGGTGTTAGACACTTACAGCTGTGGCGAAAAAGTTGAAATTACATTTTGTTAAAACAAAGTTCAAGAAAGACAAAGTACGGTTTAGTAAACGGGCTACTTGAAATGTGTCGCACTCACTAAAGGCACACTGCGCTGGCTGGAAAAGCACAAACGGCACACGGGGCAACATCTGGCGCAGGGCCCTAATCCGCCATAGTCGAAACGGCACCTACCTTGACTTGCATGAACATTGTCAGCCTAATGGTCAAATTACGAGTATAATGCCTCCGGGTGTAGTTCCCTAGATAACATGCGTGTTCCATTTGCCGCAGTGACAGAATCTTAATTCTGGAAGAAAATGTTTTGCTCTATGGAACATTTTTATGCAATAATAATAAAACAGGTTGGGGCATCAGGAAGACACTGTGCACATGGTTTCTGCAATGCTGATGCAAAGCAGCGCTCATGTTAGAAAAATTTCCCTTTCCCCGCATATTGTGGTTCGGCATCGCTGTGGAGAATGGAGTATTTTCGCGCAAATTACATTCATGACTCATGCATTCTGGAGCTCTGAGAAATACAGCGCATTAGGGGCTTAAATACATTGCTCCTAATAGAAAATAGATTTTGTCTCATAGCCAAGTGTCAATTTTAACAGTTCAGAACGAGAGGATGAATTCGAATGATTTGGGGCCCAACGAAGATTGAGCTCATAAATATTTCTTTGCAAACTATGCTAAGTTTGCTTCTGCGATGCTAGTCGCAGCTGCTTATCTGATAATTTAATGAAGGATCGAGTTGCCATAGATGGTGGAAGTTAATGTCTGCGCGCTCAAGAGAGAGCCATCGAATTACTCGATAGTTTCGTCCGAATGCGTTCTTGCTTCTTATTACTTCTTTTTCCCCATAAAAGTCGTGGGTTCGAGCGCCCTAATTAGGCTACCTTAATTAACTGTACCTTAGTCATATTCACCCTAATTAACACCAAATGTTGTGGATTCGACTCCTATCAAAGGTCCTGACTTCAAGTGCCCTAATTGACTACATTAATTGACTGTCTTTCATGGCATAGTTAGTGGCGTTGATGTGGCAGCGATGTGAAATACGACGATGACGACGAACGAGCCAGTAGTGATACAAGCACTCCAATTTTCTGTGCGATCACAATGCCACCTTTAAACAGAGATCTAAGGCTTTCCGCCTTAATAATATGTCCGTTGACGGATACACTGTACAGATGAGCGTAGCTGAAACGCGAGGTACTTTGCAATTATTCTCAAATGGTAAAGAGTACCGCAGCCCCCCTCCCCCCCCCCCCTTTTGTGGTGACTTTCCACTTCTTTATCACCATAATATAAAGTCGCATAGGTTTGCTTTTTAAAACAATTCGGGGCCCTTTACTATAGGTTTCAGTGTTAAAAGAACCCTTAAGAGCAATACCAGAAGTGGTTTCAATGACCCAACTACTCGGAGCGGGAAAAGGGTCAGCTTCCCAGCACTTTTTCGCTTCAAAATACATCGGTCGCCCTTAGGCAACAGGCAATACTACAAGTAATCATCCTAAACCAAACTATTGCTGTTGCTCCAGCGGCCTTATGTTTAAATTACCGGACTTTAATGTATCTGTTATATTTGTATCAAATTTGTTAACACTGACCCGCATGCGTACAATTTATCCCTCTAGCACAGCACACGAAACAACCGACACGCGCATAATCTATTGCATCATACAGCACGTGCGCGAATAGGTTAAATTCAAGTACGTTCATGTTTAAAGGCGCAGTGGATAAAATATGCCGACAATAAAATTTTCTGGTTCTTCAATCTCAGTCTTCCAATCTGCAACTATCACTGATTGCAATCTGCTTTACTGTAACATAGATAACCTGTATTTTTCTTTATTTCATTTGCTTTCGTGGCACATGCTTGTTTTTCTTACTTGAAATAATGAACATTTCCAGCTATAACTTCTAAGGTCTATATTTTATAAATTTGTATATGAGCAGTAGGAACAGTTGGGCGAGTTTATGTGCTAACATAATTGTAAATCTGACCTTGAGAGGCAGCGCGCCGTCCCTTGTTTCTTTTCTCTGTGTGCGGCCTGGCGCTATTTCGGAATTAGGTTTGTGTAGTGGCAGTTATTCTGTTACTTTTGTTGACGTGACCCAGCCAAATATGTGCGACGAATAAACCCACGTGACGTTCCTTTGTAAGTCTTCCTTAACTCTACTGGCTTATGTGGTTTCTATATCGAAATATGTACTTAATTAGTAAAAGGATGTAAATAAACCACACAATGACAATTGATAAAATAAGTAAATATTTATCATTTTGTAAAGAAAATAGAAATTTTTACTCAGGAAATATATGAATCAACATTTAGCCGGAGTCCTTCGCACGATCAATGTCGGCCTTAATTCGATCAAAAGCATTGGTTACTTGTCTGGGGTAGAACAACATATAGAAACCTAAACTCTTTATTCATCTTACTAAAAATTGCACCGACTATTATGGTACTTCCGAATGCCTAATTTGAGCCCAGCTGCATACGTGTTTTCATTTCGCGATATATTGGCAGGTGCGGACAGTGTCTCGTGAAGCATGTTGCAAACGGAGCCAGGTGTGGCGCGACTGCCTCGCTAAATGGGAGATCGCGAGAGGCAGTGCGTGGGTGACGCGTGGGCGCGATTCACTACAGCCGCCGCTGTCGTCACTTCAATGTCGTAATCCCACTGTCGTCATGCAGTCACAGCACCCTCGTTGATGTATCGACATCATTTTTTTGTTCGTTATTCAGCCGCAGTTGTGCTGTCGCCATTGTGTCGGGATTATGCCGTCGTTTTCATGCCATCGTTATCATTGCGTTGTCGTCACACAGACGCTATCATGCATTCGTTGTTATTACGGTATAGCCATCATGCCGCCTTGGCACTGCGGTCGTCCTCATTATCGCTTTTTCCGGCGGTTGCTTTACCGTCGTCGTCATGTCGTCCTTGTCATACCTCAATTATGACTTAAGAATCCACCTGTATTAGTGATGCCATCGCCATTGTACAACTTTACCATCACATCAATATCATTCTTTAACATTAAAATTAAGTTGTAAGGTTTTACGTGCCAAAACTAAGACCTGATTATGAGGCACGCCGTAGTGGGGGACTCCGGAAATTTGGCCACCTCGGGCTCTTTAACGTGCACCAAAATCTGAGTACATGGGTGCCTTTGCATTTCGCCCCCATCGAAATGGGGCCGCCGTGGCCGGGATTTGATCCAGTGACCTCGTAATATCATTCCTTCTTATTCCATCATTGCGTTAGCGTCATACTGTCATCATACCTCCAGGCTCATAGGTTACTTTGGTATGCGAAAATCATAACAAAGCGGTACAATATTTGAGCACAAGGCATATAGTCGTATCCTCGAAAGTCGAAACATGATCGCTGTACTCTAAAATGAACGTCACTTAAGCAATATGGCTCGTCACTGCATTGTTCGATTGCTTTAGACACCCGCCGTGGTTACTCAGTGCCTGTGGTGTTAGGCTGCTGACCACAAGGTCGCGGGATCGAATCCTGGCAACAGCGGCCGCGTTTAGGTGGGGGCGAAAGGCGAAAACACCCGTGCACTTAGATTAAGTGCACGATAAAAAAAACCTCTGGTGATCGACATTTCCGGGGTCCTCCACTACGGTGTGCCTCATAATCAGAAAGTGGTTTTGGCACGTAGAACCCCATTTTTTAACTTAATTTTCTATTTAGACGGACGCCTTTCTCTGTACTAACTTTGCAAATGCATAAGGCGTAGTACGTACGCATTTGACAAACTTGCAAGGATGCTGAGCATGAGAAGCATGTTAGCACCATGCCACGTGCTTAGAGTAACGGTTGATATTGTGCGCGTTTCACGCATATTAGAGCCCTCCTCCATAGAAAAAGTTTGACAGTGGAGGCATAGTTAAACCACAGGCAGCATTACGCACCGTCTGTGATTTGCTTTATGCAAGGAAATTTTTCTAAACGTGGGCGCACCTAGCAAGGTTTTCCGGAATGGCCGATGCTTCCTCCATGCAAGCGCGGCTTGTACTGGGCTGTGCGTGATTGATGCTGCTGCTGGACACCATAGGTAGGGAACTGGTGATTCCGCTTTCGGCGACATGTATATGGCCTGAGAGAATAACAGCGGTGTTAGCTCGTAAATGTGCAAGGGTCACTCAACGAGCGTCAACATTTCGTGCTGAAAAAAAAAAAACCCACGAAGATTTAGTTGAGGTTTAGTGTTAGAGTAACCCGACTTCAGTACTTCCGTATGCGGTGCTCTTTCTGTGAATATGCTTTGAATACTGATGACGAAATAGACGTGCTCGACGTAACTCTTGCAATGTAGAATTTCCCCTAAAATAAGTGCTGTATTTATTACACCAGAACATAACACAACAGGGTTCCATGCTGAATACGAGATTACGCATTTTTAACGCAATAGCCCTATGGGCCTCGCGTCACAGGTAATTCGGTATTTCCGTCCGGCGCCGGCGTTCACCGTCTTGTGAGCAAAACATCATTCCGAATCAGGCATACCGAATTACGCAGGCCTTCCGTGTAGCGCAAATGTGTTACTGAAAGAAATGAGTTTAAGCAAAATGCGTCAGAAATATAGTAAAGTTCGAGTTACACACAACCTACTGACATGATAGCATCAGATTGTAATTTGAATATACGAGAAAACATTCTTTTACGCGGGAAGTCAAGCACAAACCAATTTTCCAGCTTTTCTACCTCTCTTGCACAACGGGCAGTGGCGTACCCATTTCCGTGCAAAACCATCCAGATGGCGCTCGCCTCCGAGCTTAAGCGGCCCACGCAAGAAGCCGCGTTTCAAACAGAAAGCTCTCTTTCGTGCACAGTGTATGCGGCCAGCGTTTCCCGGTAAATATTACGGTTGCGTAAGATGCAGTTACCGGGAAGCGCGATAAGGGGCCAGGGATCTTTGAATGGTATCGCGTTCCACTCTTAAAGGCGAAGCTAAAGCGTCCAGCAAATGTCGTGTCTATCATCATCATCATCATCATCATAATAATAATAATAATAATAATAATAATAATAATAATAATAATAATAATAATAATAATAATAATAATAATCCTAGTTACGCCCACTGCAGGGCAAAGGCCTCTCCCATGCTTCTCCAACTACCCCGGTCATGTACTAATTGTGGCCATGTTGTTCCTGGAAACGTCTTAATGTCATCCGCCCACCTAACTTTCTGCCGCCCCCTGCTACGCTTCCCTTCCCTTGGAATCCAGTCCGTAACCCTTTGTGACCATTAGTTATCTTCCCTCCTCATTACATGTCCGGCTGCACGTCATCATGACTGCACGTAGGGGCATAGACTTGTACCACCTTCAATTTGTACCTCTTATTAAGTTTCCCAACAATTCCTGCCACCCTCTCGTTAATGCTATAGAATTCCTGTATGTTACCAGCTATTTCCTTATTAATCAGGAATCCGATTCCTAGTTCTCGTCTCTCCGCTAAGCCCCGGTAACACAGTACATGCCCGCTTTTTAGCACTGTATGTGCTTCTTTCGTCCTCCTAACCTCACTGAGCCCTATTATATCCCATTTACTACCCTCTAATTCCTCCAATAAGACTGCTAGACTCGCCTCACTAGAAAGCGTTCTAACGTTAAACGTTGCCAGGTTCAGATTCATAATCGGGGTCAAATCTTTGCTCTACATTTCCAGGAATAAGCTTATTTCAGGCTTTACTAAAGTTCCGATGGAAAATATGCAAAATTTCGTAAGTTGGCTTTTGCACAAACGTAACCTCCCTTAAGCATAAAGGCCAGGTACTCCTTATAGTAAATCTCCTTAGTAGCGCAAAAAACTAAAGTTTAGCTCAGGAGATTCTGTCTAAATACATGACAAATACGCCGTAACTATTGCAATAAATTTGCTGATGTCTTTACACTTAAAAGAAAACGTTAAATTGTAGGGACTGGAGCAAACTAAGTTTTGCTTTGCCTGTGAATGTTTTATAAAAAAATTTCAATATGGAATAATTTGTAACATATGAGCAATATCAAGCTTTCACATATAATGGAGCAATAAGAAGGATAACACAGTTTGGAAACATCTAAAGATACATCTAAAGTGGTCAGAATGATATATTACGCGGCCCTCTGAAATATGATACTGTGTTGTGGGCAGGACTTTGAGAAACGCTAGTAAACATTCAAAATTTTTGTAAATTGGTAATTCATGAACCAATATTGGCCGCCTTAGGTGCTCTGGAACATGCAGTTTTAAAGAACTGAGGTATCTTTTTTTTTGGCGGGGGGCAGACCTACGAATTTGTAAACTACGTCCTTGTCAGTTGTGTCGTCCAAGTATGGCTATCACGCTGTATGGCTTTCACGCACCAACTTTCATATCAGCTACTGTTTTAATTCGCATTGGGGCTGTTCGTATGGGAACAAACACGGTGACGCTTGTAAAGTGTGTCCCCTTCTGCAGTAAATGCACCGCTGCCGTGGCCTATGTAAATGTTCTTTCCGTTGAGGGTGCTTAAGCGTTTTCGCAAGTGGCATCGATGGTCGAATGCCATGCCGTACATACCCGTGACATCCGTGGCATTGTTGTGGCTGTGGGTAAGGGTGGTTGAACTCGGGACTTGTGGACGGAGTTTGCGCTACATTCTTATGTTGTCACAGTATACTGGATGAGGTGAAGAATGCTTAGCAATAAAATGACACAACCGAATCAAGAAAAGTTTGGATCAACCGAATATCGAAAAGCGGTGGGAATGATATTTACTCAACCACACATCATACAGCGCCGATGCTGTTTAACATTGGTGTCAAGTTGAAGGTCCTTTGGTCGTCAAAATAAATCCCGAGTCTCACTATGGTGTGCCTCATGAAATCATGGTTTTCACACCTAAAACCCCAGTATTCATTCATTCATGCTGTTTAAGTGCAATGAAGGCATGGTATAGCAGTGACCGAAAACAATCCCGCACCTACCGCAGTCGGTAGATCTGACATCAGCCATGAGGTACTGCGTGTTCCATTGGTCAACATGGGTTGTCTGAGAAATTCTGCAACACAAGACAGATATTCACATGAACACTGAGGCAACAGTTGTTGAACAAAGATTGTAGCGAAAGCCAATGTTTCGACTAGAGGACACAGCAGAACAGGTCAAGTTCCTTTGTGGAAACGTTTGCCTTCAATATCCTTAACGCACACAGGCATATGGCACTGAATCAATATACTGCGATCTATGACATCGGAATCGAAGAGGTCTCGTGCCAATATAGACGCAATCTTCACGGAACGGCGAAGCTATTACATCTCTAGCATGATATAACAATAAGGAAAGTAAGGCTAGTAGAATTTTGTGTGTATTCTAATAACGGCTCACGCATTAACCACATCAATGTTATAACACGTGCCCAATGATACGCATACACGTAACCTAACGACGTCTAAAATATCCCGGTCAAAAAGATGGCGTGATAAGGAGGGCTGGCGAAGGAGACTGCAGGTGCTTGTCCCAAAGCGAACGTTCCCTGATGCCGCGACCCTTTACCCGTGATTTACGGCGCACAAATCGAGAGAGCGGGAAGAATTTCGTATCAAGGCGTCATAATTCTCTGCTCGCCGTCTCGTGGTCACCTCGTCCCCACCTCCCCCACGCGTAGAAGTTCACGTGACTTCCAAAAGTCCACCTGTGCGGCACATGTGCAGTGAAACTGAGGATAGAACGGTGGTGGCGACGATGCGAGAGCACCTCGAGATTTCCTATCATAATCTTTCTCACATTATCACCTATAGGCAAATAGACATCACATTATCACCTCAGACAGACATCACAGACATCACATTATCACCTAGCTTTCTAATAGACATCGTGCTGCTATGGTAATGCGGGGATATGGGTGTCCGAGGAGCCGTCTCTAAAGTGGCATGGCTTGAAACGTGGCCTTGACTTCATAGACACCATATTTTGTAAACTGAAATATTCCCAATATGGTGTCATCCAGCGGCACAACATCTTTTGGTAACGTGTATTCGCCTACAGTAGACAAGCGTACGCTAGTAAAATGTTGCCATGCTTACGCAAATCTTTTCTGTTCCCCAACATCACGGGCTCGCAGGCAGTCTATAGATTTCATATAATTTTACATCCAAGCACAAGCGCTCACGACTGAAAATAACAGATTATCGTTTAACATTAAAGAAAGAACTGATCATTACATACTATTTCAGCAGAAAAAATCAAGCATCATTAAAGACGAAGTGGTGCTGGTCATGCGTGTCTCTTGAGGTGTCCTGGCTCTGCGAAAACGATGCCGATCCTATGTCTCCACGTCCCACGTTCCCATGCATGCAACACAAAGGCGCCGCGGAAGTTTTTCTTCTACGTAATGCACTAAAAACAGATGCACTTCCTCTATTTGCCAGCAATAGAGAACTTGCTGTCTTAAGCGCCTACTGTGATTTGTATCTCGCTAATATGGTTATTTACACAACTTACACATACGGGGAGACTGGCCGATGCAGGCGCTCCTAATGCTATACATATTCCGTGCATGTGTGGCACAAGGTATACAATGTATGATCCATATCAGAGGGTTGTGTCAATGCAGAAGCCATTGCTGAAGGTGCATGGAAACCCTCTTTGAATACGGTAAGGGAAGCGCAACAATGTGTACCGAGTGACGTTAGTAGCAGGGACGCCAAATGATGTTGCGCGGCATACTGCAATTAGCCAAGAATTTAACATTGGACATTGAACACTGACCTAAAACTTGACAGGCTATTTGTAATGTTAGGCCGAAGATCTCGTAAGGTTGTGAAACAACACAGTTACGTTGGCTATTCAGCGAGTGTTAATGGCGGATACATGCGCAGCCGTGTATCTGGGAAACGGTTGCGTCATTTCTCAACGCGGCTCAACCCACCTGCCAAAGTTTGTTCTGCCGCTCGGCGGTCAGCTTATTCTTTATTGTGGTAGCAAGCATATGGACAATCCAGAGAGTTGTGCCGTCGGCGTTGCGATCGCCGTGTTGTTCCGTATAAATTCCAAGGGCGATAGTGCGGTCTCCGCTCCCACGACGCTGTGTGTGTGAGTGTAAGCGTGCGTTCAACTGGTTACGCACATCTTTGAACTAAGATCAATGGCTTTAATGCGAGAATAATGGACGCGTAAGTCTTGGAAGAGTCCTGGTATCGGGCACACATGCACTGTTGTAATATTGCGTTAATGTCAACCGGACTGCTAACAAGTGCCGTATGACTAAGTGAATCAGTCAAACAATCGAGAACTCGCGCGGATGCATGAAGCATAGCCCAGAACAACTGAGCTTGGTGAGGCTTTCCTGCTCCACAGACTCTTTCCATATTGCATCGTACTGCTTTATGTTTTCCTGTCTTTTCATTTTTGTGGTGAAGTCATACACTGAAAATCGCTTAAAATCGTCTCGTTGTGAATTGCTTCACACATGCGAAGTGGAGACAAGCTTATTGACGTAGCTTTTCTACTTATTTCTTGTCCTCTCAGCGTAAAGAAAAAACGAAAGGTGAATTCGGACCAAAGTGGGCTGACTAGACTGGCCAGGGTGCCGGCACTTCTTTACACAAGCACTGAAACATGCCGTATTATTGGTACAAGACTCGCTTGTGCAGTTGGCCTAGTGGTTGACGTATCACAGCTACGTATCGATCTAGGTGAGAAGTCGCCCTGCGAGACATAAGGAACTACGGCAGGCTAAATTTAAAACAGCTACTTTGACATCATCAACGTTAGGGAGGGCTTAATTACCAAAGAGAAGAAATGGTAGGATTATGCAGTACTTTCCTTGACATTTTGGGATATTTCGTGTTCTTGTACTGATATGTCTTCGGCTCAGCAGCTGCTTAAATTACGGTTACCTAATAACGTTCTTCTTATGGCCTGTCATACGTTTGGTGGAGGTAAAAATATTACAAATTCAAAAACTTAATTCATGTGTTTTTATTTGCGAAAACCACCATCTCACTATGAGGCAAGTCTTAGTGTGGAAGTACGGATTAATTGCGGCTACTTTTCTTGCTGCCTGCCTACCCACCCTACACGGCCTCGGTAAACTTAAACATCTTCTGTTTCATTTTGATATCTATCCTTTAGATGAACATCTTCCTCCTCACTATGTTCATATATTTCACAGGGTGGAGTAAGTAACCAAGGTAACAATCCTGAAAGCGTGCCTTCACGTTTACGGAAGTGCAACATGCTTCCTGATTTTTTTTACTTTGTTCATGTCCAGTCACGCTCATGCAACTATTATGTCATGGCAAGTTCCGCCTACCGAGCGCTCAAAACGAGGCAGTGCTTGTTTCAGGCATCAGAGATAGCCCTCCCCGAGAGAAATTAGTGAGTACAAGCATGATTGTTCCCCGGGTAGCGATTTCTGTTGTCTCTGAGTTTGTTTAGAATTAAACTTTTCTAAATGTGGGCTCACCTGGCGCCGCCTTCTACAATGGCTGATGCTTGCTCCATGTCTGTAAGGCTCGTGCTGGGCGTTGCGTAATCAATGCTGGTGCTGAACGGCTGGTGCACGTAACTAGTGCTGCCATATTCACTGACACCTGTACGGTACAGAAATACAGCAACGGCGTTCATTCGACAGTGTGCAAGGGTGATTCATATGAAATGGATATTTCATTATTAAAATGGTGCGAGACCAGACCCGTTTAGTAGTGGGGGAACGATACTGCACTGCTACCGGAGTCGATGCTTTTCCTTTCTGCAACTATGTCTTGAATGGGCGGAAGAACGTCGTGGCAATGGGGATACCGAGCACGATTTTAACGCTTCTGAAGATTACTGCATTGTATCTCAAATCATGGGCGCAACAGAACAGCATTCGAAGGAAAACAGGACGCGTCGATTTCTTGTGCGTGCAACCCTTGACTCAGCATATTTGCTGGATTATCACTTATAGGCGTATTGGATACGTCGGGAAGTTCTTGCCTTCAGCGAAACTATTACGAGCACTAGACATTGCATGTTACAGACGAGGAGAAAGAAAATTGAGAGGACACATTTCTACCGAGGGATTATAGTTTGTTTTAAGCGCGATCAGGAATTCTTAACCTCCTATGACAGATACATGCGTTAGCCAACGACGTACTCGCCTTTCAGAAACTGGTTATTCGAAGCCCATTTCGCGACTTCTGTGGCTGAAGTTCCTAAGCGGGGCTGTTACCAAAGCGTTACAATTTGAGGTAGTGGCACGCTCAGAGGAAATCACTATGTACTATGACTGTTAATCTGTCAACGCGAATAAATTTGTGGAACTTTCAGAAGCGTATGATTTGGTTAGTAGGTAAAGATTTATAATACAGAACGCGAAGAACTAAGCAACAATTCTGTGTCTCTTTGCGTTACATATTCATTAAATTGGTAATCTTTATGCTGCTGTTGTTGCTTGGCGTTATATGTTGCAGCGTCAAATGGTCGGTTGCTCGTGACATGCTATGCGTGAGCAATCCTGACTCTGTGCCGAAAACGTGAGAGCACCGTTATGACCGTCCGGTATATGCATCTAAAACGCCACCCTAATTGCAGATTACTATGTGCATTGGCATGAAAACACTTCTTTGTCTACTAAATCTGATCGGTTCAAGGGAAAAATTACGGTGGTAGCACGACGAACCCAGCAAGATTTTCTTTGGCAAATAAAATTGTATGCCAATCGTCGCACGCTGATTGAAATTAATAGTGGTTAAATGATCAGGGCATGCAACGTAGTAGGGGTCTCGGCTTCACGGACACGCTCCAGCTAGGAGCGTGTCCTGGTAGTTCACCTATGAGAAAATTCGCTCAGAAACTTGAAGTGCCTACCTTTTGCATGACCCTGCTTGTATTCACATTAGCACAAATTTCTTGCTATGGTCAGTGATAAGGTGGTTCATGTCGGAAAGAGACTTAGTGCCGCTGGTAACGTGCCTCCGTATACGCAATAAATGCACAGCTGCCACAATGGACGTACGGGCTACGTACGGGCATGGTCGTGGTAAAGGTGAGAGACCATCGCCCACGTACCGTCGACGCTGTAAGTCCTGTCGGTTATTGGCCTGGGCTGAGTGTTCCAGTGGTAGCGCCAGGCGTCGTCAGAAATGCTGCAATTAATAAAGCCGACGATGTTATGCTCTTACAGCTGTGACAAAAAGTTGAAATTATGGTTTATTAAAAGAACGTGTACAAAAAGCGAAGTACTGCTTTGTAAGACGCTAATTGCAATGTTTCGTCCTCAGTAAAGGCACACTGTACTGGCTCGCATAGGACAAGCTGCACGAGGCGCTATGTCTGGTGCAGGGCACTAATCCAATATATTCGAAACGGCACCTACATTGACTTGCACAAACACTGTAAGTTTAACTGGTAGAGTACTTACAATGTCAACGATCCTTACACATGTAGTGGGGTATATAAAATGCGTACTCCAATTTCCGTGGTGACAGAATCCTAACAATTTTAGAATAAGATATTTTGCTACATGGAAAATTTTTTGGATTAATAAAACAGGTTGAACGATAAAAATGACACTGCGGAGATTACTTTTGTAGTTCTGATGCAAGCCAACGTTGATACTAAAAAAAATATCCCTCGTAGAAGCCTGCCCCCTACCCCGGTCACTCAACGCACGCGTGTTAGCCGGCGTATCAAGGGCTTCTGACGGCTCCGGCAGAAAAAAAAAAGAGGAACGGAAAGGAAAAAAAAGGGGGGGTGGGGATACGCCAAGAAATCAAGCTCAGTGTTGTTGCCTATAGCTTGAAGTTTAGCGTAGCGAATACATTCTAATGCTCCCTTTGAAGCGTTTATACCTATTGGTTGCAATGTCTTGAACTTATGGTTAAGGTATGATTCTCTATTTTCTTTCTCGTTCAGAACGGAAGTTTGACTGTAAGATGTAGAGTTTAAGTTCATCAAAGTTATGACCTGGTTGGCTGAAATGCTCGGCGACGGCGTCGAAACGTTGGCTCCTGCATTCACCTTGTTCACGTTTTTCTCATCGTTTTGAATTTCCATCTCCCGCATTCCCCGTGTTTAAGCTGGAAGTCAGTGCGACACATTACCGTCTTAACGGAAGACGGCGGCCAGTGAAGTGCAGTCAGCTACCATTTTCGAAAAAAATTGAGGCGTATACTGGGAATGCGAATAGTTAGCACGAGAGTAAGCACCCTCTCCCTTCTTTTTTCGTCAGCGCCATCCGCGTATCGCTGTAGCTTGGTTTCGAGGCTATTTGCCACCCTTTCGTGTGTTCCCACTTACATTGCTCGCGATAGTACTCACCAACTCGGCAAATAAAGTCAGGCAGTACGCGTTAAACTAATAAACTCCGACGTTTTAGGTGCCTGAAACAGGACCTGATAAAACGCGTCCTACAGTAGAAACAGCATTTAGACTTTCAACACCGGGGCTTTTTTAACGAGCGCCTAAATGCAGGTAAGCGCGAGTCTTTTTACAGTGCGCTATCATCGAAATACGGTGGTAACATCCGAAAATGTAGCCGGGACTTGGACCTACAGCATGCAGTGCTGGGTGTGCAGTGGGAAAATCATACATAAGCGAAAAAGATTTTATTCGTTAAATAAATTAGTTTCTCTTTGTGACAAGTTTTATCCCGAACGCTAAGCAGCTTTGTCCTGAACATAACAATACGCACCGCCCGTGCATCGAAGCGCCTATATGCAAGTCTCCGATTCAAAAGCTCAAGTTGGCCGTCAACAAAGACTCGATATGGGTGGGAACATCCGTACAGATGTAAAAGCCTATTACGTGGTTCATGTCTAAGGGTAACAATATTCAATGAAAAATTAATAAGCAGTAACAGCTTACGTTGGGTAGGTGCCCAAAGAAGACGAAGCACCCCGAGTGTTTTCACGGTTTGCGCTTAGGGTTTCTTCATTCGTGAAGCTGAACACAGGAGGCGTGTGTTCGTTGACTCTTTCTTCAGCCATGCCTGATGTTTGGATGGCGACGAACTGGCGTGTATTCACGAGTACGTGATGTTGAAGCTCCGCGCATGCGCAGCCGATGCCCAAAACGAACGGAAGGAAACATCGCTTTTGGCAGTTCGGGATTTAGAATAAGTTGACGCCGCATATATGAAAATTCGAGAGATAGGGCGCGCCACTAGGTTGATGCTAAAGTAGAAATTTTGCAATGATAGCAGAGGCACCCCGATTACCCGTGATATCTTTCCGTTGAATCATCTAACCAAACTAACCCTCACTCCCCCCCCACCCCCCAAAAAAATTTGTGTTCATGTGACGACATCACTGCTATTTTTATGCTCTTGTCAAAGTGCGCCGTGGAGACGTCACTGTTTTGTATCGACTGTGGTTTGGCGTTGCCTTTACCAAAGCCTATGCATTCCGCATTGAGATTACCGACACCGCAACCTGTGACCACTGCGGCCGTGAAGAATCAATTGACCATATTTTGCACGCCTGCCCGCGGTACCGTCTACAGAGGGAATGCCTTCGTCATAAACTTGACCAGCTGGGCAACCAACCAATATCGGGGAAAAAAATTCACACCATCGAAAGGGCCTAACGTCACAGAAGAAGCCTGTGCAAGCACTATTGCGCTTTTTGCGATCTACTGGCCTTTTTGAACGTCTTTAACTGGAACACCTTTATGTGTGTGTGTGTGCGTGTTTTTTCAACGCTTTCTTCTCTGTCCTCTTTCCAACCCCTACCTCCCGTCCCCACTGTAGTGTAGCAAGCAGGAGACTGGTATCTGGTTAACCTCCCCGCCTTCCCTCTTCATCTCTCTCTCTTGTGAAAGCGAAGTACACAGTTTGCAGGGGATAAATTGTTGTTCGTGTAAGGACTTGTGAATGTGTAGAAGGTATACGAGTTAAATTAGCCATAAGCAGCGGGTTATTACCAGATGCGACAATTTTGCTGACTATCACGCTCATGTTCAAATAAAGCAGACAGTTCGTATCGCCGTACGAGGTACGCTCACTTTTCTCTGTTATCCATAAATTGCAGTTCCGCTTTCCCAACATCAAGCAATAAGGAACTGCAGCTGCTTCGCAGTTCCCGCGCTTCTTCGGTGACAAATGCTCATGCGTTGCGCATAGCCGTAGCTTAGTCAGGCCTCGCGCACTGGGGTCAGTGTCGCGTCCCGGTCATCGATTGGGCCACAGTCGTAAATTGCGTTTCATGCCGATCATGATGAGCGCTGTAGTTGTTAAATTTAGTATGCTGCTGATCACTCCCAACGTTACACATATGTGCCGTACAACATTTGTTCAAATATGGGATACAACCAACCAAGGGTGACCGCTTTATAACGCTGCGAGTATGATAGCAGATGATGGCGGAGCCGAGGCGCAACAAGCCGAGTCGGTAGTCGAGTCGGTTTTCGCTGTGCTCTTGCCGTGTAAACATTCAAACTCATTTTTCTCGCCCTCGTTTGAACCACGAGTGGGAGAGGCTTCATTTAGTTGCGCTTTCAGTGCAATTTGAAGCTGATGGCTCTATAAAAGAATTGCCGCCACATCAAATACGACATATTGCTTAGAACGAATGAAGGTAAGATGAGACGCTGATCGTTTGAAGCTTGTTTTATATCGCGCAGGCTGTAGCATGCCATTTCTATTCCCAGCAGCTACATAATACTGCATTAGAAATACACTATAGCGAGCATCAATACGCGGTTTCAACTCGCTTATGGTTCAGGCAATGCTTATTTAATTCCATCCGGTGCATGCGCCAGAAAAACTCACTAAATAAAGTTTTTCATTTATTGATTACTTCATTTAGGCAATCATGAATGTTTCATTGCGTAAGTAACGGTGAAAGGTATACCACAGGCACGACATGTGATGACCACAAAAGGTAGTGTTCCCAAGAGGGAGCTTTGTAGTCTAGTTCCGGCGCACTAGCAAAGGTCACGCTCGAGACATCACGAGCGAAAAGTGAGCAGACTTTCAATTATATCTTGTAGGCTTGGCTTCGCCCACGAAAACAGGCAGATAGCTGTAAAGATTTCGCTACACTCACCGAGAATGCTTCGCATTAAAATACAGGCGAGCCATCGCATCACTCACTCCTTTATCGCGTTGCCGTAAGTTCTGCGGATACTGTTGACGAGTGAATTCCCGCTCGGATTGATCATAACTTAACCACCTATCTATTTTGTGCTCAGAAAAATGTGCACTTGGAGCTTGATTATCAAGAAAAACGGCAGCACAGTTAATATAGTTGCGACGCTTTAAAGTGGTATGTCTGTCTGCAGGGTATCTTTTCCGTCCGAATAAGAGCTGGACTCACGGCACTGATATAGCGTCTAAGCTTTCGACCATCATTCGCAAGCGTCAGAAGCTGTTGAGGTATGTGCGATGATTGTCGTATCGCGCGACACGAACGATGCATCTGATTGCTCGCATACGTAAGTCCTCTTGGCGAAAGCAGTTGAACTAATGTATCTGCAAGTGAGACGAACAGATGCAAACTCTACTGTAGAGGTTGCATACCAATTACTGGTCCCCCTGGCCTTCCCTAGTCACTGCACCACTCTTAGAAGTGAATTGAAAACGCGGTCCTAATACACAGAGAGGCTGTGATTACAGGTAGACTGTAACCACTCTTTTTTGCAGCGAAAGAGGTTGATGCATGCACTAGCACAGTTACGGGAATGCAAGTCGCAGCTTCTGTCATCCTACACCCATGTGGACCGTTTGGGAAAACCGTAGAAAAGAGAATTGCTGTTTTTTTTATTAAACTTTCTTGATCTACAAAAGTCTGTTCGTATCCTGCCAGAGTAATACAGATGCGGATCCCGACGTTTACACTAGAACGTATTCTTGCATTGTACCACGAAGTAATACACACAGAGAGACTAGAAGCAGACAGGACTAGCGCAAGAAGCTGCATCGTCATGTCTTGAACTTCATGTTGATTAATGAGCTTCGACTGTTTTTGAAGAAGAAAGTAGTTTTGAAAAATGCGCATATGTGAATTTGTTCACACAGTGAAACAAGCCGGGTTTATTTCATAGTTTCCTAGAATGCACTGGAAGGAATTCGGCCGCTGCAATTGTAAATTATGGGGTTTTACGTGCCAAAACCACTTTCTGATTATGAGGCACGCCGTATTGGAGGACTCTGGAAATCTGACTACCTGTGGTTCTTTAACGTGCACCTAAATCTAAGTGCACGGGTGTTTTCGCATTTCACCCCCATCGAAATGCAGCCGCCGCGGCCGGGATCGGCCGCTGCTATTGTTGAGCCGCCATGGGTAGGATGGGATGTACAAGGATTTGTCTGGTCATCGTACTTTTTCATCCAGACGCTGTGTTGAATTAGTTTATTACGTTTTATATGCCTCCCTTACACTCCTAAAAGAAGCGATCTAGAAACGAGGAACAAGCCCTTTTCCTCCTTCAGGCTGGTGAGTACCTCCTTCACACGCACTTCATATGTCGCGAAATCTTGTGGCAAACAAAAGGGGAAGAACGTTTATCCCTCGTCTGCGTATCTCACATTACCGCCGCCAGTGACCCCAACATTGGCGGTAATAACTTCTTTTCGACGGAAAGTAATGCTAAGCAGCATAAACCTAAGGTCTATACCTTTCACGACAAGCAACCACCCATGTCAAAGCTCTAGCTCGAACGGGATGCGATACAAGAATAGTGGAACACAAAGGAGCGCCCGGCTGGTGACACAGAGCGAGACAAGTGCGTACTCAGGCATGTCGGCCTAGGCACCACAGATATCAGCCAGCCTTTCTGGCTTTGATGCGTGAAAGTAGGATGAGGAGAAGATTAAGCTATGTCAAATGTATGAATTTGGGTTCGTTTCGAAGCGCCATCCGCGACGTCTTCGAAGCGGAAGCAAAATACGCTTGCTCGCGCCGTTGCCACGTAGCTGGGCGGTGTGAGCGCCTCACCGCCGCCAGCGACGCCGTATGATCCACAGCTAGAACACAAACCGTGCCACCAGAGCCACGAGGCACATGAGCGCACCATGTAACCAGATATACATCAGTATATCCATCTTCACCTGCGTGCCCGTTCGGCACGCAAGTGACAAACTGGCATACTCCATAGTCGGAGCTATCCTTCCCCAGTGGCGTAGCCAGGTCGTCTGGCATCCGGGGCCCATAAGTATTCTGTCACCCCCCCCCCCCCCCCACCGGGTGTAGCCGGCGGAAAGACGGGTGTCTCCAGACGTATATGACAACCCCCCCCCCCCCCCCATCACTGGCCCCTGCATCCGGGGCCCACAGCCCCCCGGCCCCCCCCTGTTGCTACGCCACTGTCCTTCCCTATCATTTGTGAAGTTGTGCGTCAGCAAGGGTCGCACCTTTTTTCTAATAGTGCTGAGTTTGTTAGCTGTAGTAGGACGGTTTAAGGCGCACTTGGAGTAAATAGGGGCTCGAGCGGCGCCGCTAGAATTGCGTGTCGGCCCGCACTACCTCGTAGTCCTGTGCGCACATTCGGCTAATTTTCGTAGTGTCCGAAATAACGTAGCTCTTCACGCAGTTTACGTTGGCTGATCGGGGTGCAAATCAAAATGCAGTCGCCGGGCTTGTATTTCACAAAGCGTCGTCGAAGATTGTGGCTTCGGCGGTCCGTCCATGGCTGGTGCTTGATGTGTAGGCGGGCAAGTTGCGATTCTGTGGTGCGCTGCAGAAAGTTGGCGGCGTCCAGATTCTCTTGTCTTCGGTGGTGACACGCCGTAGCATGGCGTTGAAAGCTGCTGTTGGGTTCCTACCGTGAACTAGCTCGAACGGCGCGATATGCATTCTTACTTGCACTGTAGTGTTGTTGGCGAAGGCTCCGTGCGGGAGGGTGGCATCCCACTTCTGGTGTTGGAGATCCATGCACATCCCACTCGGCGTTATCATGCAACCTCCAGCTGCCTACATCGAGAAGCATGTCGACGTTGGCTGTTCGTGGTCTTGGGTTAGTTACTTTGCGACGTCGGGTGATGGCTGCATCGCATTGTGCCGCTGTTACGTGGCGTCGTGTGGTCTTCAGGCGGCGTATATTTTCCTTCGGAGCGCCGTCGAAATGGCAGTGCGCCGTTGCATCATCATGGAGGTTGATCACGCGTTGGTGGTGGAGGATCTTCAGTATTTCAACGAACAGCATCCGCACCTCCATCTTTTGCCATTGTTGGTTTTTTTTGCTAATTGTTTCACAGACCGGCCACGGATTGGGCCAGTGTACTGTAGCGCTGCAGTGACAGGTTCTGCATTGGCGACAGCGATGAGGAATACCGTCGGAGTCTCCACTGAGTTGCAGCCAAACAGACAGCGCTTCGACCACTGTTCGCCGACGTCGGCGTCGACACCGAAAACGTTCACGAAACTCCACAACTGCAGATAGGAACACACCATCTTTCGTCGGAAGGATTGCTGTATGAACGCATAGTGCCACGGAGATAGATACGAGGATAGCAAATAAAGCGGAAAGGCTTACCCGTCCTGAAGAATGACCTGAGCTACCGAGGGCAGAACTCATTGCTAAGTTACCTCACAACGTACCGTCTTCGATGGCTTCGGCACCTGTTGAAATGACGTGAGCTGATGATCTCCAGGTCATCAACGTTCTGCGGTGGCTCATGAATGTCATTTGCGTTATACTTACCAACATAAAATCTTCGTTTGCGCAAAGCGCGCTACAGGTGCTGGACACTTTCATTCCAGTACTTTCAGCTCTTGGTTGAAATCATGGATCTCCAGAAGCCGTCATTTCGTGACGAAGTCCGGAACGGGTCGAAATTTCAGTGGAATACCAGAGGACGTAAGTCATGCATGTCGGACTTAGGGCAGTTTCTGTTCATGAATAAGTTACCTACCATCATCATCTGCGAGCCCCTATCAGACAACATCTGATTATCCGGGTATGAGTGTTTCATGTCCACCACTCACGGAGAATGCCGGAAGATCATCGTATTCACACGACGTGATCTTACGTATGGTCATCATCCAGTGCCACCGGACCAAGAAAACCAGTACGTATGTCTGACAGTGAAGAAAGGCAAGCTCACTTTCACAGCAGTTGGAGCCGGCCTTTTGCCCCCAAGTCGGCTGGACTGCGAGCGGTTACGGCGAATCACGACAGCGACTCCGGTGCCTTTCGGTATGACTGGAGATTTTAGTGCCCACCACTATCTCTGGGGAAGTTTTAACATAAATTCGAGAGGCAGAAGATTAGTGCTATTTTTCTCTGAACAAGATTTCTGCTTGTTAAATGATGGAAGTCCCACCTTTCTGCGTGAAACTGTCTACTGTAGCTGCCTGGACCACATCTTTATTTCACGCTCCTTCACTAGAAAGGTCAGGTGGTTTTCGGATATTGAAACGCGGGGAGGTGACCAGGTATCCACTTATCTTAGGATATAAGGGTTGACGGGCGCAAAGTTTGCCTGCGTCACGCAATGTATTGACTGGCCAAGGTTCAAAGCAAATTGTCGAAGACGGCTGTCGTGATGACTTGTCCTCTCGCCTAGACGAAATCATAAAGGGTGCCCTAGAGGTTGCCATACATTCGCTTCCGAGAATTTATACAGGCACCGAATACGACATTGAGGTGAAGAAGCTTCGTGCGATTCGTCGCCGTGCAGAGGGAAGATACAGGCGCACGAAGTCTGTACATGACTTGAGGTTCGCCAGAAGAACTCAGAAGAAAATTCAGCGTCGTATGGACAAACTTGCATCGCAAACATGGATGTCATTCTGCGACTCTTTGGACTCATGAGAACCTTTGTCTCACATATGGAAAACTGTTCGTGGTGTCCATGGAACCCCTCAGCAGCGCCTCCCATTTAAGTCTTTGGCAATTCACCAACAATGCAGAGAGATTGACGTCGCTGAAGATTTCTGCAGGAGGATTGCTGACGAAACTAGCCCCACTGGAATGTTCACCCTTTACCTCACCGATTTGACACTACCCCCGCATGGAAAGTCCTTTCTCAAAGCTGCACTTGCCCTGTGCAAGCGTTGATCCTCAGCAGGACGCGATGGTATAACCTACCGTGCCCTCTGTAATCTTGGCGAAGCGGCTCGGAAAGGGCTCCTGCTCTTGTTCAACAGCTCCATGTAGACAGGTACAGTTCTCCAGGAATGGAAGACCAGTCGCCTAATTCCGCTGCTCAAGCCTGGCAATTCACCTGTAGACATTGCATCATACCGACCAATTGCGCTTGCCCGTTGCTTCGGAAATCTAATGGAGGGGATGATTGTAGCACGGCTAGAATGGTACCTCGAACATTACTAGGTATATCCAGATGCAGTGGCCGGTTTCAGGCGTGGCTGTTCTTCGATAGGCAACGTTATCGGTTTGGTGACGTACGTCAAGCACCAGAAGTTCTGCAAAAGCTTATCTGCTGCCCTGTTTCTGGATGTTAGAGGAGCGTACGATAACGTAATGCATGAAGCGGTTTTCAACGCTTTAGAGGCAGTAGGACTTGACGGCAAGGTATATTTATTGATATATAGCTATCTACGTAAGAGATCCTTTTTCATACTTACCGAAGATGGCCCGACCTCCCAGAATTACAGTAACCGTGGGATGCCACAGGGCGGAGTACAGAGCCTAACACTCTTCAGTCTAACACTCCTTGGACTCGCCGACATCCTGCCAAGCACCGTCAGGCTCTCCACTTATACCGACGACATTTGCATCTGGATTGCGGTTGTGACGCGACTTGTGAAGCCACGCCCGCGGCTTCAGAAGGCAGCCACTTTAACATCATCCTACCTTCGAGAACAAGGACTTCATATATCATGTGCAAAGTGTGCATTGGTGGCGTTTACCAGAAAATCAGTCTCCATACGTGATACCCATCGACCGAAAGCTGATCCCGTACAGCACGAGTCAGATTTTTGGGTGTGGTGATTGACAGAAATCGCTTCTGAACCCCTCATGTGAATTATGTGAGGAAACTCCCGACAGAAATTTGCCAATGTTTAGCTTAGTAGAAGGAAAGACATGGGGCGTGCCAATGCAATCTATGCTGCAAGTGTACAGGGCCGTCTTTATGAGATTGCTGTGGCACAGCCTACCGGCCATGTCCAACACCTGCAGAACTAACCTGAATATAATCCAAAGCATCCAAATCCAAGCCCTCAAGATATGCCTTGTTTCATCGCGGAGTGCGTCAACGATGCAAGTTATTGCAGTCGCCCAAGAGGGCAATCTTAGAACGCAAATTACCATTGAAACAAGGCATGTTGCCATAAAACACTTCACCCGGAACCCTACCCACCATCTGGCAAGTCTCCCAGTAGATGGGCCCCACACGACATTCAGTGCGACTGTCTTGGTGAACCGTGCCTCTATCAGGTCAGGATACACACCTGCGCAAGACATTGCATTCCGCCATGGTGTTTGCGCCCCACTCAAGTAAACCTTACAATCGCAGAAGTTCAGAAGAAGTCGGAATGCCGTCATCAGCACTCAAGCAACTAACTTTACTTATCTTGTACGAGAAGTACAGCGACTGCACATACGTCTATCCTGATAGATCAACTACATCAACCAGTTCCGGTGGCGCTGTAATTATACGAACAATGAGAATAACCCAGCAGTTCAAGACTTCCCATGTCACTACGTCTACAGCTGCAGAGCTTGAGGCTCTCCGCGATTCGCTTCCAAGGCCGGCCTTGGAAAGTATGCAGTCATTTCTCCAACATTGAACTCATGATCAGCTCACGTGTGAAATCTTGTCCATCACTTAAGAAAGGCCATGATATCTCTTTTCAATGGATACCAGGTCATTGCGGTATCATAGGATATGATGACACCGATAAGGCAGCTCGGACGTGAAACTAAGACCGCTGCGTCCCCATTCCTCTTTCAAGGACCGACGCCGTGAGACAACTTCGCATTCTAGCGCGCACGATCTCCTTAGCAGAGTGGAATACCGCACATACAAGGCGCACATGACTGACTAAACAGTCTAAACTTGTCACTGCAACTAAGACCTCCGGCCGGTCTGCACCGCCGCGAAGCGTCTCTTCTGTGTCGGTTGTGGCTCGGAGTGCTTTCACGAATGCCTACTGAGCACTAATTGGAATGGCTGATAGTCCTTAATGTAATGTTTGCGGATGCGAGGAGAACACTGACCGCTTATTCTGCCGTTTGTCCGCAATTTCAGGCACACCGAATCTGTATCTAACATAATGAGGAAATTAGATGATCGTCATATGAGTGAACAGACAGTACTAGAGCACGGTGCCCACCGATCATCGGCTCAGAAGGCACTTTTGTGTTTCCTCAGAACGTCTGGTTTGCGCGAGCGGCTTAACTCAAGTACTGTCCGTACACGCCTCTACACATCTCTCCCTACTCTCTTCCCCTGCCCCCTTACCCTAGCGTAGGGTAGCCAACCAGACTCTTGACTGGTTAACATCCCTGCCTTCGTACATTCCTCTCTCTCTCTTCGCGACGGTGTTGGCCAGCTTGCGAATTAAATCTGGCGTGAAGCAATTGCTTCCAACCACGCACGAGGAAACACGTTTTCTTCCGAGACATGACCGGGTCGACGTAAAGAGGGTTCATCTCTTCTGTAATAATCGCGATATTCTCGTTCGGTAGCTGCACGCAGGTTTCAAGCAGAACTTCGGCTCGCTCCTTGCACACAACGCTCGTGCATGCGTGTAGGAAGACGCTTCGAAACAGCTCCCGCAGTTTTAGGCTGAACTTTCGGTTCTGGAACCAGGTCCAGGCGGTGTCATTCAATGAGATATAGTCATGCCGTAGCTTATCGTCACAGTTTCAATTATAAAACGTAGGGCGTAGGTTTCCAGCCAGCTTTCCAGATCTTGATATGATGATCTACGGAAGATGGGTGGCTCCCTTTGTTTTTGCATAACAATCGTTGTAGGCGACATAGGGTGTTTCAGTGCGACTGCTCACAGGGCCACGGTATTCCTAGTTTTCTTGGGCACACGTCCGTACTATTCCAGTAGTTGTAGTCTGCGGCTAGGTCGCTGACCCATGGCGACGTTTACACAGTTTTCACGGCTTGCATGGTGTATGCGGTAACAAAGAAGCTTGTGTACGAGATGTCGCGTTGTAGTGGCAGTGAAGAACACAAAGAACCGTGTGTCCCGAAATACTCTTTATTGGGCGAACGTGAACCCACAAAACAAGTTGCAATCGGACAGAAAGATAGTTCTGGGCACAAGCATCGATCACCCAACAAGTGATTTACGGCTAACGAACGTCGCATGAATCATCGAAGATTCCAGCGCAATCCTTGGTGCTTGCATGCCTTCCAGAATGCAGGACTGTATCAGCGTCGCGCGTGCAATCTGATTACACAAGGTTAGACTAGAACGTAGAAAAAAATATATAATCGACAAGAAACCTCGAGAATCATCTCATGCATGCAGGCGCGTCATGCACTGAGTGGTAACCGGTGATTGTAAGCCGGTGAAACGCATTCACAAGAAGGAGATATGCAAGTGCGCGTGTCAATATGCCTAAAACCTGCATCTCACATTTCCTGTCATTGCTCGCGCAGATGCGTTTGTCACACCACACTAAAAAAATTCCACAACTCTAAATACAGAACAGTGGGAGCCATAACAGACGTCTTCCAAGTGGATGAAGCACTGCCCTTGAAAACATGAAGCCACCACAATAAAACAAGTAAAATTTTCGTAGTGCGAGAACACGTAATATATTAAATCTCCAAATTATTTCAATCTAATAGTCTCACTGTCATCAGCTTAGTTTATGGTTTCCAAGAAAGATTTTAGGTAAGAATACAAGAGCCAAGAGAACCAAAACAATCAATGCATTGGACAAATTTTAAACGAAATAAATTTTTGCATGCGTTGGATGCGTCTGTACATTGTCGTAAAAGCGGACTCTGGAAGGCAGCAGGGCTGAAGTTCCTTAATGACAGTTTACTTGACAGATTACTTTTCAATGAGAGATGTTCCCTTCTGAACACACTGCAAAATCATTAAGCAGAGGGTCCATTAGAGCTTGCTTACTAGTACATTTCAAAACACTTGCAAAAACATCTAATCGAACGGGGAGTCAAGGATCTTGTGTGGCAGTCTCGACCTTCTGCTTACACAAAACACAAGCTTGCAGCCCATGAGGGTTTGTCTTGAAATAAATGTGCTAAAGCTGCTTTCGCGAATGACACATGTAGTTGTGCGAACAGTAAGCGCTGGCCAGGACCTGCAATATACTTCCACCTTGAAGCACCCCAAATACTCCTGGCGACGACGTTTTGTCTCGTAATTTTGAAAAACCAGATGGCATCGATCACATCACGCATTTTACTAGACAGTTTTAAATGTAAAAAGAAGCCGGCCTTTGCACAGGTACGTTTGGTTAGCTTCTCACTCCTGTGAAAGTGTGTCAGCGTTGTTTCCCAGCAATACTTCACTGTCACGTTGTTATGCAAAAGCCGTGGGTAATTTACTTGCGTGCTAGTGAGAATATTACGGCTGCCCATCCCTATGTGTCACGAGGTGCGCAGTCAGTCTAACCTCGTCTCCAAATGAATCTCCGCATAAGTAGCAAGTATTATTCTGGCACAGGTATCCGTCGAGGGTTTCTTTCTCGGTGTAGTGATATGACCCAGACAGTGTTTTATACCCGTGTATGCTTTGGCGGTGATGAGTGAGACGTGAGTTGTCTAAAAACGATTCATTACATAATTTGCAAACGAAAGCTCTGTCACTACAAGGGATGTTAAGATGACGCCTGAGTTCTTGTTTCGTTTTAAATGGTGTAGTACATTTGGGGCATACATTGGGCCTCTCGTCCGTGTGAGCGTACTGGTGCCTACAGAGATCCGTCATCCGCACGAGTGATTTACCACATGCTTCGCAAGTGTACGGTTTCTCGCCTGTATGTGTGGGCTTATGGTCATTTAGATGAGAAGACTGGCGGAACACTATTACAAATATAGCATTATTGGGGTTTCTCGCCTGTATGCGTGCGCTTATGTTTATTTAGATGACTAGACTGGGTGAACGCTTTATTACAAATATCGCATTTGTGAGGTTTCTCGCCTGTATGCGTGCGCCTATGTTTATTTAGATTACTAGACTGGGTGAACGCTTTATTACAAATATCGCATTTGTGGGGTTTCTCGCCTGTATGAGTGCGCTTATGTTTAGTTAGATGAGTAGACTGGTTGAACGCTCTATTACAAATATCGCATTTGTGAGGTTTCTCGCCTGTATGCGTGTGCTTATGTTTATTTAGGTGGACAGACTGCCGAAACGATTTTCCACATATTTCGCATTTGTGAGGTTTCTCGCCCGTGTGCGTGCGGCTATGTACAGTCAGATTACGAGCCTGGCCGAATGATTTCCCACACGTTTCGCACTTGTGTTGTTTGCCTGTTGTGTTCCGGCAGTGTTTTACGAACTTCGAATTCTTTACAGACGTTAGTTCGGATGCTTTGAAAATGTGGGCTGCATCGCCCGTGTCTCCGTCGGCATGCCCATGTGAGGCATCCTGTTTGCTCGAAACATTGCCAGAGAAATAGCAGAATTCTTGCCTTTCCCTTCCTCCAGTTCCAGTAGCTTTCCTGCAAGTAGAAGGACAATGAAGCTGAATATGGGCGACTCTAATAACGGGACGACAAAACACATTTTTGGGCATTGAAATTTCGACAAACTAAATCGCGCGTTTATAGCAAGGCTATTTGCACAACCTGAGCGCGATGTTGCAGCAAAGGTCCAGAAACGCGCCCTGGGAAGTGAGTCGTTTGGCACAGAAACAGACCGTATTACCTGAACTAAAACAGGCTTCCTTTTTATAGGACCCCTCGTACCTTAGGAGGAGTAACATAATTGGAAATGCTTCAACTGCGTACTATACTATTCACGTTATCTATAACAAATACAGGAGGTGGTAGAGGGATTGAATCCTTGGATATATGTCATAACTCAATACATACATACTAAATACATGTCGAGTAATGTGAAATATTTCGATGTTTTAACGCAGAATCCATAAAATCTGCCACTGAAGAAGCTTTTTAAAGATCATGTTGTGCAAATATACAGTACAACGCTCATTGCAACGTTTGTCAATCTAACATAAAAACCTGTATTTGTTTCTCTTGATTCCATGTCCATGACATTTTTCTGCGTTAATTTCATGAAGTTTGCACGCGTGGAGCTTCGGCATTGTAGGGGCGTCATCGTCTCTACCGTTTAGGGCAGAAATGAAAAAAAAATACGGACAGAAAAGGACACATGCACAATTGCCTAGTTTATGCTTTCTCTCCAGTATATATATTTTTAAATTACTGCCCTATATGCACTGGACGGACATTGTCTGGTGTATGGCTGCTAATATGCTATTTTTTGTTTACCTATATTTATTCTTGTCATTCTTCCCTTAGATCCTGTGCTAATGGGTCCTGTTCATGCCAGCGCCATATTGTCTGAACTGCAGATGACATTTGGCAATTCAGGGAACAACACTTCCATCTGTCACACAAGTTGGTCAGTGCAAGTATAATTGAGTCATAGACAACGTTTCGTGTCGTTTCAGTGAGTTGCTCCATCGAAAGGAATTCATACAAAAGCATGGCTCACCAGGCATCGTTTCCAAAAATGTTCGATCGTTCCTCCATGTGGGCGTAGCTTGTACTGGCGACTGGGCTGCTGCTATTGACCAGATGTGTGAAAAAAGTGCTCCCGGTTTCTGTGTTGTGCGTATGCCCTGAAAGCAGAGGTGCCGATTTGACATAGTGCGACAACTAGGCTGGAGAATTCCGTGATAGGAACGCGCAGGAAGCACTGCGGCCGTCTGAAATAATTTTCTAAACTGAAACAACAAAAGTGGGAACGTACGACGTGATGTTACAAAAAAGACATGCATATGTTTCGGGAGCTGTTGATTGCTGTATTCATTCTTGTCTTTTCTGCCTTGACCGGAGCTTGGTTGACCTTGCAATGGCTGATATTTGTTCACTCGCTTCTTGTCACGCTTTGATAATGGTTGTGCTCTGCGATAAGCGACTCAGCGCCAGACGCCGGTGCTGCATGTCCTACGACAAAAGGTGACATAGAAGCGCATGTACGGAACAATCGCTGCGTACTAGTTTGACCTGAACAGTTAACCGTGAAAAGCGATGAATGGTTCACGAAAGAGAAAATTGCCATTCATTACTATGAAACCTGGACATCTTCGCGAATTTTTTCGGTGATCCTCATATCAGCGCTGAGACAAAGAACATTTACATTAGCAGAGCAAGATCATTAAGGTACGAGAACATTCGTGCTGCCTTGGCTTTCAGAGGGTAAGGGCTGCATATTGGATGACGCAAAGCATATTTAGCAATAAAATGACTTAACCAAAGCAAGAAAAGGTTAGATCAGCCGAGAACTGAAAGATGTATGAATGACATTTACTCAACCATAATTCAGACAGCGGGGATGCAGTTAACATTGTTGGCACGTTAAAGGTGTCCTGGTGGTCAAAATAAATCCAGAGTCCCCTACTACGATGCGCTTCATAATAAAATAACGGTTTCGACGCCTAGAATACCAGAATTCATTCATTCATACTGTTGAAATGCATTGCGTGCGCTATCAAACGTTAGCTTCCTCAATCACCTTGACGGCAAGGCATGATATACCAGTGACCGAAAACATTCCCGCACCTACCGCAGTCAGTGGATGTGCTATCAGCCAGGTGGTATTGCATGTTCGCTTCGTCAACACGGGTTGTCTCAGGAATTCTGCAACACAAGACAGATATTGACATGAACACTGAGGCAATAGTGGTTGGACAAAGATTGTAGCGGAAGCCAACGTTTCGACTAGGGGACCGAACAGACGAGGAGAAGGTTCTGTGTGGAAACGTTTGCCTCCAAAATCCTTAAGGCGCACAGGCATATTGTACTGAAATAATTTAGCGCGATCTATGATATCGGAATGAAAGAGGTCCCGTACCATTATAGACGCTGTCTTTGCGGAAAGGCGAAGCTATTATATCTATAATATATTATTAAAACACTAACGAAAGTAAGGTTAGTAGTATTTAGGCAGTGTATATTCCAAGACACGCTCACGTAATAACTAAATCAACGCTATACCACGTGCCCAATGACACGCATAACACGTAATTTAATGGCCTCTAAAATGCCCGGTCAAAACGATGGCGTGATGAGGAGGGCCGGCGAAGGATACTGTAGGTGCTTGTGCCAGTGTGAACGTTCCCTGATGCTTCCACTCTTTACAAGTGATTTCTACTTCATAGGTCAAGACAGGAAGACATTGCGAACCAAGGCGTCAGATTTTTCTCCTTGCCGTCTCTTGGTCTTCGAAACGTCCTGGCTTTCAAAAAACGATGCCGATCCTAAGTCTCAATATCCCGCATGTCCATGCATGGAATACAAAGGCGCAGCGGAAGTTTTTCTTCTACATAGTGCACTAAAAACCGATGCTGCACCTGTATTTGCAAGGAATAGAGAATGTTATGTCTTAAGCGCCGACCACGATTTGTATCTCGCTACAATAGTCGATTTAAACTTACGCCTACGGGAACACTGGCCGACGTATTCGCTTTTAAGGCTATAAATATTCTGTGAATGTGTGCCGCAAGGTATAGACTGTATGATTTATGTCGGAAAGTCATGTCAAGGCCGCCGCTTTTGTTCAAAGTGCACGGGAACCCTCTTTGCATAAGGTAAGGGAACTGCCGCAGTGTGTACCGAGTGACATTAGCAGCACGGAAGCCAAATAATATTCCGAGGCATGCAGCAAATAGCGAAGGATCTATCATTGGCCATTCATCCCTCACCTGAAACGTGAGAGGCTATTCGGCCGAAGATCTCACACACTTGCGAACCAACACAGTTACGCTGGCTATTGAACGATTGTTAATGACGAACTAATGTACACCCATCTTGCCATCTCGGAAACTGAAGCCTCGTTTGTCAACATGTCCCAACCCACCTGCCAAGGCTTGTTCTGCCGCTCTTCGGCGAGCTTATTCTTTATTGCAACAACAAGTATATGGACATCCCAGACGCAGTTATGCCGTCGGCGTCACCATCGCCGTGACGTTCTGTATAAATTCCAAGGGCGATACTATGGTATGCGCTCCCACAACGCTGTGTCTGCGATTGTAAGCGCGCGTTTATTTAAATGGTCACGCACATCTTTGACATCAGACCAATGGTTTAATGCGCGAATAATGGACGCGCAAGCCTTTGAGGAACTTATGAATGGGGCATACATGTGCAATTATAAAATATTACGCGTATGTGAAGCGAACTGCCAATTCAGCGCAGCATGACTAAGCGAATCTGTGAAACAATCGCGAACGCGCGCGCGAACGCGAAAAGCAGAGGGGAGAGCAAGTGTGCTTGGTCAGCATTTCCCGCTTCATGTTTTCATGTCTTCATTTTTGTGGGGAAATCTTACACTGATAATTGCATAACGCGACGTTTTGGTGTGAAGTTCTTGAACACAGGCGAAATCGAGACGAGCATATTGATGTAGCTGTTACCATTTATTTCTTACCTTCTCTGTGGAAAGAATGAAGGAATGGCGAATTCTGGGCAAACTGTGTGGACTGGACTGGTCAGGGTGCTTGCACTTTACACAAGCACTGCAACTTGTCGTATTATAGGTACAAGACTCGCTTGCTCAGTATTCCTAGTAGTTGACATATCATAGCTACGTATCAATCAGGGTGAGAACTTCCCCCCAAAATTCATGTTCTCTTACTGAGATATGTGCGGCTAAGCAACTTATTCAATAACCGTTACCTAATCACTTTCCTCTTATGGCCTTGGAAGCGTTTGATGAAGGGAGTGACATTAAAATTAAAAAAAAGCTGAATTCTGGGGTTTTTATGCACCAAAACTACGATCTCATTATGTTGCAGGCTGTATTGTGAGAGCACGAAATAATTTCGACCGCTTCGCTTATTACCAGCGCACTTAAGCTACATTGCCTCGGTACACTTACACATCTTCTGTGTTATCGTACGCGCTTTCTTTTAGATGAACATCTCGCTCCTTACTATGTTCATCTCATCTCATTATGAGGCAAGCCTTAGTGTGGAAGTATGGAATACTTTCGGCCACTTTTCTTACTGCATGCGTATCCACCGTACACGGCCTTTGTAAACATAGATATGCTCTGTTTCATTTTGACATCTATGTCTTAGATGAACATCCTCCTCCCCAATATGTCCATATGTTTCACAGGGGGAGTGAGTCCCCAAGGTAACCATCCTGAACGCGTGCCTTCAGGTCTAAAAGGAGTAACAAGCTGCCTGTTTTTTTTTTCCTCTGTCCGTGTCCAGTCGCGCTCTTACAACTATTACGTATGTCATGTCAAGCTCCGCATGCCGAACACTCACAACTGCTGATGCAGCGCCTGTTTCGGGCAACAGAGCTGGCCCTTACCGGGAGAAATTAGCGAGTACAGTCATGATTTTTCCCCGGGTAGCCATCCCTCTTGTCACTGAGTTTCTTTGGAATTAAAATTTTCTAGATGTGGGCTCACCTGGCGCCGCCTTCTGTAATGGCAGGTGCTTGCTCCATGCCTGTGCGGCTTGTGCTGGGCATTGCGTGATCAATGCTGGTGCTGAACCCCAGGTGCAGGTAACTCGTGTTACCATTGTCGGTCACACCTGTACGGTACAAAAGTACAGCAAAGGTCTTCAGTCCCCGCTTTGCAAGGGTAATTCATAGGAAATGAATGCTTCAGCATTATAGACGGTGCGAGGCAAGAAGGTTTAGTTGTGGGGGAACCCTACTGCAGGGATACCGGAGTCTATGCTTTTTCCATATATAACTATGTCTTGAATCGACGCCAGAACCTCGTGCTCAGCGATGGGGATACCGAGGACGAGCTTAATTCTTCTCAAGATTATTACGCTCTATGTTATATCGCGGACACAATAGGAGAGTGTTCGAAGGAAAATAGGACATGTCGATTTCTTGTGCGTGCAACCCTTGACCCACCATAATTGCTGTATTATCTAGATATAGGCGCATTAGATACATGGTGGAGTTCTTTCCTTTAGCTAAACTATTACGAGCACTACAACTAACGCGTTACAAAGGAGGACAAAGCAGAATTGAGAGGGCAGATTTCTACCGAGGAATTATAATTTTTTAAGCCTGATCAGAGATTCTTGACCTCCTATGACACATACATGTTTCACGACGTACTCGCCTTTCAGAAACTGGGTATCCGAACCCCATTTGGCCACGCCTGCGGCTGAAGTTCCTAAGCGCAGGCGGTAAGCAATGCAAATATTTATCAGCTCATTAAGAAATTGAAAACGGTTGTCCTCGCGAATGGCCTTGTGTATGCCACCAACAGACTATCAACGGAACATCAACAACGATTGGTCAATGAGATCATCTAAGACACGTGTTGCAGACAGAAGATTAGTTGGAAAGTAATATGAAAGTCTTAATTCACGGGGCAACGTCATTAAATGGTGCAACGGTAAGCGTGAAATTGCTTTAAAAGTGTGGGATGTGCCGATAGCGCTGCAAGGATTGTAGCTAGTAGCGCGTGTTCCCGAAGTGCGCAGAAACTGCATGACATTCAAAAAAAGGAAAACCGGAGAGATTAGAATACGTGAATGCGGCATCACCCTTGTCAGGATGCGAGGAAGTTCTCTACAAAACAATGAAGGGCACACCATATTGCTGAATACACGTTTATATACAATCTGATTTAAAGAAAGCCGCCTAAGAATGATAATCACATTATTACACCCACTGCCATAGTGTCAACGCCTTCGTAGGTCACAAAAGCATTAAACGCCAATTCCCAACCAGATCACGAAAGATACGAGTTGCAATAGCTTTGACATCCAATGAACTACAGTGCGATTGATTAGGCGTAATTTATGGAGTTCATTTTTAAATTCCAGCATACTCACTTTTGCTAGTCACGTTATTAAACTCTCAACGCGTATCAGTCAGTGTTATGAAATAGGTTGCACAGATACTGGCAGAACGGAATATGCTTGATATATCTATAGAATGATAATCAGCTTACAGAATAGACCATTCAGTTTGGAAGGCCGTTGTATCAGCAAGGTGTAGACTTTCTTGTTAACACAGCGGTATAATTTTCAAGTGGTGCCACACTTATTGGAAATCATTGTGTGCTGTGATTCTTAATCTATCAATGAGATTGAAGCTCGTTAAAGTTTCAAAAGCATATGGTGGGGATACCTGTTAATGATTTATGCTCACAGAGCGAAATACCTTGCAAATAATTTTGTCTTATTGAGTTACGGTTTCATTAATTTTGTGATGTTTACGTTGCATTTGTTGCTTTCTTTATGGGTATAAAATAAGGGTTTTAGTATAAATTGATTTGGGCTGCCCCAAATTGTAAACTGGGACTTGTATACAGTGGGATGTGTCGGCTGCTGATAACATGCTACACGTGAACAATTCTCACGCTGTGCCGAAAATGTTACAGCACCATTACAACCCTCCGCTATAGTAGACACCTTAAACGCCACCCTAAATTCAAATCACACGCTGCGATGGTATCAAAACATTTTCTCTTCTAAGTTTCATCGGTTCAAAAAAAAAGTACCTGAAGGTAGCGCGATGGAGCCACTGAGATTATGCTTCCTAAACAAAATTGTAGACCACTGGCACGCACCACTGGTTCCAGTTGCCAGTGAATTGATCATGGCATCGAACCTAGTCTCGCTTTCTGACCTGACCATCTAGGCGTGTGCATTCGCAATACAGTCATATAAGCACAAATTCGTTCAAAATCTCGAACTGCACGATGTCATATCAATTTGCATGTGTTCCCATCAGCGCAGACAGAGAGAGAGAGAGGAAGGACAGGAAAGGCAGGGAGGTCAACCAGACGAGGAGCCGGTTTGCTATCTTACACTGGGGCTGTGGGAAAGGGGACACACATTTTTTTCTAAGCACATTGATGAAGTGGCTCATGCGGAAACAATGTTGGCGGTGCTGGTAACTTGTCTCTTTATACGCCATAAGTACACTTCTGCCACGCAACATGTTGAAGCTATCTTCCTTGTTTGTTGTAAAGGCGAGTGACCTAGGCCTACGTACCGTCGACGTTGTAAGTACCGTCGGTTATTGGCTTTTGCTGAGTGTTCCACTGGTAACGCCAGGCATCGCCAGAAATGCTGCAATTAATAAACATGTTGGTGTTAGATACAGCTGTGGCGAAAAATTGAAATTACATGTTGTTAAAGCAAAGTTCAAGAAAGGCAAAGTACTGTTTAATAAACGGGCTACTTGAAATGTTTCGTACTCACTAAACCCTTACAAAAATTTTTAATGTGTTTTTTTAGAAAGTCTTTTGAACTTTCTCTATAGAACTCTATTGTGTTTATTTTGATTGCCTATAGAATTTTCCTATAGAGTTTCAAAAGTTATTTGGCCACCGCATTCTTATAGGAACTCTAAAGACACATTTCTATAGAACATTTCTATCGAGTTGCTTTAGAGATGCTAAAGACAAATTTCTATAGAATATTTCTATCGAGTTGCTTTAGAGATGCTAAAGACAAATTTCTATAGAATATTTCTATCGAGTTCCTTTAGAGATGCTAAAGACAAATTTCTATAGAATATTTCTATCGAGTTTCTTTAGAGATGCTAAAGGCAAATTTCTATAGAATATTTCTATCGAGTTGCTTTAGAGATGCTAAAGACAAATTTCTATAGAATATTTCTATCGAGTTCCTTTAGAGATGCTAAAGACAAATTTCTATAGAATATTTCTATCGAGTTTCTTTAGAGATGCTAAAGGCAAATTTCTATAGAATATTTCTATCGAGTTGCTTTAGAGATGCTAAAGGCAAATTTCTATAGAATATTTCTATCGCATTGCTTTAGAGATGCTAAAGACAAAAATTCTATAGAATATTTCTATGCAGTTGCTTTCGAGTCCCTACAAGCAAATGCCTATAAAAGCTAGGCCGATGTGTGTAAAGTACTTGCAATTTACCAAAGTTCTACTGTAGGCAATAAGGACTACAGTAAATGCAGTGGCAAAATAATTGGTGCTACAACCACAAAGTATTCAGTTTGAAATGTTTATTGCACTTCAGACTAGATACATGCTTCATATATGTGACATACACACTTCAGACTAGAACTTGCAACACACAAACTGTAGCTGCCAACATGCTTCTCAGGTCAAGCTGGTGGTGCAAACACACGAAACATGAGGTAAAAGAATCAGTGGCAGACTTGATTACAGTTGACACCTCGCAATAACAGGCTTGACTAGGACAAGAAACCATACCATTAAAACTGCAAAAGGAGTGCCTGTTCCAGCAGTGCACATTAAATGTTTGGATACTAAAGCCTGAAAATAGACTGATATGAATGTGCACTCCAATGTTGTGTCAGCCTGACGAAACGACACAGCATTTTAGTCTGAGCAAAAATAACACTGGCACTCGCTGCAAAAATGTGGCAAATAATGGCTTTCACAGATAAGTACACCATATACCGAAACCACACGGCATTTTAGTCTATGTTTATGTGTAAAATTAGCACTGGTAGGCCCTGCAAAAATGTGGCAAACAGGGGTTATCATAGAGCAGTACAGCATATATCGTAAAAAGTTTAAAAGCTTGTATTTCGTTGTAAGGGAAACAATTTTGAGATCAGAGCCAATATTCTAATTAGGGTGAGAAATACAAACCAGACCGACACACGCAATGACTAAAAAAGAGATTTAGCTCAGGAGCTCCTATGTAATGCACATGAACAGTAAAATCGGTTTTCTCGGCAACTATGCAACCAAATTTGATGAGGTTTGATACATTTAAAAATGTTTAAATAATTGTTTTTACATTAACACCATCAATTTTCATTAAAATTTTCTGAAAATAGCAAAACTTGAAGGAAAAGGACTTAGTTTGCAACTGTAAATAAAAAAAAGAGCTAGCACAAATTCGTTAATTCTGTAAATTTTCCTACTCAAATACATCCAAAATACAGAAATACTTTTGAGACAACCACAGCACTAATTTGAATTAAGTTTGCGGCATTTGAGAATTCTACCTGTTGCAGGAAGAACTATTTGGCAGGTTTAAGAAAAATAACACCACGAAGCTTACTAATCCCCGTCTCTGTGCCAGAAAGAGATATCATAGTTCTGCAGACTCCATCTGCTATGTCTAAAGTCAACAAACTGTATATATGAATTTACAGCTTACATGAAATTGTTGCAACGTTTGAGAGTTTCGCGCATCTGCTCATAAATTAGTGATTGTATATTAGAGCAGCATATGGTATCTCTAATTTGACAGATTAAATTATGGTATTAGGTCCAACAGAAATGTGATCTCATTTTTTGTTATATAAGATTTGTTAACCTTACTGCTCTGTTTCTTCAAAATTTACAGTTTCCATGAATTCGTGCTACGTGAATTATGCTTTTTCAAATAATGTTTACTTTGATGCAACAATATTTCTTTATTTTACCTGACTCCTTGCTAAAAAAACTGCACAGTATTCATGAGATATGAATAAATAAATATTAAGTCAATAAGTAAACAAACAAATATTGCGGTTTGTCTTAGCATTCCACCACCAGCATGAACTGTAGGGAGCTTTGGCTACTGCCCACATGGTTGCAAGTTCATTCTTACATGACCACCTGCTATTTCACTTCCCAGGAATGGAGCGAGGAAAGGCTAGTTTTTGGCCTCATTTGGTCCGTCTAGTAACGGCGACGGTGGAGCCTGGAAAATAAAATTGAAATTAATTTTCAAAAGGTGTAATGAACATTCAGTCATAATGTATTAGCAGGCACAAACATGCCACAAATATCTATATAGTTGTAGCATTATGCTAAGTTTCATTTCAGTATTTCAGAAAAAAATCATAACAGAAAGGTGGCAGAACGCCCCACCTCCCCACCACTCTGCCAAACAGTGGCAGTTCTTTTGAGAATCACTTTTGAGAATATTTTTGCTTTCCCAAGATTCGGTGACATCAGCACTGGGCCAATGTGCCTGGCAGTAGAATATCATTGCTGATGACAAAAAGCATCTCCGAACGACAACAGCCTAGTCACACATTAATCTCATCTTGCAATGACAACACATTCCCATTTATAACATAAGCAAGCAGGAACACCCATGAGCTAAGTCCTATACAGATGTCACACTATGCATAGAAAATTTTTTTTTTAAAAAGAAGGGAATGACCTACTGGCTTCTATTGCTGAGCGGTAGACAAAATTAATATTCCATCCGCTATTAGCCATAGTTGGTATGTACTATGCTTAACATGCGAATAATAAATTTCTCACATGGAGCCTGGGCAATCATGACGATGCATCTAAGTATGCATTGTATGGGGAACAATAATGTTTTAAGTTGTTTTCGCAAACTATGATGGATAACTGCCAATTTGTGGTATTTGGAACACAGTCGCGGTGTCACTGTCAGATACAATGGACACAGTATATTCGTGCTTTTTGAGTTATTGAAAGAATTAGTTTCTAATCTAGTACGGGTATGTACACTGATATGTATCCTAAACGCAATGATAAGACTGCCCAATTGCAATTGTCCTTCTTGCAACCTGGCATGTGAAAAACAGAAAACAAAAATTATACTAATCAAGTAACTTTGAAAATTGATTGCATAACTGCTCTATAGGTTAAGCAGAAAATTTAACAAGAAATAACGTGCCTAAAACTAGTTGCAACAAACAAATTTGTTACTACGAAGGTTGCGGACAATTCAGTAAACAGATTGTGACCCAGTCTTTTTATGTGGCATTCCTCAGCGATGTTATTGGTCAATTGGTTGCCGCAGCTGAACAAAACAGATGAACAGTCTAAATCTGGCGCGCAGCCCCAGTCCCATCGGTGCATGGTCAAGTGGGATGAACATACTGATCCGGGGAGTGAATTATGGTGCTGTCTTAGGTACGTGTTGAGGCACCGGCCAATCTGTTGCATGTACATTTGACCAAATATACACATGATCACAAGAATAGACTACACTACCCCTGACAGACAAGACAAATTTAGTGGTATCTAAGCAAGCCTTTCTTGTCAGGGTGCCATATGCACAGAAGTGTGCAAGAGAATTGAGAAAGGCAAGCAGGCAAGGGAGGCTTGCTCGGTGAAAGATACCACCAAATTTGTCGTGTGTCACAGGCAGTGAGTGCACTGTATCCCTTTCACATGTGGTCAAGCGTACATAGGGCAAACTGGCCGGTATCTTATGTGTATAAGAGATCACTATATTTCATTTAAAAGACCAGTATGGTCATCCAACTTGGTCGTACATTTCCACAACGGGGCTTCATGTTGGATTACAACCGTTCATCTGTTTTCATCCACCGTAAAAACTGACAAGTGAAATCGATGAGGCATACCACATATATAGTAAGAGATGTGGGTGAGCCCCCATATTTAATGCAACAAACAAAAAAGGCATCCTGTGTAGGTCACAAGGTATCCATATCAGTCTGTGCCTATGTACTACAGAAGTAAATGCAGCTTAGTAAATACTGACCTTCATATTAATTTTCAAGAAATTAAAGCTCACCAAATGTGTATTTTGCAGTGGCTGTTACTATGGGAACAGAGAAGTAACTGTAAAGATATCAATGATAAACAAAGATGTGCACACTACGTGCTTAGACCTGTGACATTATTAGTCCACTACCCTTCGAATTCCTACATGCACAGAAAACTGCACGAGATTGTAGCACACACAGAAAAAAATTATGCAAATAGGGGTACAGCATAGGAAATAGTTTTCAAGGAATAAAACCCCAATAAAAAGTCATAAATACACTATTAGGATCTCAAGTCCTAATCAATTTCCCAACCAGACAGGCAATTCTGTCGAAATGTTTAGCTTCAAATAAATACACTATGTACAAAGCAAAAAATATATGTAACTTGCAGGTAAGCAACTTACGCAAAAGAAATACTAAACATCAGGAATGGTTGGGTATAGTTTTATACACAACACAATCATGTGGGCATAATGGCTATGCACACTAATAGGTAGCAAGTTCAATGAGGTTGCATAAATATTTAGTCTCTTTAGTATGCTGCATTAAGTAATGTGTTGACAAACTTCACCATGAATGACACCAAGCACCCTTTTTGGAACACGTACATTTCATACACACCTGTCATGACCATCCAGATCACACGCCATGCTGCTGCAGCCATATATCCACAGGGTCTGCATTTCTTGGGGCTCCTCGATCTTGTAGTTTATGTTGTGGGTCACAGCCTCGCCACTACAAAATCAATTCTATGTTAGCTTATAGCAGTGGCACAATAAAGCTGTGATATCGTGAAAACATGCAATCAGCACCTAAAAGAGTCACGAAAACAATGTCTGCACTAATGTGGAAAGAGAGCAAATGCTTGAAATCATCGAATGTCATGACAATGCGAACCTCTACATCGAATAAAGTTTTGGACGCACCGCAGCAGCAGATTACAATCTAAACTTAATGTTTTTTTTCCATTACTTAGTATAGGCAACGTTCCCCTGTAATGCTTAGTTAAGTCAGTTATGTCAACACCTCTTGCCTTGGAAATAAAGCTGTACTAGTAGCATGCTGTGATTGGCTTACATTTTTTTCTTAGAACTGTTCGTTAGCCAAAAACCTCGTAAGCAGAGATTGTGCACAACGTCGAAGCATTTATAAGTGAGGAAACGTCATTGAAGAAAGAATCGATGAAGAGGTAGACGGGTCGTTACTATGCAACTTTAGCAGACAAGCGGGAGCTCACGCACAACTGCACAAGGCGAACACGATTTCCGAAACTTTTCTCTGGGGAAGCAAACGCTTATCAGGATTATCAATTCCGCACTGTGGCAATAGAGTTGCGTACACAATTCTTACAACCAGCGCGTAGCAAGTATCAGCACAGGGTTCATTGTTGTCGTGGGTGTTCCACTTACTACGTTCGCAAGGCACTCTATACACACACGGGAAGCACACACAACACGGATGAACGCACGTGTAGTTGGCGAGCACGATTGCTTACCGTTTCAACAGTACGACGAGGTCGAAAGGCACTCTCCAAGTTTCCAGTGATGCGTCTGCGATGTTACTTGCAGCAAACAAGCCACTGGGTAGTGGACGAGCTGAGGCGCGCTAATAATACGCATTACTTCTTTGCGCCGTCCACCAAACTTTCCACGAACACAAGCGGAGACAAAGGGAACGCACTCCATGGCATGAAAATCGTTGGTCCACATTTAGCCGGCGCGCCACGCATACGGCGTGCTTACAGCGAGACTCAAGCCATCTTCTGGCACTTTCGTGCTCGCGAACTACGTCTCATTTCATTACAGCAAACCTAATAACACACGATCAAACAAACACATCGACGCAGCTCGCACGACAACCGTTGAAGACGGAGCAATAACAACACGCCGTATCTTCGTATTCTACCTGTCGCGTTGAATACGAAAATACCGACGCCGCCAGCGCCGTCTGTATAATAGTGCGGCTGCTGTGGCCTCCGTGATTCCTACAATCATACCCACTACAGCAGGTTTTGTGCTGTTTTGAGCCGGCCTTTGAGCCGAACTACATACATATGTTGTTAGACAAGAAGAAACATTGACATGCTCATATTGTGTGCTATAGTTTAGGGTAGAAATAAATTACATGCAGTATTCTTGCTTTTGAATCGCTTATGCCACATGTAGTCAGCAAAAAGCATGGCCTTCAAGATCTCGACTATTTACCCTGTGTAAGCTATCGCTGCGGTGTGATTTTAACGATTTCAACCTCGGTCACTGGCCTTAAAACCCTAACTGACTTTATGCGCAGCCGTTACCTGCAGTGCCTGGCGCCCTCACTTTGTTTCTCATTGAAGTAACTTCCTGCTGTCGTTTAAATGTAGCCCAGAAATTGTCGACACAACCTCGGAGGTACACGTGTGCAGTGTGTGATGTTTCCGTGCGCTTTTGTCCGTCGCACAGCAACGTATATACGATGATGTTTAATTTTACCCGTGAGGCACAGGTTACGCTTATGTGTTCCCTATCTTGCTTTCGTGGCGATGCGCTTATCATGCGCGGATCGCGCTCATGTGGTCTGTGACTTTTCAAGATTCCTTGAAAAAAAAAACAAATCGTTTCTGCAGCGTGCATTTGTCGCATTTGAGTGGTATGTGCCAGAAATGTGCGGCGGCGTTCGATCTGTTTCCGCCCCAAGTGCTGCAGTCACTGCATGCCAGCAAATAGATATGACGCGATTGCTAAGGCGCAGTTTTGCTTAGTGTTTCTTGGTATACATCTTTGTGATAAAGGACGTTAGAGAGTTTCCTAGCCAGCGTTGGCAGACAACTACTGTCGGAGGAAGCTATTCTCGGTCCATGGCCTGACACTGCAATTTCAATGCGTGCCACAAAAGCATTGTTGAAGTTCCTGCAGGACACCAAGCTCGACGAGCGGCTCTAGCGAGGCAACTGTCTCATGTACATAAGCACTCACCACTTCTCTTATCATCATCATCCATCCCAATACTTTCACTCCCCTTCCCTCTTCCCCAGTACAGAGTAGCAGACTAGAGCGCACTAGCTCAGGTCGACCTCTCTGTCTTTCCTATCAATAAATTCTATTCATTCATTCTTTGTGATTTACCTGCATATGCGATATAAACCACAATGCGCGCTTCCGTTATATTTCTTTGGTTTTCCTAATTTCGATTAGTGTGATGTTTGCCTCGGTCAATGAGTGTCTTTTTAACGATGCTCTTACTTGATAGTGAAAAACCTCTGAAATGCCGATTGCAAAAACCAGCGTCTTCCAGTGCCTTCCAGTGTGAAACCAGCGCGTTTTTCTTTTTTCTTTTTCTTTCTTTTTTTTAAGCACTGGATCGCACTGGGTACGCTGGCGCTCGCTGGGACTCACTCGAGACCAGTGAGAACGCTGGATAAGAGCTGGGTCACACTGGAAGAGACGCTCGCATTGGAAACGGCGCTGGTTGTGTTTGTGCCGCGCTGGCTCCAGCACGCAAGGACGAGCGCTGCTGAATATTAGATGCTTTATACGATTTCATGGCTTGATACTAGTATCTTGTCCTAAATAACGCTATATCTTAGGGTCATAGAACTATTTCGTGTCGCAGCATGGAATAAAGGTGCGTGAGCTGCCTTGTTTATTCCTGCACATGTGACACTGAAAATCACTTTCGTTTTTTGCATTTTGCCTTTTGACAGGGCGGACAGCTAAATTCTTTAACGAAACCACGCAAACGCAGAGGACGCCGCTTTTTTAGTAGTTCGCACGTAACATATGACTGGGAGTTATCGCCATTGTCGCAGTGTTGTGAAGTGGACATGAAATCCAGAAGTCGTTCAGACGCGCTCGAACGGACCCCGAGTTCGAAGCCTACCGCTGCTTGATATTATCGCACCGATAACAAGGCTGAGGCGATTCGTGCGCTTCCACTTTCCCTATTGTACTAAAAAGAGTTCTGAGGCTCAAATACACACATTTTAGCTTTCGCCAGCTACCCGCGCCGAGATCAGCCCCATCGAAGCTTAGGCATAGCGTGTCCGCCGAGTCCGTCTGCACGCTATCGGCGCGTCTAACCTCAAGAATCAAGAAGTCTAAAAAGGATAAATTACTTTATATTTCAGATTTCGCATCGGTGCTTTTAAATAAACAATTTTTTCATGTCTACAGTGCCAGCACAAGAAGTGAGGAGCGCCGATGTGACGCATCATAAACGCAGGTATATGTGCTGTCGCCGAAGGCTCCCAGCACTAGCCTGCGTTTCTCTGACGAATATATATGGCTAGACAGACGTGTAGACTGAAAGCTAAGGCATCACTGAACTAAGAAAACATTGCATACCCCTCGCGTGAAGAACAAGAAACGGCTATCGAAATCGGCAGTAACAGCTCATTCATGCAGCGTCCCGGGTCGGTGGTTCATTTAGGACTTTTTTCGAAGCTAAAATACCAATCGCAGTCGATGTTATGGCACTTCCGAGCACACTATTGAATACGGAGAGCAAATTTTTCTTTGTGGTACAGGCGTGAGCTTTAGTTGCTGGCCGATAGCGCATCTACCACGTCTGTGCAAGACTCCTCTCTGTGAAACTAAAACTGCTTCTCGATTTTGATGAGCTAAATTATCCGCCCATGTCCGAATAAAGAAAAAAAAAATGCTGACGTGGCGTAGCGGTAATGAGCCGGGCTGCGGATCTGCAGGTACGACGATCGAATCCTGGTCAGAGCACTTCTGTTTTTACATGTTCATTTTTTCGATTTATATTGTACTAAAACGCTATCTGTTGCTTTCTGTATTAAAAAAAAAAGACATACGGTGTCCAGGCACCGCGTATTTAACGCGCTAGAGCTGTTTTTCGCACCAGTAACCAGCGCCTCCCAGTACGCCGCGCTTGCCCAGCGCCCCATGCATCCAGCGCGCGGCACTGGACCCATAATCCGGCGATGCACTGGATACTGGGTACTGTTTATAGAGTGAAAATATAGAGCCGTTCTTAGACAGGCTGCACTTTAGCTTGTTTAATTTCCTATAAACGTTCCTTTACAGAACTCAGTACGTATGCCATATGATGGCACACGTTTAGAACGGGAATGGAGAGCCAGTCTAGAGACAGGCCGCATTAGAAGTTCTGAAAACGTTCTATAAATTTTTCTATAGAATTTGGTACATAAGATGTCAATACGACCTCTATAGAACTTTTATGGAGGATGTAGAGCCATTCTATAGACAGACCGCATTAGAAGTTCTGAAAAGGTTCTATTAACATTTTTCTGTAGGATTTGGCACATAAGATGTTAATACGACCTCTATAGAACGTTTCCGAAAACGTTCTATAAAACATTTTCTATAGAATTTGGTACATAAAATGTCAATACGACCTCTATAGAACATTTATGGAGGGTGAATGGAGAGTCAGTCTATAGACAAGTCGCATTAGAAGTGTTAAAAACTTTCTATAGACATTATTTTATAGAATATTGTACATATGATGACAATAAACCCTCTATAGACTGCTTATAGAGCGTGAATGGAGAGTCAGTCTATAGACAAGCCGCATTAGAAGTGTTAAAAACTTTCTATAGACATTATTTTATAGAATTTAGTACATATGATATCAATACAATCTCTATAGAACATTTATAGAGAACGAATGGAGAGCCATTCTATAGACAGGTCGCGTTAGAAGTTTTAAAGACATTCTATAAAAATTACTTTATAGAATTCAGTACATAGGACGTCAATATACCCTCTATAGAACATCTATTGTGTGTGAAATGACTTGTTTCTATAGAAAGGTTTCTATAGACTTCTTATAGAGATTCTATGCAGACGACTCTATAGATCGCGAGTTCCTATAGAGTCCCTTTTGACTCCATAGGAACTCATTAGGAGTTCTAAAGGAACTCTAAATCCATTTTCATAAGGGAAGGCACACTGCGCTGGCTGGCATAAAACGAACCGCACACTCGAGGTAATATCTGGTGCAGGGCGCTCATCCACCGTAGTCGAAACGTCCCCTACCTTCACTTGAACGAAAATCGTCATCCTAATGGTCAAATTACAACGGGTATCCTGCCTCCGGGTGTAGTTCCCTACATAACATGCGTGCTCCGCTTACCACAGTGGCAGAATCCTAACAATTCCTGAATAAAATGCTCCATGGAACATTTGTTATGCAATAATAATAAACAGGTTGGGGGATAAAGGAGACACTGTGCGGATGGTTTCTGCAAGGCTGATGGAAAGCAGCGCTCATGTTAGAAAAATTTTCCTTTGTACCCTCATGTTGTCGTTCGGCATCGCCATGGAGAATGTAGTATTTTCGCGCTAATTACATTCATGACTGGTGTTTCCCGGAGCTGTGAGAAATATATTGCATTTTTGGTAGTATTTGAAGTTATAGGCTTAAGTTCCATGCTCTTAATACAAAACAGATTGTGTCTCATAGCCAAATGTCAATTTGAATAGTTCAGAATGTGAGGATGGATTCGAATGAATTGCGCCTCAACGAAGATGGAGTTCATAAATATTTCTTTGCAAACTGTGCTAAGTTTGCTTCTGCTATGCCAGTCGCAGCTGCTTATCTGATAATTGAATGAAGGATCAAGTTTATTGTGAGAACAGCATGAAAAAACATGACAGTCACTTTAGCATACGCCATAGATGGTGGAAGTTAATGTCTGCGCGCTCAAGAGAGAGCCATCGAATTAGTCGATAGTTTCGTCCGAATGCGTTCTTGCTTCTTATTACTTCTTTTTCCCAATAAAGGTTGTGGGTTCGAGCACCCTAATTAGGCTACCTTAATTAACTGGGCCTTAGTCATATCCGCCATAATTAACACCAAATGTCGTGGATTCGACTCCTATCCAAGATCCTGAGTTCAAGTGACTTAATTGACTCTGGAATAATTGACTGTCTTTTTTGGCATGGTTAGTGGCGTCGAATCAGCATAGTTAGTTGCTTAGTAACTCAGGGGACCAACTGCAATGCATGCTCACTGACCTGGAGAGGCAAAGCAGAAGGGTGGGTCTAAACATTTATCTGCAGAAAACTAAAGTAATGTTTAATAGTCTCGGAAGAGAACAGCAGTTTACGATAGGTAGCGAGGCACTGGAAGTGGTAACGGAATACACCTACTTAGGGCAGGTAGTGACCGCGGATCCGGATCATGAGACAAATGATCAGAAGAATAAAAATGGGCTCGGGTGCGTTTGGCAGACATTTTCAGATCATGAACAGCAGGTTGCCATTATCCCTCAAGAGAAAAGTGTATAACAGCTGTGTCTTACCAGTACTCACGTACGGGGCAGAAAGCTGGAGGCTTACGAAAAGGGTTCTACTTAAATTGAGGACGATGCAACGCGCTATGGAAAGAAGAATGATGTGTGTAACGTTAAGGGATAAGAATAGAGTAGATTGGGTGAGGGAACAAACGCGAGTTAATGACATCTTAGTTGAAATCAAGAAAAAGGAATGGGCATGGGCAGGACATGTAATGAGGAGGGAAGATAACTGATGCTCATTAAGGTATACAAACTGGATTCCAAGGGAAAGGAAGCGTAGCAGGAGGCGGCAGAAAGTTAGGCGGGCGGATGAGATTAAGAAGTTTGCAGGCACAACATGGCCACAATTAGAACATGACCGGGGTAGTTGAAGAAGTATGGGAGAGGCCTTTGCCCTGCAGTGGGCGTAACCAGGATGATGATGATGAAGAGTGGCGTCGATGTGGCAGCGATGTGAAAGACGACGACGACGAACAAGCCAACAGTGATACGAGCACTCCAATTTTCTGTGCAATCACAACGCGACCTTGAAACAGAGATCTAAGGCTTTCCGCCTTAAAGATGTCCGATGACGGATACACTCTACATCATGAGCGCAGCTGAAATGCTACGTCCTACTGCAGTAGTTCTCAAATGGCAAAGGGCAGCATATGGTTACTTTTTGTTTGCTTCTTAAAAAAATATTCGGAGCCCTGTAATATAGATTTCAGTATTAAAAGAACCTTTAAAACAACACTAGAAGTGGTTTCATTGGTCCAACTACTCGGAGCGGGAAGAGGGCCAGCTTGCCCAGCACTTTGTTTGCTCTTCAAAATACATTGGTCGCCCTTAGGCAACATGCAGTACGATAAGCAAACGTCCTAAACTAAACTGTTGCTTTTGCCCCACCGGCCTTATGTTTAAGTTACCGGACTTTAATGTATCTGTTATATTTGTATGAAGTTGGTTAACACTGACACACATGCGTACAATTTATCGCTCCCGCACAGCACACGAAACAACTGACATGCGCATAATCTATTTCAGCATACACCGCGTGTGCTAATAGGTTAAATACAAGTGCGTTCATGTTGAAACGCCCAGCGGATGAAATATGCCGACAATGAAATTTTCTGCTTCTTCAATCTCAGTCTTCAAATCTACATTTCAACACTGATTGTAATCTGCTTTAATGAAACATAGATTACCTCAATTTTTTATTTCTTTTGCTTCGGTGGCACCTGCTTGCTTTTCCTAATTAAAATAATGAACATTTCAAGCTATAACTTCTGCTTTCTATATTTTATGAATTTGTATATGAACAGTAGGAACAGTTGGGCGAGTTTATGTGCTAACATAATTGTAAATCTGACCTTGAGAGGCAGCGCGCCGTCCCGTTGTTTCTATTCTCTGTGTGCGCCACTGGCGCTGTTTTGGAATTAGGATTGCTCAGTCGCATTTATTCTGTTACTTTTGCTGTCGCGACTCAGCCAAATATGTGCCACGATTCAAACAACGTGATGTTACGTTGCAAGTTTTCGTTAACTCTACTGGCTTAGGTGGTGTCTACATGCATTATGCACTTAATAAGTAAAAGGAGGTAAATAAACCACATAATGTAAATCGATAAAATTGAGTAAAAATTTATCATTTTGTGAAGAAAAAATAAATTTTTACTCAGGAAATACATAAATTAACATTTAGGCAGAATTGTTCGCACGATCAATGTCGACCTTAATTCGACCAAAAGCACTGGTTACTTGTCGGTGCAGAACAACAAATAAAAACCTAAAATCTTTATCTTACAAAAAATTGCACCGACTATTATGATACTGCCAAATGCCTAATTTGAGCGCAGCTGCATACGTGTTTTCATAACGCGATATATTGGCTGGCGCGGACATATTCTAGCGCGGCGCGTTGCAATCGGAGCCAAGTGTGGCGCGACTGCCTCGCGAAACGGGAGATCGCGAGAGGCAGCGCGTGCGTGACGCGCGGGTGCGATTCACAGCAGCCGCCGCAGTCATCACTTCAGTGTCATAATCACATTGCCGTCATGCCGTGACACCACCCTCATTGCTGCGTTGACGTCATTTGTTGTTCGTTATTCTGCGGCAGTTGTGCTGTCGCAATTGTGTCGGGATTATGCCGTCGTTGTCATGCCATCGCTGTCATTGCGTCGTTGTCACACAGACGCTATCATGAATTTGATGTCATACGGTATAGTCATCATGCCGGCTATGCGGTGCGGTCGTCGTCATTATCGCTTTTTTATGCGATTGCTTTACCGTCATCGTCACGTAGTCTTTGTCATACCATCATCATGGCTTCAGAATGCGCCTGTAATTGTCGTGATGCCGTCGCCATCGTACGACTTTACCATTACATCAATATCATTCCTTAAAATTAAAATTAAGTTATGAGGTTTTACGTGCCAAAACCCCGACCTGTTTATGAGGCACGCTACAGTGGGGGCCTCCTGAAATTTTGACCACCTGGAGTTCTTTAACGTGCACCTAAATCTGACTACACGGATATTTTCGCATTTCGCCCCATCGAAATGCGGCCACCGTGGCCCAGATTCGATCCGGCTACCTAGTAATATCATTCATTCTTATTCCATTATCATTGCGTTAGCGTCATACCGTCATCATGCGTCCGGGCTCATAGGTCACATTGGTAAGTGAAAGTCATAGCAAAGCGGTATAATATTTGAGCATGTTGCATACAGTCGAATCATCGAAAGTCTAAGATTTGTCGCTGCACTCTGAAATGAACGTCACTTAAGCAATATGGGCCGTCACTGCCTTGCTCGATTGCTTTAGGCACCCGCCGTGGTTGCTCAGTGGCTATGGTGTTAGGCTGCTGACCCCAAGGTCGCGGGATCGAATGCCGTCCATGGCGACCGCATTTAGATGGGGCGAAATGCAAAAACACCCGTGTACTTAGATGTAGGGGCACGTTAAAGCGCCCCTGGTAAAAGAACCCCTGGTGCTCCACTACGGCGTGTTTCATAATCAGAAAGTGGTTTTGGCACGTAGAACCCCATAATTTAATTTCGTCTTTAGACGGACCCCTTTCTCTTTAGTATCTTTGCAAAGGAATAACGTGTAGTACGTACGCATTTCACAAACTTGCAAGAGTTCTGAGCATGACAAGCATGTTAGCACCCCCTACGCCATAAGCCGTGTTTGTAACAACGGTTGTCATTGTGCGCGTTTCACGCATCAGAGATCTCCTCCATAGAAAAAAGTTAGACAGTGTAGGCACAGTTGCACCACGGGCAGCATTACGCACCGTCTGTGATTTGCTTCATGCAAAGAAATTTTTCCACACGTGGGCTCACCTAGCAATATTTCCCGGAATGACCGATGCTTCTTCCATGCCTGCGCGGCTTGTACTGGTCTGTGCATGTTCAACGCTGCTCCTGAACTCCACAGCTTGGGCACTGGTGATTCCGCTTTCAGTGAGATGTGTATGGCCTGATAGAATAACAGAGGTGTTAGCTCGTCACTGTGCAAGGGTCATTCAGCGAGCGTCAACATTGCGTGCTGAAAAAAAAAAACTACAACGATTTGTTGAAGCTTAGTGACAAGATAACCTGACTTCAGGACTTCCGTGTGTGGTGCTCTTTCTGGCAATGTGCCTTCAATACATATGACGAAATAGACGCGCTTGGCGGAAATTATGCAACGTTGGATTTTTTCAAAAGTACGTGCTGTATTTATTACACTAGAATAGAACGCGATAGTGTTCCACGCTAGGACAACAGTACGCATCTTTAACGCGATAGCTCTACGGGCATCGTGTCGCCGAAAATCCAGTGTCTGCGTCCGGCACCGGCGTTGACCGTCTTGTGAGCAAAAAATCATTCCGAATCAGGCATACCGAACCACGCAGGCCTTCCGTGTAGCGCAAAGGCGTTACTGAACTTAGCGAATAAAAAAATGCGTCATAATGCGTTAGCGAATAAAAATGCGTCAGAAACACCGTAAATTGCGAGTTACACACAACCTACAGACATGATAGCGTCAGATTGTAATTTGAATACACCAGAAAGTATTTTTTTAAGCGGACACTCAAACACAAACCCATTTTCCAGCGTTTCTACGACTTATGGAGTGGCGTCCAGATGGCGCTGGCCTACGACCATAAGCGGCCCACGCAAGAAGCCGCGTTTCTACCAGAAAGCTCGCTTTCGTGCATAGCGTATGCGGCCAGCGTTTCCCGGTAAACATTACTGTTACATAAGATGCAGTTACCGGGAAGCGCGAGAAGCAGCCAGGGATCTTGGAATGGTATCGCGTTCCACTCTTGAAGGCAAAGCTAAAGCGTGCTGCACATACTGTTGTGTGTCTAATCGGAGTTAAATCTTGGCTCTACATTTCCAGCAATAAGCATATTTCAGGTTTTACTGAGGTGGCGATGGGAAATATGCAAAATTCCATAAGCAAGCTTTGGCACTAACCTAACTTGCCTTAACCATAATGGCGGCGTTCTCGTTATAGTAAAGTTCCATAGCAGCGCAGAAAACTAAAGTTTTGCTTGGGAGATTGTCTAAATACGTTAGAAATACGCGGTAAACATTGCACTAAATTTGCTGAGGTCTGTTGCACTTAAAGGAAAAACTTCAAATGTAGTGACTTGAGCAAACGAAGTTTTGTTTTGGCGGTGAATGTTTGTATAAATATCTTTCAATGTTGAATTTCTAAAAGGTGAGCAATATCAAGCTTTCAGATGTAATTGAGCGATAAAAGGATAAGACAGTTTTGGAAACAGCATCTAATAATATACCTAAAATGGTCGAAATGATATATGCAGTGCTCTGCATTATAATACAATGTTGTGGGTAGGACTTGCAAAGCGCTCGCAAACATTCAAAAGTCCTGTAGCTTAGTAATTTATGAACCAATTTTGGCCGCCTTAGGTGCTCTAGCACATACAGTTTTACAGAGCTGTGATATCAATTTTTTTTTGGGGGGGGGGAGGGGGGCAGAGCTAGAAATTTGTAAACTATGTCCTTGTCATTTGTAGTGTCTAAGTATGGCTTTCACGCTGTATGGCTTTAAGGCACCAATTTTCCCAATCTGCTATCCTGTTAATTCGCATTAGGGCTGTTCTTACGGTAACCGACACGGTAACCGACACGGTGACGCACGTAAAGTCTGTCCTTTTGTGCAGTAAATGCACTGCTGTTGTGGTCTATGTCAATTTTCTTTACTTTGAGGGTGGTCAAGGGTCATCGCAAGTGGTATTGATAGTCGAAGGCCGTGCGGAACATACCAGTGACGTCCGTGGCATCGTTGTGGCTGTTCATCGCGTTCCACAGGTCTTCGAAGGAGTCATCGCAAATCCTAGAATTGGACATATGTATTATAATCGGACTCTTTGTACAGATAAGGAAGGTAACATTCGCAGAAAGTTTGGTGAAAGCACAATTTGGAAGAGTGAGTGAGTGAGTGAATAAACTTTTATTTGGTCCAGCAAAGCGCGATAAAACGCGCACCTGGCTAATCCCACGACGGGACTGACAGATCTAGTCTGCCGGCCCGATCGCGGGCGCGCTGGACGGCCAGGATTTGATCCTCAAAGACGGGACTTCGCAGGAGGGCGTCCCACTCTTCCTTGGTGAACTTCGGGCCCAGCGAAAGCAACTGCTATTTTGTTAACGAATGTGACACATGTAATGTTTAATTTATCCCTATGCTCACTTCTGGCTCGAACAAGGGGAACCTTGTGTAATACGTGGAGTGGGGAGCCCGATTATCGATCGTAGTGGATACGCCTCTGACTTGCATGAACATGCAAATCAAGTTTAGTTCAGATTAGTTTGGAACTTATGTTTATGTTAACTTACAACGGTTCTGATTAGTGCTTTGTAGTTGGCTATACGTATTCGGTTTTCAAGTTGTCGTGGTGCCAATAACTCATGGAGGAGGATCGCAATGTTAATATTGGAATATGCTAACTGGAATATTTTTGTCTAATGGTTCTATGAAATAGGGTAACGCTCAAAAAAAGAGAGTGCATGAACTCCTTGCATGCTTTGATTCAAAGCAGGGTTGCAATAAAAGGATATGCTCCTTCCGCGGCTACTTGGATTCGCAATCGCCGTGGTGGTATTAGGATGTTCAAAGCAATATCAATACGAATCGTGGATCCGCGCCATGAGCAATCAATCTTATAAATAATTAAAATTAGGAGCAACATGGCTCCCACAGAATAACAGTGAACCGACAGTTGTTTCTTAGGGAACACTCATTTTGAGCGCTTGAAAAGAGAAGGACGCAGTCATTTGAAATTAAGCATATGTGAGAAAAATGTGAGGCTTATAGCGCATGAAACGGCAAGGTTGAAATGAAGACGTGGCATGTGTGTGTCACGTCTTCCTTGCGTTTTGTCTTTCCACGCGCTATGAGGCTCACGATATTGTACCAACAAGCCCTTATGACTCACTGCATTACGACAAAAATGCGTTCTTTTGAGTTTCCTTCACAGCTGCCCCTCGGAAAAATTAGGTTGAGCTGCGGGGCATGAACAAGCCACAACTGCAGACATAAGCCTCAGAAAAAAGAAACGCAAATGAAGGGACGGGTTTCTGTAGTTGTATACCGCAAAATCATTCTTACTGGCGACTTCTTTACTGCAGCAGTAAAAAAAGTTGTCGAAGCTTACTCTTTAAAACCTCACATAGAACTTAAATATACTTATAAGTTTCCCTTCAGCTATAAAAGGAAGAGACATCATTGAGCTGACAGCCGCGCGATGTGCAGCAGGAATGAACGGTGCGAAAGAGTTCTTACGTTATGCGTTAAAGAAACTCTCGTAAAGGGGGCGAATCAGTCGTCCGAGACAGCCACCCAGTACGCGATGTCATTTCAGGAATCGCCCGCCCTACTACAGATGAGTAGTTTCTTTGCTCGTTTTGTATGCGTTTCTCTCTATAGTGCCGGAATGGCGGAATGTGGTCGCGCGCTGGCCATGCCCATACGCTAGTTTGTTTACGCTCCCACGCTGGCTGCCAGCGCGGCAAGTCACGTGAAGCAGTGGGCACTGACGGTCCATGTTGTGATCGCTGTGTCGAAAGGTACGTCGTGTGTACGTGAATCCCAGAATCTAAAGGTACGTCAGACGTACCTGATTAGCTTCGGTTTTGGTAGCTCCGCGGCTCCCGCCTACCGATTTTTTTCGCATGTTTTTGTGAAGGACGTTTATTTAGCTCAAAGGGGACCATTGGAAAAATATGCCTTTAAAATTTCACAGTGCGCAGCATTCGAAAAGCCTGACACGAACGAAATTTTGCTTCACTGCTTGGGTTTCTTTAGCTGGCACGTAGACCGGTGTGTGTTTTTTGCATTTCACCATCAGCGTTGATAAACCGTTACTCCAGGAACAACAGGGGTGACCTCGAACTCGGCAGCACAATGCCGTAGCCACTGGGCCACCGGAACAGGTATGCGACGCGGTGACCAAACACGAGCGACAAACATGTTCTTCGATAGAAGCACTTGCTGCCCGCAGTGACATTCCTTTGGACCTTAACGACAAACAGCCGCAGCTGTGCTTACCTTGACGATATTTTGGCATCAGCCGCGCATCGACGTGCGAAAAAAGTTAAAAATGTCGCCCACGTACGCAGGCTGAAGTTGTCAGTCAAAGGCCTGCCTTGAAGTAAGAACAAATCTATAGCTATCAACGCCTGCGTTCCGGGTCATACCTACGGGAACAATATTCGTCGAGACTTTTCACAAGCGGCAAGACTCACGTAGTGCTACAGTCTGGAGTGCCCGAAGCGCCTTCGAAGAATTCCTGGCTTGTGCTCGGCATTGCTTCGTCGTCGAAGTTAAACGCAGGAGGCGTGTGTCCACTGTTACTTTCTTCAGCCATGGCTGTTTGGGCGCCTCTGGAGCACTAGCGTCTGTTTCGTGACAGAAGCACGTATAATTGCCGCCCATGCGCAGTCAATGCCGATGGGTAAAGGGAAAAAATTAAACGTTTGACTCTTTGGAAATTAGAAGACAGCCGTAGGGCTCATCTGAAAAAAAAAAAACAGCGTATAGAGTGCGTCACTACCTCGACGCTAAAATGCTCATATTTTAACGGTAGAAGAGGCGTTCTAATAACCCGCGCTGTCTTGCCACAAAACGATCAAAACCGTGTAGCCCCCTCTCCCGGTTAAAAACCGTTGACATGAAAAGTCTTCTTTTTTAAGCCGAAAGTCTAAGATGGCTCGTGGGTCGAAAATTTGTCCGTAGGGCGTTATGGCATCAAAATTCAAGCGCATGCGCCAGTATTTCTTTATCAATAAAAAAAAGAGTTCGATCACCTTTCCTCGCGTTTAACGGACACCCTTCTATTAAGCAGTGTAGCCTCAAAAGTGTCTGCGTGTGGTTTCCACGGTTTTGTAAATGCCTGGCGAGCAATGTACACGTGTCTTATGAGGTTTTGAGGAGTATCAGTACGTCTGCGTCAACTGGACATATATCTGTCGTATAAGGTTAGCGCTGTCTGTCTGATTTGCCTTTCCGTGTCCGTCTCATTCTGTGCTACGAGAATATATAAAAGCCCCTGTAGCTAGCTTCGTCGAATTAAGCGCTAAAAACATCATTCAGGGAACCAGCGTGTGTCTCCCAATGGTCTTCACAGACTTGCCACGGCCGTTCTAGCGGGCCTTTAACCACGCAGAAACAGTGGCGATGCCTAGGTGACCGAAAACGAGCAACAGCGAAAAGCGAGTTAACATAAAGCAAGTAATAATAGAAAGTAACAACGCATTCGAATGACAGAGTTCAAGTAATTTAATGAATCTCTTGCGAGCGCGCAGGCTTTCGCTTTCATCCTCTTTAGCGCATGCTAAAGAAACCATAATCTTTTAATTTTTCTTCTTTAATTAAGTACTATGAAGTGCAGGGGAAAATTTGTGCACGTTAAGCAATTCGGGAATATATATAATGTAAACATTTTCACTTCCAGAACTCTCTCTCTTATAGCGGACGCAGTTTGTCCTCGGTCCGTTAGGGGGCGTTGCGGTCGTGGGTGGGGAGGTCGTGCGTTCTGGATGTTGCTGTTAATGAGCTCTTCTGGGCCTGCCTAAATGTACTTCAACGGAGCGCATGTTAGCTTTGGGAGTGCACAATACTTTCGACGAACTGAGGCAAGCCACCCTGATGCGACAGAGGGAGCGCCTCAGCTTCACAAAAACTGGTAGGGCAATATTGGCTAGACTCAATATCCCAGCATACCCCATTTATCTCACAGAGCAGGCCGTACCTCTCCCTCCTTCGATGAGATCCAAAATTACAGTAGCCCCAATTCCAAAGAATATGCAGCCAGAGTACAACAAAGAAAGGCGCAAAGCACGTGCACAACACATTCAATCAGCCTACTCTAACAACCATAGGTACAACACGTACTACACGGACGCAGCTCTGTATGCAGACACGACCGGGCAGCGCTACCAAAGGAGGTACGCCCTGGCAGTCGTGCACGCTGTCAGCCAACAGCAAATTACCGCGTCGGCCACGGCGGGATCCCCAGCCTCGGCTGAAATATTAGCAGTGGCGATCGCACTCGCTCACGCGGAGCGTTTGCAAAGGGACTCGGTCGTGGTCACGGACTCCCAGGAGACATGTCGCATGTTTCTCAAGGGGCACGTGACTGCGGCTAGCCTCGCGATAATCCCGAAATCCTTCAACAACCATCATCGCCTACTCTGGTGCCCGGGCCACGCGGGGGTACAGGGGAACGAAAAGGCTAACGCGTTAGCTCGAGGGTTCACTAACCGAGCGACGGCGTCCTCTTCTAACCCCAACCACCCGCACTACCCATCACAAAATTCCACCAATTTAAATGCCAAAGACATCCTTGCTCATCAGCGTGGAGTCCGAAGAAAATACCCGCCGCCTCACCCACAACTTAACGGGGAAGAGGCCGCCGATTGGCGTAAAATAGAGACCGGGGTGTTCCCCCATTTAAAATTGCTAAACGCCATGTATCCCACTCGTTATAGGGCCAACTGTCCTTGGTGCGGTGGCATACCTACCCTAATGCACATAACCTGGGAGTGCACTAAGCACCCTCATAGGCCAAACACCAGTAGGACAATGGAGCAGTGGGAAGCACAGCTCGCCCGCTCCGATCTGGCAGGACAAAAGTCCTTAATTAGCCAGGTCAGGCAGGCGGCAGAGGCCAGTGGGGCCCTGGACTGAGAGGCTCCGACCACCCCTCCTTCAAATCTTTAGAATCACAATAAAGTTTCTCTCTCTCTCTCTTTTACCCTTCTTGCGTTTGCCAGCGGGGGCGTTTGTCATCGTGGTTTTCTTTTTTTGTCTGCCGACTCGGTGAACACGTGATGCCATTGACAGCTTGAGTGCATTCAGACCATCTAATTAAGTACCAAAGATGGCAGCACAATCACAAGCACATTTTATTCATTTTTTTTCGTGGAAATATTGGAAGTTGTTTCGCGCTATAGGATAGGATAGGGATAACCTTATTAAAGTGCCGGCAAACGACGGTTTAACGCGTCGTGACACTGGCCAAGGGTCGACCCGGGGTTATACCTTACTCTGCACTAGCCCAGTTGTGCCCGTTTGTAGTGGGTCATGAGGCTTGTGCTTTTCGAGCGCACACCGGGCCTGTTGGACGGAGTTTCCTTCTACTATGCTGCTCGCAGATGGCTATCCGAGAATTTCTTGAAGGATCACGTTTATTGTGAGAAGAGCAGGAAAAATTTCCTATGACAGATGCAATGCTGAGCAAGAGCGTGGCTAATACGCGACGTGCTACTACAGTTGTTCACAAATGGTAATGGGTAGCATAGTGTACCATGACTTTCCCCTACTTTATCACTGCTATATACAGTCGCCCATGTTTGGTAGTTTAAAAACAATTTATAACCCTTTAATATAAATTTCAGTGGTAAAAGCATTCTTAAAAAAACAAAACCAGAAGTGGTTTCATCGGCCAAACTACTCCAGGCGACAAAAGGGCAGCTTGCGCAACGGTAAGTTTTCTCTTTAATACTCATTGCTCACCCTTATGCAACACAGGCAAACGTACAAGCAATCGTTTCATACCAACTTGTGGTTTTTCCACCAACGGGCTTAAGTTTTCTAAAGATAGAGTGTTTTGCGGGAATAACCTACTTAGTAAGACTTTCTTTACGTGACAAATTACAGTGTTTTTGTGCACTCTGACGATTCGTCCTGAAAAGGCTTACCGGTTCGGCAAAGCAAGCGTGCAGTGCAGTGCTTACAGCTAATAAAATCAAAGGCGCTCTTTCGTGCAAGACACATCACCTGAAAAACTCATGCCGCACTAGGGTGCCTGCACATAAATTTTCACCACCGGGGCTTCTTTAACGAGCACCTAAAAGCATGTAAACGCGAGTCTTTTACAGTACAGGAGTGAGTACAGTACAGGAGAGTGAGTACTAGCACCCAGTTGGGTGTGCGCAGCGCAGTAATTATACATAAGAGAAAAAAAAATTCTTCGTTAAATATATTCGCTTCGCGTTGTGACAAGTCTTATCTTAAGAGCTAAATAGCTGAATTTGCGCTGGACTTTGACACTACTTTCGCACCGCCCATGCATCGACGCGTCCGTATCTAAGAAAGTTGCCTATTTAAAATCTCAAGTTGGCTGTCAACAAAGCCCCATTTCAGGTAGAAAAATGCATAGCTGGTAAGTCCTTCATTCAGGGCCGTGTCTGCGGGTAACAGTATTCAATTAAAATTTCACAAGCGGTAAATCTCACGTTGTGTAGGTGCCCAGAGTAGAGGAAGCCCCCTGGGTATCGTCACGGCTTGCACTCGAGGTTACTTCGCCCGTGAAGCTGAACACAAGAGGCATGTATTCATCGCTCCTTTCTTCAGTCATGCCTTGTGTTTCGGTGATTTAATGGTCTGGTATGTATTCACCACTGCGCGGCGCTGAATCACCGCGCATGCGCATTGAGAGCCAAGAACGAACGCGAACAAATAACGCTTTCGGCATTACGCGATTTAGAATAAAATGAGATTGTAGATGTTTTAAAAACGAGATGATAGAGTGCGCCGCTACCTTGACGCTAAAGTGCAAATTTTTGAATGCGAACAGAGTCACCCTGATTACCCGTGCTATCTTTCCGCCAAATCATGTAAAAGAACCAACGCTCACTTCCGAAAAAAAAAACGTTTATGTGACGATATCGTTACTTTTTTTCGATGCTCTTGTCAACGTGAAGCGCCCAGCTTGCAAGGGAGAAATTGCTGCTTGTGTAAGGACTCTTGAAAATGTAGGAGGTACACCAGGTAAATTAGCCCTAACAAGCGTACGATTATCAGATGTGAAATATAATTCTTTGTTGGTGACACCTATCAACCCATGATTCTGGCGCAATATTTGGAATAACTGCGCAAAGCAGCTATGGCGTCGTTCTGAGTGGTGTTGCTCACTTGAACGCGATGGTTTCGTTCAAGTTTTTCTTATAATTGCTTGCGCGTGTGTTCAAAGTGTGCCGTGCGCTTCACTTTAAATTTTGCGTCACCTAACGCATGGCATTAAATTATTGGCGAAAGGTGTGAGTGGAGGCTTTCTGTTATCGTGACAGTTCATGCGGCGGCATCAGACGCGCTCTCTCTTGTCGTGACGATTAAATGCGGAACGCTCGGCGAAGAAGCGTCGCTTTATGTTCATTCACTCTCCGTAACACACACACAGAGTGTCCGACGCGCAGAAAAATTAGTTGGTGGAATGTCTTCTAGACACTGTTGCTTTGTCTGAAAACTGTTGGATATGAATGGTGTCGCACGGAATAGCAAATAATTCTTTGAAAATATTTCGCATACACTGCTATACATTAGGACTGTGTGCTCGCCATAGTACTTTTGACTAATGAAATATGTTTTGACTGGCCAATTATAATAGTTGCGTTATTCTGGACGAATAAAAGTGAAGTTGCTTTTGAAACCTCTGTGACGTTGGGCTTTCTTTCCTATTTGCTCACATTCTTAAGGAACCGAATGGAGCAATTGCCGCCAATCAAAGCCTAATTATGTTCACATTAAGACATACTCCACTCCCATAGTTAAATGATACGCTGGCGCTTCAGCTGAGGCGAATTCGAAGCTCGCCTCAGCCTATTAAGGAAGATAACTGCTGGCGTAGCACTAGGCTAGAGAACCTGGTATTTATGAGCTGCACATGTGTGGCCATACATAATTGAGGATGTATAATTTTTTTTAGGATTGTTTCCGTACAGTGATAAATTGAAGGAAAAGACATTACAAAGAAAAAAAAAGGAACATAACATGTGATTTGAACTCGTGACCCTTCAATGTTGCCCGGAAAGGTAGCTCAGGCGGTTGGTTCGTGAAGCCAAAGGTTACTTTCAAGCGCCATAGCTCCTGCTCCGAGTCTCATACTAGAGCTACACGCTAGAGCTAGAGCTATACGATGTCCGCGCAACCTTGAGCGATCGGAAAGCGCGTTTTCCCTTCTTGGCCGGCGGAGAGGGGGGGCTTCGTTCCGGCCGCAAAGCTCTCCACATCTCTGTAAGGTGCCTGGTGGTGGTCTCGTGCTGACGATGACCTCTCGGTGAGCGCATATTCCCCCCCCCCCCCTCATCTTTTAAGAGGTTCAATACATAGAAGCATTTGTCTCGCAAACCATACTTATTTCAAGGGAATTTTCCACGTCTCAATAATTTCTCTCGTCGTATTCGAGTGCTGATTGCCGTGTTATCGTTTGTTAACGAAGCTTTCCCTCAAGTCTAAATATTTTAAGGCAGTTTGTCGTGTGCGTATCATGGCCACGCGCGCTTATATCGCCTTCCGTTTCTCCACCACGGGTGCGCTTTAATACCACGGCGCTGCAATTTTGCTTCAGAGACTTTGCTTTCATTCCTTCTTCTCCTCCCTTAAAGTGGCTCTCTTAACTACTGCACGCAGAGACAAAGCAACAGCGCGCGTATTCGATCGCGCGTATTCGAAGGGCGCTCGCCGAGTACGTGATCAAGCTTTTCCTAGTCTCTAAAGCCGCTCGAGTTCGCCCTTCTCCACGGGCGGCCTTCGCGGACAACATCAGTCCCTTTCCACATATATGGAATAATTTGGTATATATCTGGATATGAATGACATGACAGGAGTGCATGACGTAACATGAGTGGCATGACATGAATGGCATCAATTGCATGACGACATTACTGACCATGCATGCATCAGCACGTCATTCCGGGTCATTCTCATGTAATCCACGCATGTCTCACCCCACATGTCCTAATACATACATTAAAGAAATAACCTCGACTTCATCCCCTCCTGTCATTTTGTCACTTTCATGACAATGATGTCATGACATGCATGCAAATCATGTTACTTCATTTATATTATAGATATCGTGATATATAACTTGCAAGAAAATGAAACCGACATGAATGACAATCATGTCATGACATGAATGTTATAATTGAGATGAGTATAATGGATAGAATCATATCTGTTACATATCATATTCATGTATGTTACAATCATATTTCATGCCATGTATGTCACAAAATGATTGGCAGGAACGCCAAAGTCTATGTCAAGCCACTGCATGATTCCAAAGAATGTCATAGCGTGACAAGAATTAGATAAACTCGTGACATGCATCCATGCATGCACCACATCTCATTTCCATGACAACAACTTATTATGACCAGTGGACCAACTTGTGTACTAACTTGGACCGATGATTGTACGTATATAATCGTGTTCGGGATACTGCTATTGTCGTTGCATCTTTATTCCAGTTTCGTATTCTGATTCTTGCGTCTGATTCCCTCATGCCATTAGCGCTCGAGCTTGGTGGCACACGTAAAAAAATTTACTTAGTACTTATGGACGTGTCCTAGAAAAAATAGACGAAACATGCACAGACAATCCTGGGAGACATTAATGACCAGCTCGAAGGAAGAGGATCAAAAAGAAGTCATCCGCATGGCCATAGACGCCGCTGAGCTCCAAGAAGCATCAGCCAGATGAAAAGTGAGAAGCAAGCTGGAAAAACTGGAAGAATGACTCCTCGGTACTCTATTTGCGGGTGCAAATAAACGTTATTTCCCTCTCTCTGTCTCTCTCTCTTTAGTACATACTGCAGACCAGACTGTGGTCCTTTCATGACGGGCAGACATAATTACCTACAAGACTAGGAAATATAAATAGAAAGATGCATATAGATACATTCATATACATTCATATTCTAAGGATAGCAATTAGATGAACAAACTATATTTTCTTTGATACATTGCCCACAATACGCTTTGTGAAAAGTTTAAAACTCAAAGTTTACTCAATCATTGTTACCGGTCGATTGTAGAAAGCGGAAGAGGGTGCGAGCAGAGCGACGTAACCTAGATGAAACCACAAGATTAGTGAGAATAGGCAACTAATCGTTGCACGCCAAAGGCAAGGGTGTTTGAGAGTCGAGCTTGCCGTGATCATTCAATAGCGAAGAGAACACATTTATGCAGACACACTCCCCAGCGCAACGAAAAAAAAAACGTACACATTCAAAATGACATTCACAAGTTGCACATGACACCTCAGCAGCACACGTGCCGGGAAACGGTTGCATCTTTTAAAACAGCGTTTGAAAATCAAGTTTCCCGTGAGCGTTGATTTCTGAGCACCGCACAACATCGCGCCTCTTCCTCTTTCCTACCAAAGCTCGTACCGGACTTTGACAGCGCTTCTCGTCATTAGCAGGCCGCTTAATCAAACAGAGGTGCGCTCGTTCCTGGAGCACAGTGTCCGAATACGAAAACGCTACAGGAACTTCCACCGTGGCAGCGTGATCACGGCTCGGCCAAGGCTAAACGAGGCAGCCTTGCACCATGCCACTCATTCGGATGGCTAAAAAGGACAGAGACTTCAGATTGAACTGCAGTATGGCCGTCAAGGCACCCATTTGTGTCCTCCAAGTGATACCACGGGCAGCCGTTAGCAAACATTTTATTTCTGCATTTTCTTACCCATCTCGCTCTCCATGCCCCTCTTTCACAATAATTGGATCGTTCGTAGAAACCATGCAATCGTTGTTACCGTCGTCCTCGACTTGCTACCGTCGTGAAACGCGCGCATTTGGGGGAATTCTATTTCACTGTACGCGCGTCACACACATAACACAACGGTTTTACAAAAAACACACTAGTGAACCTGCTAATGCTTTTATGAGCCCCAAACAATGCTGCATAGCTAGCTGCCTGTATCCTCCGTGTGCTTCGCACAAGGTTGTTTCCTACGGTGAGTGCGATCTGCAGAATTTCTTTCCTCCGTCACTGTTGCGTCTTACTTCGCTTTTACAACATTTACACTTGGCTACTGCTACCTACAGACGCTGTGGAAGCGCTCTGTTTGGTCATAACTAACAAAAACAATCACAACACATTTTACAGAACAAAATAAGGCGTAAATTCATTCTAAGGCGCAGTGAGGTTCATTTTTACATCGAAGCTGTAAATCGCTAGGCGATTCGCCCGTCCGTCTGATGGCTGTACGCCGAAAACTCCTCCGGCGCAAACCCATGCATATGTGTCAAATCAGGCGCGAGATTGGCTACGCCAGTAGCGATGTAGTTGCTCTTCGTCGCAGCCGATTACGCTCGCAGCAGTCTCTCTCCGGATCCGAAACGCGTAGGCCACGCGTTATACGCATTCCTGAGGAGCAGGCAGCTTTCGATCAGCAACGCCGTGAGCAGAACCGGGAACGAGCTCTTTTTTCGATAAAATCTTTCATCACCCAGAATTAGACAAACTGCTGTCACTGCACTGCACATCCTGATGATTACACCATGCTAATAAGCTCGGCATACCTTCTTTCAGAATGAATTCTTTTTCGCTTTCCTGGCTCCTACGCACACCTTACGAGTGTAATCACCTTCCCGAAAATCTCGCTACAATTCTGAATCATGAAATTTAAAAACCCCATAGCTAATATATTATAGAGGCCGTTTTGTACCTGCTATGGTTATGTTAATGTTCTATTTTGTTTTATTTAGTTTCATTGTTTTTTTGGTAATAACGAACTTGTATGTTACATCCGATTTTTGTACCTACTTTTATAATAGACATGTTAATCATACTGATTGCTCTACTGCTTCGGCCCTGAGGGTATATCAAGCAAACATGGCTAGCCGATTCGTCCATCCGTGTGTCACCTGTACGCCGAAAACTCCTCCAGCACATAAGCGAAAAGAGGCGCGCGACTGGCTGCGCCATAGTGACGTCGTTGCTCTCCGTCGGAGCCGATTGCATTCGCAGCAGTTTCCCTCCGGTTCCGAAATGGGTAGGGCACGCGTCATACCCACTCCTGAGGAACAGGCAGCTTTCGATCAGGAACGCCGCCAGCAGAACCGGGAACGAGCTCGTCTACGCCGTGATGATGCAGCAGTCCGGGCACAAGAAGAGGCTCGTGGAGACAAGTGGAAACGGCAACTGCGCACCGAGAATCCGGTAGGCTACCAAGCCATCGCTAAATGAACCGTTGGGATTATTGCAGTGATAAACACCAGGGCCACACGTTTCAATTTCGCTGGTTAACCATCTGTACGGAGTGTTCGGACGGCAATTTTTAAAGCTTTCTTTCGATGCAACGTAAGCGCCAAGGATACGTGGCGCTTTCTGCTAAGAGCTGATGCGGAGACTATGTGGCATTCACCCATCTCCCTTGAAATAATTCCTCTGTGAAAGTTCAATGGTCTATGTGCGGAGAATTGGTATGCCCGTGTTATATCGGTATTAATCGACGCGGCGCCAGCTAATATCCTTGGCTCTTAAAACTAACCTAAAAATATGACACATTGCGATGATAACGAAAAGCAGTGCTTAGGTTTCACGCGTCGAAAGCACCATCTAATTATCAGGTACACCATAGTGTGGAGCTATGGTAGAATTTTGACCACGTGCACGAAGTACACGAGCGGTCTTGCATTTCGCCTGCATCAAAAGGCCGCTGCTGCGTCAAACAGAAAACCCGCGACCTCCGCAAAGCAACACCCAAGTCATTAGGCTACCGCGGAGAGCGATAATGAACAACTTGTTTGCTTAGCACATCGGTAGCAACATTTACGATGCTTCTTTGCAAAGATAATTAATGAATGAAGGAGAACTTCCTGCTGATCAAGTGCAAGTTAAGCTACACCACTTGGTGAAGCTGAAATCGGTTTTTAATGACCCATTGTCTTTGGGAAGCAACTTTTGTCCAGGAAAAGAAAAGGAACAAAGCAGACACGTTCGCAATCACTTGCGTTTATTTCAAAGCAATTGCATAGGTGGTTAC